>NW_028318030.1:6411250-6735625 GCF_062004578.1 Staurois parvus
AGGCATTCTCTGATCACACCACCATCCAACGTGCAGGCTGCACAGAGGGCCCATGATCCCAACCATACATGAGTCCCTCTTCATAACAACTGTTTCATGAATTATACTTGTTCCATGCTGTTTCTCCAAATGTAGTGCATTCTAGTGCCATTGCACAAACTAGGTCAGCAATCCAAATGATGAAGACACAAGCCATTCAAATAAGCACTTGTACTAAGGATAAACCACCATAGGGCATAACTGTAAAATTTACATATTCTGTTTAGTTTTTACCTTCCTCCCATGGGTGTGTGAAAAAACATACCCATGTCTCATACTAGCTAAAAACCCAGCTATATCTTAACTGATTTTTGCCCATAAACACCTGAACAGTAATGTCTGCAATTACATATGAAAGCTTCATTATTTAGGAATTAAAAGTCAATGGTTCAGTCTAGGGCAGACTCTCAACCTTTTTAACAAGGAGGAACCATTGGAATAATTTTCCAGTTTCAGGGAACCCATGCTAATAATTACTATATCTACAGCTCATGCGTATATTATGCTGATGGTCATTGGAAAGAATGCTCCTCGCATTTCTGGCCACCACTAAGAATCTCCTACTTACTGATAGCTCAGAAGATCATTGTTGTCAGTGGTTGCTTATCTTAGAGACAGAAATTGATCATAGCTCAAAGAACCCCTAGTAACCTCTGGAGGAACCCTAGGGTTCCACATAACCCTGGTTAAGAGAGGCTATTCTCGGGAAAACCCAGAGTTACTAACGAGACCAACTGGAGGGCTAGTTGAAAATCTTTCACCAAAGCCCTCAATTAACTTTTTGACTAACAATTGACAAATTAATCACAGTTGTCAAAAATCTTGGAAAGACCTAAAGCTGCTCTTACTATTATGAAAGTAGTTTAAAGTGGAACTGTAATCAGAAAATTAAGTTCTGCTAGACGACTTTATGTTGGCCCATTTTGTATGTATAGCTATGTAAAACATTAAAAATAAGTCCCTGTACTGTTTAAAATCCAGTATTACACTGTCTAACCATGCTTTGCATTGGTTCAGTTGCTCTCTATGTTTAGGCACTGCTGAATTTGTAGAGGCTGATCTGCTGACAGCCTAAATATTTACTGCTGCTCGGGGGCCTCTGGGCTTTAGCAAAATGACAGCCTCCAGCAAGAAGAAACAGGAACAATGATTGATGCAATTTACAGCACACACTGATTTTGATAATTATTAATGTGGAATGTATGTTCCTTACTAAAGAACATTATTTTTTAATCAAGTTGTTATGGGTATAGTTCTGCTTTAAAAAGCTCACACTTATTAAAGTGAATCATAGAACTGTAGATTTACAATATGTGCATATACAACTCTCCAAATATAGCTAGAACTGGCTGAATTACAACACATACAGTATCTTTGTTTTGATGATTTTTTTCCACAGCTCATTAATTTTCAGTGATTGCCCCAGTCAATGTTTTTAACACCTAGCTATCACTATATGTCACTTAATCTCATTTTGTCTCTGTCTACACTAAGAAAGGCCATTAAAGGTGCAAATTTCTTTCCTGCAACCTTGATTCCCCCATCAACACAGACAGTGTTGACAGGGGAATCCCTCCCAGCTAACAGCCGCTAGTGATAGACGCATGTAAAATCTGGCAGGCTGGTTGTACCCAAGTAGTTCAATCAACTTGTGTACATTCAGCCTGTTCATACATGGTTCAAATCTTGGCTGGTCTCTGCTGAACCAGCTAAGATTTGAACAGTCTACGGCCAGCTTCTTTTCCAAATTCTTTTTTGGCACCAAGGGTTTTTTTTATACCAGAACAGGAAAATACTGTATAACAAAAAGTAAATGTTCTTTTGCAAACAAACTGTGCATGAATGCTGAAGAAGTCAGGGGATATGTGATATTGTGCACATAGCAGTGGAAATTAGCATGTTGGGCATATTAACCATCCCAAGACTAACCACTTTGTAGAGCTACAAAATAGCTGGCAAGCCAGATAAAGACTACTTAAGGAGATGAAGCATTTTTGCTGATAATATATAGGACTATAAAAGAAGGCCTGAAGTTAGATTGACCCTGGTTCTACAGTAAGCTGACTGAGGGCAGCCGTCTGCCAAAGATTTGCCTGGTATCACTAGAGGGTTTCACTTGGAAGATTAGAAGGAGGCAACCATTCTGTCCTTGGGCCTTGTGAGTACAGACATTGAGGAAATTGGGAACTCTGTGTGCTTGTTACCTCCCATGGTGCTTGATAGTCAGCGTGGGTCTGGAAAGGAAAGGGAACACTGGCTACTGTTCTGAAGAACTTGTCTAATTGTTGCTACTGCAGAGGACTTTGCTCAGCTACATTACCTTTGGGCTGTCGTAACTGGCTTGTAGCTTAGGAGCTCAGCCCTGTAACTACTACTACTGCAAAAAGGGGCTGTGCTCAGTCCTAAACTACTTGCTTCTACAAATTAAAGGGAAGTTTGATATCTGCTTTTTAGCCAGGACTTCCAATAGTGCTCAACGAAGAGATCAGCTAGATGTCCTCAGTATGAATAGTTCTAACTTTGGAGTAACCTACTGAATTTCCCATCCCCATGGGGACAAAAAAAAAACATCACCTTGACTGGTCATTGAAGACAACGAGTGAAAGTGTGTGTACCTGGCTGTGGAAAATACCTTGTGCCTGGCTGAAGTATGAAGAAGGGGGAAACCTAGGCAAAAATAAAAGTGGTGCTACCTATAATTAGCTGTGACTACACTCTACAAAGGCATTTTCTGTAGATAATTTATGTCCTCTATTAAGCAAGCAAAATGTATAATGCAGTAAGTGTTCCTTATTGCTATATAAATTCTCCTTTAACATAATTGAATTATCATGGAAAAGCATGATACCCATAACTAATTCAGTATCACTAGTCTAAATGTTTGTTGTAAAAGGATGCGTTAATTGCTCTTTATTGACCTTCAATGGCAGAGTAATCGGATGACATTTTCAAGGTATCCATCGTGCAGGGCCCGTAATACTGACTCAACGTGATTCTGCTGTTAGCATCAAGGGAATGACTCACAACAACCTTGATGAGATGGCAATCTAAATCATATTTATGTTCTATGTGTGCTTTGTATCACAGAAAAGAAAGATCTTTTATCAGTTGTCCATCTGTTAGATACAACTCACTAGAAACCTTATCCTAATACTGGTGAACAGACTACTCCTATGAAACTCTATATATTATCTATATTAAAATCTATGCCACACTCTGCTTGATTAGAACTTACTACATTAGGGTATACAAAGTCCTTTTGGTTAATTTTTACAATCATTTTATGAAAGAAAAACATGTACAGGTTTTCTTCTGCATGTGCATTTGTAAAAGTCAAGGTGCACTGTAGGGGAGAAATAAAAATTGTGAAACCGCAAAAGAGATTGACTGTATATAAATTCGGGTATATCAAGGATGTATTAATAAATGGCAATAAGATTAAACAGTTGCAAACAAATTCATGGACCAGAATATAAAATATCCATAGAGGAATCATACCTTCAGAGTGTTATACAGACCGGAGAAGTAATTAATTTTCTTTCTTTCAACTAGCTGGGTTAACAAAAATTATTCAACATCCTGCATCACACTTTTAAGGTGGATGGGGAAATCGCTCCCATGAAGCAATTGTATTCTGACGGTGGGGAGGCTGGTTGTACAGAAGTCATTTGAGAGACTAGCTGAATTTCTATCTATCCCTTGGTCAGGCAGGTTCGACAGAAGTCAGTCTCTGCTGAACTACCAGAAATTTCTATGGTTGCCAGACTTTTTAAATGTGTGGTGTACCGTTGGTTCTGATTCTTTTCAATCAGTATGATCAAGTAGATCTAATCTTTAACTAGCATTAGAAAATTGGGGATTTCCATATAGTAGCAAAATATATATATAGACAAAAGTATTGGGATGCCTGCCTTTACATGCACATGAACTTTAACCAATAGACGCCCGGCCAATAGCTGTTTGGCGGCCAGAAAAATACATTAGATTTCCGGGTGGACGCCATATGGCGTGCTCCTGGGCATGCACAGTTTGCGCGCTTGCAAAGCCGCGCAGCGGCGTGATCTGTCACCGGCCGTGTACACGGCCGATGACAGATCTGAGTACAGGCCCCTGTGGTCCGTACCATGTGACCTGCTGTGACCAATCACAGCAGGTCACATGACAGTTGTATACAATGGATGGCTTCATTCATGCCATCCATTGTATAATAGTGTCTAGCTGTGAATGGTCAAAGCGATCACATGCACATGTCATGTGATTAGCTGTGGCCAAATCACAGCTAAGTACAAAAAAAAAAAAAACCCTGAATGAATTGATGTCATTCAGGTAAATGCTTGCTTATAGCAAAGTAATTCTTTGCTATAAGCAAATTGTGTAAAAAAAAAAAATACTGATTACTTTGGTTATAGTGAAATATGAAAAAAAATCTTAAAAAAGGGAAAAAAATATAATAAAAATTTAAAATTAATAAAAAAATATATATATATTTTTTTTTTCATACTGTCAGTGTCCCTGATCAACGCCATGCCAGTTATATGATGACGCTGTACTGCACTGGTGACAGTATGTAAAAAAAAATAGTGAAAATAATTTTTTGAATTTTCTGAAAAATTATGACAAAAAAATACAACTTCAAAAAACTCGCCATGTCTCTTATGAAGTATGTTGGACTGTCTACTTTGCAAAAAGTGGTCATTTGGTGGATATCTGTACTGTTCTGACATTCTTGGACCTCAAGAAATTAGATTGGCCGTCAGTACTTTAGATTGATCCATTTTCAGATCTATACCATAGTTTGTGAACTCTATAACTTTCCTACAAACTAAAAAATACATCCTAATTTGGGTTATTTTCACCAAAGACATGTAGCAAAATACATCTCGGCCTAAATTTATGAAGAACAATTATTTATTTGCAAACTTTTATAACAGAAACAAAGAAAAACGTGGGTCTTTTTTCAAAATTTTCGGTCTTTTTTTATTAATTTTGAAAAAAATTAAAATCCCAGCGGTGATTAAATACCACCAAAAGAAAGCTTTAGTTGTGTGAAGAAAATGATAACATTTTAGCTTGGGTACAATGTTGTATGACCGCGCAATTGTCATTCAAAGTGTGAGAGCGCTGAAACCTGAAAAATGGCCTGGGCAGGAAGCGGTAAAAGTGCCCGGTATTGAAATGGTTAATGGCATCCCAGTCTTAGTCTGTAGGGTTCAATATTGAGGTGGCCAACCATTTGCAGCTATAATAGCTTCAACTCTTCTGGGAATGTCCACAAGGTTTAGGAGTGTGTCTATGGGAATATTTGACCATTCTTCCAGAAACGCATTTGTGAGGTCAGGCACTGATGTTGGACAAGAAGGCCTGGTTTGCAGTCTCCGTTCTAATTCATCCCAAAGGTGTTCTATCTGGTTGAGGTCAGGACTCAAAGTTGGTAGCATGAAATTGTCCAAAATGTCTTGGTATGCTGACGCCTTAAGTGTTCCCTTCACTAAAACTAAGGGGCCAAGCCCAACCCCTGAAAAACAGCCCCACACCACAATCCCCCCCTCCACCAAACTTTACAGTTAGCACTAGAGATGAGCGAATCGAAGTATCTGAAGTGGAATTCGAGTCGAATATCTGAAAAATTTCGATTCGTGCCGAATCCGAAAAATAGCCTAATTCGGACGCGCGAATCGAAATTTTTCAGAAAATGGCGGCTGACATGTGCGGCGACGGAGCGGGGATGTCTGGGAAGGCGCGCAGACAAGGCGCGCTGACCCATAATGCATGCCTCAACTACATGTGATCGCATCAGCCTATCAGCAGCCAGCCAGCCAGCACTGTGTAATGGTCGAGCTATAAATAGCGGCCATTTTGGAATTCTTCATTTGCCTGCAGTTATTGAACAGAGGCAGACCGCTCTGTACTAGGGACAGGGACAGAGTTAGGGCCACAGAAACGATAATTGGGGACAGAGAAAAGTTACTTAGGGACAGAGAACCATTACTCAGGGACACAGACTTGTTAATGAGGGCCACAGAATCGTTATTTAGGGACAAAGAAACGCTAGTTAGGGCCACAGAATTCATAATCAGGGACAGACAGAATTGTTACTCAGTGCCAGAGAATTGTTACTTAGGGCCACAGAAACGTTATTAGGGCCACAGAATTGTTACTCAGGGACAGACAGAATTGTTACTGAGTGCCAGAGAATTGTTACTCAGGGACAGACAGAATTGTTACTGAGTGCCAGAGAATTGTTACTTAGGGCCACAGAAACTTTAATTAGGGCCACAGAATTTTTACTCAGGGACAGACAGAATTGTTACTCAGTGCCAGAGAATTGTTACTCAGGGACAGACAGAATTGTTACTGAGTGCCAGAGAATTGTTACTCAGGGCCACAGAAACTTTACTTAGGGCCACAGAATTTTTACTCAGGGACAGACAGAATTGTTACTGAGTGCCAGAGAATTGTTACTCAGGGACAGACAGAATTGTTACTGAGTGCCAGAGAATTGTTACTTAGGGCCACAGAAACTTTACTTAGGGCCACAGAATTGTTACTCGCACAGACACAGAATTGTTACTCGCACAGACACAGAATTGTTACTGAAGGCCACAGAACTGTTACTTAGGGCCACAGAATTGTTACTCGCACAGACACAGAATTGTTACTCGCACAGACACAGAACTGTTACTGAGGGCCACAGAACTGTTACTTAGGGACAAAGAAACGCTAGTTAGGGCCACAGAATTCATACTCAGGGACAGACAGAATTGTTACGGAGTGCCAGAGAATTGTTACTCAGGGACAGACAGAATTGTTACTGAGTGCCAGAGAATTGTTACTTAGGGCCACAGAAACTTTAATTAGGGCCACAGAATTTTTACTCAGGGACAGACAGAATTGTTACTCAGTGCCAGAGAATTGTTACTCAGGGACAGACAGAATTGTTACTGAGTGCCAGAGAATTGTTACTCAGGGCCACAGAAACTTTACTTAGGGCCAGAGAATTTTTACTCAGGGACAGACAGAATTGTTACTGAGTGCCAGAGAATTGTTACTCAGGGACAGACAGAATTGTTACTGAGTGCCAGAGAATTGTTACTTAGGGCCACAGAAACTTTACTTAGGGCCACAGAATTGTTACTCGCACAGACACAGAATTGTTACTCGCACAGACACAGAATTGTTACTGAAGGCCACAGAACTGTTACTTAGGGCCACAGAATTGTTACTCGCACAGACACAGAATTGTTACTCGCACAGACACAGAACTGTTACTGAGGGCCACAGAACTGTTACTTAGGGACAAAGAAACGCTAGTTAGGGCCACAGAATTCATACTCAGGGACAGACAGAATTGTTACGGAGTGCCAGAGAATTGTTACTCAGGGACAGACAGAATTGTTACGGAGTGCCAGAGAATTGTTACTCAGGGACAGACAGAATTGTTACTGAGTGCCAGAGAATTGTTACTTAGGGCCACAGAAACTTTAATTAGGGCCACAGAATTTTTACTCAGGGACAGACAGAATTGTTACTGAGTGCCAGAGAATTGTTACTCAGGGACAGACAGAATTGTTACCGAGTGCCAGAGAATTGTTACTCAGGGACAGACAGAATTGTTAATGAGTGCCAGAGAATTGTTACTTAGGGCCACAGAAACTTTAATTAGGGCCACAGAATTTTTACTCAGGGACAGACAGAATTGTTACTGAGTGCCAGAGAATTGTTACTCAGGGACAGACAGAATTGTTACCGAGTGCCAGAGAATTGTTACTCAGGGACAGACAGAATTGTTACTGAGTGCCAGAGAATTGTTACTTAGGGCCACAGAAACTTTCATTAGGGCCACAGAATTTTTACTCAGGGACAGACAGAATTGTTACTGAGTGCCAGAGAATTGTTACTCAGGGACAGAGAGAATTGTTACTGAGTGCCAGAGAATTGTTACTTAGGGCCACAGAAACTTTAATTAGGCCCACAGAATTTTTACTCAGGGACAGACAGAATTGTTACTGAGTGCCAGAGAATTGTTACTCAGGGACAGACAGAATTGTTACCGAGTGCCAGAGAATTGTTACTCAGGGACAGACAGAATTGTTACTGAGTGCCAGAGAATTGTTACTTAGGGCCACAGAAACTTTAATTAGGGCCACAGAATTTTTACTCAGGGACAGACAGAATTGTTACGGAGTGCCAGAGAATTGTTACTCAGGGACAGACAGAATTGTTACGGAGTGCCAGAGAATTGTTACTCAGGGCCACAGAAACTTTACTTAGGGCCAGAGAATTTTTACTCAGGGACAGACAGAATTGTTACTGAGTGCCAGAGAATTGTTACTCAGGGACAGACAGAATTGTTACGGAGTGCCAGAGAATTGTTACTCAGGGACAGACAGAATTGTTACTGAGTGCCAGAGAATTGTTACTTAGGGCCACAGAAACTTTAATTAGGGCCACAGAATTTTTACTCAGGGACAGACAGAATTGTTACTGAGTGCCAGAGAATTGTTACTCAGGGACAGACAGAATTGTTACTGAGTGCCAGAGAATTGTTACTCAGGGACAGACAGAATTGTTACTGAGTGCCAGAGAATTGTTACTTAGGGCCACAGAAACTTTAATTAGGGCCACAGAATTTTTACTCAGGGACAGACAGAATTGTTACTGAGTGCCAGAGAATTGTTACTCAGGGACAGACAGAATTGTTACGGAGTGCCAGATAATTGTTACTCAGGGCCCCAGAAACTTTACTTAGGGCCACAGAATTTTTACTCAGGGACAGACAGAATTGTTACTGAGTGCCAGAGAATTGTTACTCAGGGACAGACAGAATTGTTACTGAGTGCCAGAGAATTGTTACTCAGGGACAGACAGAATTGTTACTGAGTGCCAGATAATTGTTACTCAGGGCCCCAGAAACTTTACTTAGGGCCACAGAATTTTTACTCAGGGACAGACAGAATTGTTACTGAGTGCCAGAGAATTGTTACTCAGGGACAGACAGAATTGTTACTGAGTGCCAGAGAATTGTTACTTAGGGCCACAGAAACTTGAATTAGGGCCACAAAATTTTTACTCAGGGACAGACAGAATTGTTACTGAGTGCCAGAGAATTGTTACTCAGGGACAGACAGAATTGTTACGGAGTGCCAGAGAATTGTTACTCAGGGACAGACAGAATTGTTACTGAGTGCCAGAGAATTGTTACTTAGGGCCACAGAAACTTTAATTAGGGCCACAGAATTTTTACTCAGGGACAGACAGAATTGTTACTGAGTGCCAGAGAATTGTTACTCAGGGACAGACAGAATTGTTACGGAGTGCCAGAGAATTGTTACTCAGGGACAGACAGAATTGTTACTGAGTGCCAGAGAATTGTTACTTAGGGCCACAGAAACTTTAATTAGGGCCACAGAATTTTTACTCAGGGACAGACAGAATTGTTACTGAGTGCCAGAGAATTGTTACTCAGGGACAGACAGAATTGTTACGGAGTGCCAGAGAATTGTTACTCAGGGCCACAGAAACTTTACTTAGGGCCAGAGAATTTTTACTCAGGGACCGACAGAATTGTTACTGAGTGCCAGAGAATTGTTACTCAGGGACAGACAGAATTGTTACGGAGTGCCAGAGAATTGTTACTTAGGGCCACAGAAACTTTAATTAGGGCCACAGAATTTTTACTCAGGGACAGACAGAATTGTTACTGAGTGCCAGAGAATTGTTACTCAGGGACAGACAGAATTGTTACGGAGTGCCAGAGAATTGTTACTCAGGGCCACAGAAACTTTACTTAGGGCCAGAGAATTTTTACTCAGGGACAGACAGAATTGTTACTGAGTGCCAGAGAATTGTTACTCAGGGACAGACAGAATTGTTACGGAGTGCCAGATAATTGTTACTCAGGGCCCCAGAAACTTTACTTAGGGCCACAGAATTTTTACTCAGGGACAGACAGAATTGTTACTGAGTGCCAGAGAATTGTTACTCAGGGACAGACAGAATTGTTACTGAGTGCCAGAGAATTGTTACTTAGGGCCACAGAAACTTTACTTAGGGCCACAGAATTGTTTCTCGCACAGACACAGAATTGTTACTCGCACAGACACAGAATTGTTACTGAGGGCCACAGAACTGTTACTTGGGGCCACAGAAACGTTAATCAGGGACACAGAATTGTTACTGAGGGCCACAGAACTGTTACTTAGGGCCACAGAATTGTTACTCGCACAGACACAGAATTGTTACTCAGGGACACAGAATTGTTACTCAGGGACACATAATCGTTTAATTAAAGAGTATGTCAGACAACATGCAGAGGAGTGGCAGAGGAGGCAATGTTTTAGGAGCGAGCAGACGTGGCAGCAGAGGAAGGGGTCGAGGCAGCACTATTCGCAGCCAGAGGCCAGTGCTCCCGGTGTCATCCAGCGGTCGTGTCTCCACCGACAACCCTGCCGTCGTCGATTGGTTGGCTCGGTCGTCTTCCTCTTCCCAGGTCACCTCTGACACCTACAGCCAACGGTCGGTGGGTACGTCAGACACAACCGTTAGTTGGCATGGCCCGGGACCAAGCCCACTGAAATCACGTGTCCTCTACCTGCCCCTGTCCTTTGGTGTTCCCTCACCAAGCGAAGTATCGCATGCTGTGGGCTCAGCCCCACTGTACAGTGAGGAAGAGCTAACAGAGGGCGGTCAGGAACGGGGGGAGACATCCGCCTTTTCAGCAGCCAGGCGAAGAAGTAGTGGCGAGGAGAGTGGCTCGGTAACCGGTCTAGAGACAGGTCTGTCTCCTGACCCAGACGCAGCCGAGGGGGCTAGTAGTGAGGCGGAGACCCTACTTGATGATGAGGAGGTTGATCGCACTTGGCAGCCTCGTCGTCATCAGGCAATTTCTTCCGCATCATCAGGAGAAGAGGGTGGCAGCTTGGCAGCGAGCAAAACAGTCGGTGGGTTGCCCAGGAGACAGCAGCAGGGTCGCAGCAGTGTCAGTGGAGCCAAACGGCCACGGAGTAGAGCACCAGCTCCACTGCAGCCTACCACCACGGCCAGTAGTGGTGCCGGTGTGCACGGAGGAAGCAGCAGTCAGCCAGTGAGGAGTATCGGGGGCAAAGTTTCCTACTCGGCGGTGTGGCAATTTTTCGTCAAGCCGCCCGAGGAAGTAAACGTAGCCGTATGTCGACTATGTGGCCAGAAAGTCAAGCGTGGCCAGGGGGCCCATGTTGGGACTATTTGGGCCATGTTGGGACAATGGGAGACCTCCCATTGCTGCTGTCTCCATCGCCACACTCTGCCATGTGCCACTTTCAGGTCTCCTCACACACTGCTGGTGTGTTGAATTTTTTGACATAGGGTGCTGGCAGATTACGGGCCTCCCATAGCTGCTGCCAGGCCCCTAATCTGCCATAGGCCCCTATATACCGCCTCCTCATGCTGCTGCCAAGTCCAGAGTCTGTCATGGGTCCCTGTACGGCCTCCCATTGCTGCTGTCTCCATCGCCACACTCTGCCATGTGCCACTTTCAGGTCTCCTCACACACTGCTGGTGTGTTGAATTTTTTGACATAGGGTGCTGGCAGATTACGGGCCTCCCATAGCTGCTGCCAGGCCCCTAATCTGCCATAGGCCCCTATATACCGCCTCCTCATGCTGCTGCCAAGTCCAGAGTCTGTCATGGGTCCCTGTACGGCCTCCCATTGCTGCTGTCTCCATCGCCACACTCTGCCATGTGCCACTTTCAGGTCTCCTCACACACTGCTGGTGTGTTGAATTTTTTGACATAGGGTGCTGGCAGATTACGGGCCTCCCATAGCTGCTGCCAGGCCCCTAATCTGCCATGGGCCCCTATATACCGCCTCCTCATGCTGCTGCCAGGTCCACAGTGTCTCATGCCATGTGCCACTTTCAGGTCTCCTCACACTGCTGGTGTGTTGAATTTTTTGACATAGGGTGCTGGCAGATTATGGGCCTCCTATAGCTGCTGCCAGGCCCCTAATCTGCCATAGGCCCCTATATACCGCCTCCTCATGCTGCTGCCAAGTCCAGAGTCTGTCATGGGTCCCTGTACGGCCTCCCATTGCTGCTGTCTCCATCGCCACACTCTGCCATGTGCCACTTTCAGGTCTCCTCACACTGCTGGTGTGTAGAATTTTTTGACATAGGGTGCTGGCAGATTAAGGGCCTCCCATAGCTGCTGCCAGGCCCCTAATCTGCCATAGGCCCCTATATACCGCCTCCTCATGCTGCTGCCAGGTCCAGAGTCTCTCATGGGTCCCTGTACGGCCTGCCATTGCTGCTGTCTCCATCGCCACACTCTGCCATGTGCCACTTTCAGGTCTCCTCACACTGCTGGTGTGTTGAATTTTTTGACATAGGGTGCTGGCAGATTAAGGGCCTCCCATAGCTGCTGCCAGGCCCCTAATCTGCCATAGGCCCCTATATACCGCCTCCTCATGCTGCTGCCAGGTCCAGAGTCTCTCATGGGTCCCTGTACGGCCTCCCATTGCTGCTGTCTCCATCGCCACACTCTGCCATGTGCCACTTTCAGGTCTCCTCACACACTGCTGGTGTGTAGAATTTTTTGACATAGGGTGCTGGCAGATTATGGGCCTCCCATAGCTGCTGCCAGGCCCCTAATCTGCCATAGGCCCCTATATACCGCTTCCTCATGCTGCTGCCAGGTCCAGAGTCTCTCATGGGTCCCTGTACGGCCTCCCATTGCTGCTGTCTCCATCGCCACACTCTGCCATGTGCCACTTTCAGGTCTCCTCACACACTGCTGGTGTGTAGAATTTTTTGACATAGGGTGCTGGCAGATTATGGGCCTCCCATTGCTGCTGCCAGGCCCCTAATCTGCCATAGGCCCCTATATACCGCTTCCTCGTGCTGCTGCCAGGTCCAGAGTCTCTCATGCCATGTGCCACTTTCAGGTCTCCTCACACTGCTGGTGTGTAGAATTTTTTTGACATAGGGTGCTGGCAGATTAAGGGCCTCCCATAGCTGCTGCCAGGCCCCTAATCTGCCATGGGCCCCTATATACCGCCTCCTCATGCTGCTGCCAGGTCCAGAGTCTGTCATGGGTCCCTGTACGGCCTCCCATTGCTGCTGTCTCCATCGCCACACTCTGCCATGTGCCACTTTCAGGTCTCCGCACACTGCTGGTGTGTTGAATTTTTTGACATAGGGTGCTGGCAGATTATGGGCCTCCTATAGCTGCTGCCAGGCCCCTAATCTGCCATAGGCCCCTATATACCGCTTCCTCATGCTGCTGCCAGGTCCAGAGTCTCTCATGCCATGTGCCACTTTCAGGTCTCCTCACACTGCTGGTGTGTAGAATTTTTTTGACATAGGGTGCTGGCAGATTATGGGCCTCCTATAGCTGCTGCCAGGCCCCTAATCTGCCATAGGCCCCTATATACCGCCTCCTCATGCTGCTGCCAGGTCCAGAGTCTGTCATGGGTCCCTGTACGGCCTCCCATTGCTGCTGTCTCCATCGCCACACTCTGCCATGTGCCACTTTCAGGTCTCCTCACACACTGCTGGTGTGTATAATTTTTTGACATAGGGTGCTGGCAGATTACGGGCCTCCCATAGCTGCTGCCAGGCCCCTAATCTGCCATGGGCCCCTATACCGACTCCTCATGCTGTGACGTTGCAACAAGGTGGAATTCAACCCTACATATGTTAGACCGCCTTTACGAACAGCAAAAGGCCATCACAGATTTCCTGATGTTAAAAGCGGATAAAGGTATTCCCTGTGTAACTTAGATGTCAGCCATTGGCAGCTCATGCGTGACACCTGCGCTTGCTCAGGCCCTTTGAGGAGGCCACGCTATTCGTGAGTCGGCAGGACTATGGGATGAACGACGTCATTCCTCTGTTGCACGTCCTGGAACAAATGCTGTTAACAATGGCTGGTCAGGGTGCGGTAGACGTGGCGCACAGATCTCAACGCCACATGACCCCTGTGGGGGCAGGACAGGAAGAAGAGGAGGAGGTAGAGGAGGACATTGGTGCTCAGGAATTATTGAGTGAAATGGGTGGTTTTTCCACTCAGCGGACAGGAGTGGAGGAGCAGGAGCATCTGGTAGAGGAGGAGGAGACAGAGGACCCAGACGCACCGTGGCAGTATGCTGTGGAGATGGAGGCAGGGAGTCCCTCGCATTCCTTGGCACAAATGGCCCATAGCATGCTCGGTTGCTTGCGTAGCGACAGCCGAATAATAACCATCAGACAGAGGGATGACTTTTGGCTGTCGACCTTGTTGGACCCTCGCTACCGTTCAAAAATGGTGGCCTTTTTCACACCTGCTGAGAGGGAGGCCAAAATAACGTACTATAAAAACCACCTATGTAGTCAGCTGGTCTCTGCCTGTCTGCGTCAACGTCCATCCTCAGACACTGTGGGCCCTGTGCGCTCGCGTTCCGCTGCCATGGCAGCAGGGGAGGGGTGGGGTGGTAGGAGCAGTGGCAGCTCCACCAGCAGCGGCTGCCTCAGTCTGCAGTCGATGATGAGTAGCTTTCTTCACCAGCGCAGTGAGGAAACTACTAACCAGCCGCAGCAGCAGCAGCAGCAGCAGCATCAGGTGGACCTGGAGCAGGACCTCAAACAACAGGCTTAGGCCTACTTGGACAGCACCCTGCCAACCGAGGTAGACAATCCCCTTGACTACTGGGCAACGAAACTTGACCTTTGGCCCCAACTAGCTGAATTTGCCCTTGAAAGGCTGTCATGCCCGGCCAGTAGCGTGGCATCGGAGCGCGTGTTTAGTGCGGCAGGAGGTATTGCAACTCCGCGGAGGACACGACTGTCCACCCAAAGTGTGGAGAGACTGACGTTTGTGAAAATGAATCAGGCGTGGATTAGTCTGGATTTCAAACCACCAGTTCCTGACACAACTGACTAAATCCGCCATGAATCATGCCCCAAACATGTGCCACTTTCAGGTCTCCTCACACTGCTGGTGTGTTCCATTTTTTGTCATAGGGTACTGGCAGATTACGGGCCTCCCATAGCTGCTGCCAGGCCCCTAATCTGCCATGGGCCCCTATACCGCCTCCTCATGCTGCTGCCAAGTCCAGAGTCTCTCATGGGTCCCTGTACGGCCTCCCATTGCTGCTGTCTCCATCGCCACACTCTGCCATGTGCCACTTTCAGGTCTCCTCACACTGCTGGTGTATTCCATTTTTTGTCATAGGGTGCTGGCAGATTACGGGCCTCCCATAGCTGCTGCCAGGCCCCTAATCTGCCATGGGCCCCTATACCGCCTCCTCATGCTGCTGCCAGGTCCAGAGTGTGTCATGGGTCCCTGTACGGCCTCCCATTGCTGCTGTCTCCATCGCCACACTCTGCCATGTGCCACTTTCAGGTCTCCTCACACTGCTGGTGGGTTCCATTTTTTGTCATAGGGTGCTGGCAGATTACGGGCCTCCCATAGCTGCTGCCAGGCCCCTAATCTGCCATGGGCCCCCGTACCGACTCCTCATGCTGCTGCCAGGCCCGTAATCTGTCATGGGCCCCTGTTGTCGCTTGTTGGCATATTCCGCTCGTTCAGATGCTCCTTCTCCTGCTACTCCTCTTCACGGATTCCGTCAGCAGTCTTTCTTGGAATCCGTTTCCAAGAGACAACAGTTTGCGAGCACGCACCAGACGGTGCAGAAACTGAACGTCCTCCTGTCCAAGTTGCTGCTGCCAGGCTTGTAATCTGTCATGCGCCCCTGTACCGCCTCCTCATGCTGCTGCCAGGTCCAGAGTGTGTCATGGGCCCCCGTACCGACTCCAAATGCTGCTGCCAGGCCCGTAATCTGTCATGGGCCCCTGTACCACCTCCCCATGCTGCTGCCAGGTCCAGATTGTGTCATGGGTCCCTGTACGGCCTCCCATTGCTGCTGCCAGGCCTGTAATCTGCCATGGGCCCCCCTACCGACTCCTCATGCTGCTGCCAGGCCCGTAATCTGCCATGGGCCCCTGTACCGCCTCCTCATGCTGCTGCCAGGTCCAGAGTGTGTCATGGGTCCCTGTACGGCCTCCCATTGCTGCTGTCTCTATCGCCACACTCTGCCATGTGCCACTTTCAGGTCTCCTCACACTGCTGGTGGTTTCCATTTTTGTCATAGGGTGCTGCATGGCCTCCCATTGCTGCTGCCTCCACCGCCACACTGTGGCTCCACACTCTGGTTTTGGCCCCGTGACTGGCCAAATGAGTGAAGTGTGCGGTGATTCTAAGATCGACGGCACTCATCTGCATGTCATACTGCCTGACAGTATTATTTCTCTTCCCCAGCAGACTCCAAGGGCATTTAAATTAAAGGTACAGTGTTCAGCACTAATATTAAGTCTCTCTGAAGCCTAGAAACACCCTTTTTTAAGTTAAATTCACAGCGAATATATTCGACTCGAATCGAATTTTTTCTACGAATTCGCCGAATCAGTCGAATCGAATTTTTGAATACTTCGCTCATCTCTAGTTAGCACAATGCAATCAGGCAAGTACCATTCTCCTGGCAACCGCCAAACCCAGACATGTCCATCGGATTTCCAGACAGAGAAGCATGATTCATCGCTCCAGAGAACATGTCTCCAGTGCTCTAGAGACCAGGGGTGGTGTGTTTACACCACTGCATCTGACACTGTGCATTGCACATGGTGGTGTAAGGCTTGGATGCAACTGCTCGGCCATGGAAACCCATTCCATGAAGCTCTCTACGCACTGCTGTGCTAATCTGAAGGCCACACGAAGTTTGGAGGTCTTTTAGCTATTGATTCTGCAGACAGTTGGTGATCTCTGTGTTCTTCAGCATGCGCTGACCCCGCTCTGTCATTTTACATGGCCTACCATTTCACGGCTGAATTGCTGTTGTTCCCAATTGCTTACATTTTGTTATAATACCACTAACAGTTGACCATGGAATATTTAGTAGCAAGGAAATTTCACAGATGGACTTATTGCACAGGTAGCAACCTATCACGGTACCACGCTTGAATTCACTGAGCTCTGGAGAGCGATCCATTCTTTCACAAATGTTTTAAGAAGCAGTCTGCATGCCTAGGTGCTTGATTTTATACACTTGTGGCCATGGAGGTGATTGGAACACCTGAATCCAATGATTTGGAGGGGTGTCCCAATAATTTGGGCAATATAGTGTATTTGGCAAACATAAATGAATTACAATGGTTTTTGACACCATGATTTATTACACGAAAATTACAGTTTACAGGGTCCAGGAAGATGGAAAACTGGGCATTGCCCCTGAGTGCCAGGAGAGATAACATGGGACTTAAGACAGAGATGTTAAATTGCACTCTTTTGATCTCAAGCTAAGATGGATTGGGAGTCCAGACATACAGGGCTCAATTCATAAGAGGTATTTTCCTTATTAAAATCTGAGATAAAATGGCTCATTAGTTGGTCTTGATGTTCAAGTTGAACATAAGTTCAACTCCAACATCGGGTGTTTGTGTGTTCGGTGAACACATAAACAATAAAGGCATTCGGTGGGCTGTTAGCCCACTGCGCCCCACAATGCACTGTGTTCTCACAATGTACTGTGATTGGCCAAAGCAATGCACCTGACCGCAGGTCAGATGCAATGCTTCACCCAATCACAGCTCAATGCACTGTGAGAGCCTTGATTGGCCAAGTCTCTGTGACTTTGGCCAATCATGGCTCACAGGCTAAGCCCATGCCCCACACTATATAAGGCTGCTTACACAGCAGCCTTCTGTGGTGTGTTGGTGGAGTTAAGTGAAGGTAGTTAGTGATGTGTTAGGAGGCAGTATAGTGTAGTCAGTATTGTGCGGTGTTGTCAATGAAGTGTTAGTGTTTTTTACAGCACCGCTGTTCTCATTTTCTTTTTTTTTTTTGCACCATCAGATTCTGTTGTTGCAACTTTAGTATCCCCCCTCCTGTGTCAGCAGTGGTTTCCCTTTTTTTTTTTTGATTTTTAATATTTTTAGCAGCACTAAAAATATTTAGGGCATAATTGCTGGTCCCCCTCCTACATTGTAGGTGTCCCTCTTTCTGCGTCACCAGTGGTTCCATTTTTTTAGCTTTCTGAATTTGTAATTTAATTTTCTTTCTTTTTGCTGCAGCAGCAGCAAAAATATGTTGGCCATAATTGCTGTTCCCCCTTCTATATCGCGGGTGTTCCTTTATCTGCATCACAAGTTTTTTTTTTTCTTTTTTTGGCTTTCATTTTTTTAAATTTATTTCATATTAATTTCCTTTTGTAGCAGCAGCAGTAAAAAAAATTGTCTGTACCCCCTTTATTAAAAAAAAACCACAATAATAAAATGGGTTATAGGGCACCAAGTGCAAAGTATTGCACCCAAGCACCAAATTCCCATCCCACACTCTAAAATAAAAACTTATAAAAATCCCTGAAAAAATCCCTATCATGCCCAAAAGACCAACAAGGAGAGGCAGATGTCTACTCAGGGGCAGCTAAAAGAGGACAAGCAGGCTCTGTGTCCATAGTGAAAAGTGGTGGTCGTACACATAGTGTATCCTCTGCAGCCAGGGCACACTTGTCCTTTTTTTCCCAGGTGCTGGCTCTGTTATTGAGCTACAACATGCAGAAGAGGTGGTGAAGTGGATAACTAAGCCATCATCCTCATCCCGTCACCCAGGTTCATACTAGTTCACCTTCCACCGCAGATGTCAAATCCACAGACTCCTTGTCCACAGCGACAGAGGACTCACCTGAATTATTTGAACATAGTGTCAGTTCCGTGCTGCTGGAGGATGTGCAGCAATTTGAATGCTCTGATGTTGGTTGAGAAAGGGAGTGACGTGACCCTAGAGGGAGGGGGTGCCAATGGTGGACAAGATGCCATGTTCTTCCAGTCACAGCATACTGACAAGTTGGCTCCAGTGACAAGGAGGGAGGGGATAATGAGGTCACTGACTGTGCTTGGGTACCTGAGAGAACAGAGGAGGCAGGGTGCCCTCCAGGGGCAGCCGCAAGGGCAGCTACCCTATTGCATCACATGACAGAGCTCCACAGGTGCAGGAATCCCTGCTGATTTACAAAAGTTCATTGGTGTGGGCATTTTTCAACACGTGCAGGAGACTGCAGCGTTGCTGTTTGTAGCCTCTGTCAGAAGCAGATCAATTGTCACCAAAACAACAGCCACTTGAGCACCACATGCTTGACAAGACTTATGATGACCTGCCATGCAGCCCGTGGGTAATTGCACCTGAAAGACCCACATCATAAAAAAGTGCAGACTTCTCCTTGCTTCTCATCTGGGACCTCTACCCCTACTATACCTCAAGTCTTCTCAACAGCCCCCACTGAGAGGGATGATAGTATAGCAATGAGTGCCACAAATTCTTGCACCCAATCTGCTAGCAGTACACCACCTGTGTAACATATGGCAGTCTTCAACGGATGGTTTTCAGTCCCCAGAAACTCAGCCAGGAGTAGTACGTGACTGGGAGGCCGTAGTTCCTGACAGTGTCATCTTCAGTGACCCAGAGGACTCTCATGCCTCATCAAACTTATGCTGCATGGGCTCCCTGATTCTGCAAAGTCTGCAAAAGGACTCGAGAATTCATGGCATCAAGGAGAGGGATCATTACTGGCTGGCAACCCGTTTTGATCCTCGTTACAAGAGTAAAGTTGCAGAGCTCATCCTGTCTTTGCAGAGGGAGCAGAGAATAAGGTTTCCTCTTAAGGACGCCTTGAAGAAAAATGTGTGTAACACTGTTCCATAAATTGGAAGGTTACCATTTCCTGGACAACGTGTTTCTGAGGCTTTGTTTGGTCAAAGGAAGAGCAGTGGATTAGGAGGCCAGCTGACCGATGCCGTTAACAATTTTTTTGTCCTCAGTGCCCAGGGCTTTCAGGTTTAAGCACCCATCTGCATCATATGATGCAGGATTATCTAGAGGCAGGAGCAGACTTGGAGAGTTTTCCAATTGAGGAGCCACTGGGTTACTGGGTCTTAAGGATGGATCACTGGCCAGAACTTGCTCAATAGGCAATTGAGCTACTGGTTTGTCCTGCATCAAGCATGCTTTCTGAATGGACATTGAGTGCTGTTGGAGGTTTTGTGATGGATAAAAGAGTGCGTCTGTCCACAGACTCCATTGACTGTCTGACATTCATCAAAATGAATCAGTCCTAGATCAACAGCAACTATCAAGCCCCTAATGCTGATGTAACTAGTTAGATTTATTAGGGATCTGAGATCCCTTGAAGACTACCTATGCTGTCTATCCTATTCCTTAATCCTGATTATGCTAGCTTACAACAATGTTTATGGTTTAGGGCACCACCAACACTCAAGGCCCAATTTTTCTGCACCTGTCTGACAGGTGCATGTAATTTCAATTTTATTTTACAATTTTTAACAGCAGGGCCCATTCCTGTGCCCAGCAAGAGTAACTGTGAGGGGTTACAGTGTTCAGGCACCACCAACACCCAAGGCTCAATTTTTCCACACCTGTGTGACAATTTCAGTTTTTTAGAGCAGTACCAATTCCTGCACACATCAAGAGTAACTGTAAGGGCTTACAGTGCAGAGGCACAGGTAACACTCAAGGCCCATTTTTTCAACACACTGTGTGACAGGTGCAAATATTTTGAATTTTAAGAGCAGGGTCCAGTCCTGCTCTCATCAAGAATAACTCTGAAGGGTTACGGTGTGAAGGCACCACCAACTGTTCGCCAGCCATACACCCCAAAATGCACTGCGCTCTCACAGTGCACAGTCCCCACCCCACAATATATAAGACAGAGGGGAGAATACTCTCCCTGAAAAAATACCTAAATAAATAATAATTTAAAAAAATATTCAAAAACAAAGAAATACATTAAAAAAACATTCCCTGTCCCCCCCCCCCCCCCATACATACCAGGCCATTTAGGTGTGGTAAG
The DNA here is from genome assembly GCF_062004578.1 of Staurois parvus. Classification (NCBI taxonomy): domain Eukaryota; kingdom Metazoa; phylum Chordata; class Amphibia; order Anura; family Ranidae; genus Staurois; species Staurois parvus. The sequence continues at coordinate 6,432,162 of NW_028318030.1, forward strand.
AAAGTTACGAGGGACCCCATAGTAATTTTTTTTTTCTTAAAGTGCGTGGGGTTCCCCCTAAAAGCCACACCAGGCCCTTTAGGAATGGTAGGACTTTTAAGAGGAATCCCACCTCCCAAAAATGTGGAGAAAAGTGCGTGGAGTTCCCCCTAAAAGTCATACCAGACCCTTTAGGCCTGGTAGGACTTTTAAGGGGAACCCTTCCCTGAAAGAATGGGGGTGGACTCCCCCCTAAATTCCTACCAGACCTTTGATCCGAGCACAGGAAAGGGAGGGGAGGGAAGTTTTTTTTTACTGTGGGGTCCATCCTAACCTTCCTACCAGACCTAAAGGATCTGGACTGGGGGTGTTCTTCTTTTTTTTTTATAAAAATGTAATTGATAAAAAAAAAATGTAAGTCCTGCTGCAGCAGGTTCTATACATTGTACAGATGTGCAACTTTGCAGGTAGTTTAAGGGGATCCCCCAGGCATAATATTCAAAGGAATTTTTTTTTTGTTTTACTTTAAGCAATGAAAAATGACTGCCCCTTTAAAAACGGTACTTTTTGAAGAAAATTTTTTGCCCACGGATTCATGTCCCTCAGGGCAGTACCCAAGTCCCCATACCCCTTTTATGGCTAATAACTTGCTTATAAACCTTTAAAATGGGCACTTTTGAATTTACAAGTTCGAATCCCATAGACTTGTATTGAGTTCAAAGTTTGCAGTCAAACTTTCGTTAGGTTTGAATGTTTGACCGTGAACTGGGGGTGTTCGACCCATCACTATAGCTCAAAGCGTTTATCATAAATTTTTTTGCAATTCACAAAAAGGAATAAAATAAAGCATGAGCTATTTCATCAAAATGTGAGGACCCAATGATTCTGTGTTTTTCCATATTTAGGTTTCTATGCATTACTGTTGAAAAACTGATCCAAAAAGGTAGAAACTACTCCAGACTGGCTATTTATATTTTTACATTCCTTAAATACCTCATGGCTGGACCACCACATATTTACCTCATGCATTTCTTTATTTCCTTTAGTGAATTGACTTTAACACCGTTTTATGAGGTATTTACCAAATGTGTTTTGCTTTTTGAGGTAAATACAGTTGTGACCAAAATTATTCAACCCCCAATGCTGTAAAGGGGTTTAGGGACTATAGTGTACATTTGGAATTGTATTCAGAATCAAATCCTACAAGGACGTTGTAACTACCCAAATGCAACTAAAATGACATCAATTGTTTATGTAATACAGTAGTAAATGGTTCTTATGTGGTTTCTTCATTGCCACAATTATTCAACCCCTTAAAGACTACCACTCTGAAGAACAGAGGTTCATACAGGTGCTTTCCATCAGGTATTGAAAACACCTGTGGATGTCACCGAGCAGCAATCAAGCATAATAAGCACCAATTAGGCAGCTTTAAAATGACTGTGATACTCAGCTCCTTCTAGACATTTACTGGTGTGGTTACAAACATGGTGAAGGCAAGAGAATGGTCCAGGAAGACAAGAGAAGAGGTGATTTCTCTTCACAGGAAGGGCAATGGCTATAAGAAGATTGCAAAGATGTTAAACATACCAAGAGACACCTTAGGAAGCATCATTCGCAAATTCAAGGCAAAGGGCACTGTTGAAACGCTACCTGGTCGTGGCAGAAAGAAGATGCTGACTTCGACTGCTGTGCGCTACCTGAAGCGTAGAGTGGAGAGAAGTCCCCGTGTGACTGCTGAGGAACTGAGAAAAGATTTGTCAGATGTGGGTACAGAAGTTTCAGCCCAGACAATAAGACGCACACTGCGTAATGAAGGCCTCCGTGCCAGAACTCCCAGGCGTACCCCCTTGCTGTCTCCAAAGAATAAGAAGAGTCGACTGCAGTATGCCAAAAGCCATGTGGACAAACCACAAAAGTTGTGGGATAGTGTTCTGTGGACTGATGAAACAAAATTAGAACTGTTTGGGCCCATGGATCAACGCTATGTTTGGAGGAGGAAGAACAAGGCCTATGATGAAAAGAACACCTTGCCTACTGTGAAGCATGGTGGAGGGTCAATCATGCTTTGGGGCTGTTTTGCTTCTGCAGGTACAGGGAAGCTTCAGCGTGTGCAAGGTACCATGAATTCTCTTCAGTACCAGGAGATATTGGATGGAAACGTGATGCAGTCCGTCACACACCTGAGGCTTGGGAGACGTTGGACCTTTCAACAGGACAATGATCCCAAGCATACCTCCAAGTCCACTAGAGCATGGTTGCAGAGGAAAGGCTGGAACATTTTGGAGTGGCCATCGCAGTCACCAGACTTAAATCCGATTGAGAACCTCTGGTGGGACTTAAAGAAAGCAGTTGCAGTGCGCAAGCCTAAGAATGTGACTGAACTGGAGGCCTTTGCCCATGAAGAATGGGCGAAGATACCCGTAGATCGCTGCAAGACACTTGTGTCAAGCTATGCTTCACGTTTAAAAGCTGTTATAACTGTAAAAGGATGCTGTACTAAGTACTAAGATTGAATGTCACTTGGGGGTTGAATAAAACTGATAATGCTGTGAGCACAGAAAAGACATTTGTGGTTATTTCATTATAACTGTTATGTTATATTTGTCTGACCTACAAGTGCCTCTTTAATGTAAATGTAAGCAAGATGACTGAATGATCAAAAGCAATGTCAAACTGGCCAAAACACTCAATTTCAGTGGGGGTTGAATAATTTTGGTCACAACTGTACCTCATAAGTGATAATGAATTGACATTTTCATTATCTCATCAGATAAGTGGAAAAAATGTGTCTCATGATTCAATTATTTCATGAGATATTCTTTAGTGAATTGAGCACACTATGTCCACGCCAACCCTACGGCTGCCATTTGATCCATGGAAAACCAAAAGGGGATAGAGGGAATGTAATGGTATGGTTAAACCAATATAATTTAGTCATAAAGAGCTTGGTCAAATGTCAGATTTCACTAGGGAACTGTGGTAGTTTATAACTCACCAAAAGGACACATTTGATTTTGTGACTTTTATTAAGGCACTAAGCTGCTGTGCAGAGAGGATGGAGGAGAAGTAGAAATCTTGTTTCTCTGAGGCCTCCATAGGTGTCATCAGTACTAAGACTGTGTTCTGAATCCTGTAGTAAGGTACTGCTGTACTGGGACTGGTTATCTTATATTCAGGTCCTGTTGTCACCTTGTTGGAACTTTGAGAATACATTGTGCTGCACTCATTGGCCCTGATGTGCATTTATTGTACTCTGGGTAGCAAACATCTGGTCCCTTTTACAATATGCACAATGTAAGTGCAAAATGAAACAATTAATTAACCTCCCTAGCGGTATTCCCGAGTGTAGCTCGGGGTAAAATGTCAGTGCCAAAAGCGGTAACCCCGAGCTACACTCGGGCTTACCATGCGGCGCTGCATAGGGAGTCCCTGCAGAGCTTACCTTGTCCTTCACTCCCGCGATGCGTCCCCTGCAGCGTCCCCGGCCATCTCCTCCGGCCGATGCCGGCATCCATGTTCCGGTCCCTGTGACGTCGGGACGTACGGGCGGCGGCGGCGGCGGGAAATTTGAAAATTTTAAAAAATTTAATTTTTTTCCAAACAAATTTTACATAGCAAAACATTGCTGTTTCAACCCATTTCACATACATGTTGTCCTTAGTGCTTTGTCCTGTGCCCTGCCTGCATTTTGTCTGTTCTTTCTGCCTGGAAACTGAGAAAGTCCATGGCGTCCAAAAAGTGTCCCTTTAGGTCAAAAGCGGTTTTAGACCAGCTAGAGAACAGCGATGAGTTATTCCTAAAAATTACAGCCTACAATAAAAAACTACATATTTCCATGCAAAATAATGGTACCACTTTCAGCACCAAAAATCTGAAATAATCAGACCGCTAGGGAGGTTAAAGTGTTCACCAATGCCAGAAGTCTGCAAAGCAAAACAAGAGAGTTTGAAGCTTTGGTGCCTGAAGAGAACTATGACTTCACTGGTATTGCTGAATCTTGGCTTCATTCTTCACATGACTGGGCCATTAATATTCCTGGCTATGCTCTCTTTCGGAGAGACAGGGCAAAACGAAAAGGTGGTGGTGTCTGTTTCTATGTGAGAAGGGATTTCAGAGCGAATGTGAAAGAGGATCTTGTTGATTGAGAGTGTGATGAGGCTGAAGTATTATGGGTGGAGCTGTATATGCGTATGGCTGGCCATAGATAATACAATTTTCTTGAGATTTTTGGTTTAGATTTACCAAAAACCATATAATATGAGGTCAAAACTAACAACACTTTCAATTGTATCCAATTTAGGCATGCTCTTGCACTACATAGTTGAAGGTAAATCTAAAGGAAATTGGACAGAAAATTGTATAATGTATGGCCAGCCTATGTGTACTTCAAAGGTAATCATTGGAGTTTGTTATAGGCCTCGCAGTGTTAATGAGGAGGTGGAGACTCAGCTCCTTGCACAGATCGAAAGGGCTGCAAGGGCTGGGACAGTGATAATAATGGGGGATTTTAACTACCCGGAAATTGACTGGAGTAATGGCACTGCAGGAACAGTAACAGGGAAGAAATGTAGAAATCTATTACAAGGCAATTTAATAGTACAGTTTATAGAAGCTACAACTAGAAACTGGTGCTCTGCTGGACCTATTAATCTCAAACATCGTAGAAAGTATTACCAATGTTCATATTAAGGAACAGTTGGGTAGCAGTGACCATAAAATGGTTACATTTAATATTCGCTGTAAACAAGCTCATACTGGAAAGCTAAAAACACTTAATTTTAAACACATTTTCCAAGACTGAGGGTTGTTCTCCAAGATTTAGACTGGGAGAGAAGGTTTTCATTAAAGAACACAGAACAGTAATGGGAATAATTCAGATTGACTATATAAACACACTGCAAAATATATTCACAAAAGTTTAAAAGGCTAAAATTAAAACCTATGTGACATCCAATGAACTGGTCCAATTTTGATCCATGTATGGCCAGCTTAAAGGATAAGTTCATTTTTGGGAACATGTAACATGTTCCACCCATTTTATAAGGTTAACATATAAAATGTTCTCACTCCTGCAGGCTCTCCCTGATTTCTCTCCCCTCCCCCCTCTCTGTGCCAGTGGCCTGGGGAGCACTGAAGTGGCTCCTTCAGTTAGCTCTTGGACTTCTTATCAGGTAGCCCAAAAGCCAACTAAAGTAGCACTCACAGCAGGCTGACAACACTTCTGTTAATTGTGAGGCAATGGTTTAATGTTGTCAGCCTGCACCAGAAAGTGCTGTTACTGGCAGGTTCTCCAGGTAATAAGATGTACAAAATGTTTTTTTTTTTTAATTTGCTTATGAAAACTGTATATGGTGAGGCATTGTCCAAAACATACTGTAAAAGAATTATGGTTTACATACACTTTAATTAGTTTCAAAATCTCAAGAACATACGTAAAGGAGAAGTAAGGTCAAAGCGCTTCTGTAAAGCAAGCAGACCACTTCAGGTGAGGACTGGATCACATAGCCCCTCCACACACACAACGGTGCTCGATCCAGGAACAGTGCCGAAAAACAAAGGTTGGCCACACTGAAAATCTTTCATTGGAATCTTCACAAACAGTATAATAAGAATATGACAGCTCCAAGACTGGAAGAGAAACAGTAAACACATTTCACATGAACATGTGCTTAGTCTTCTGGCCCTACTTCTGGAGACAGCAAGAATGCACTTCATTCTGAACATATTGAACCTACAGCGGACTAAAGCCCACTGTCAGCTGACATCACAGACCTGGTCCAAACTCTGGATAGATCCCAACTTTAATTTCAGGATCCCCTAACATCGAGCCACTGAGAGCCTAAGCCAGTCAATCCTACCCCCTCCGCAGCCCAGAGCACCAGTGGGTGCTGCAGCTGCAGAGTACCGGTGATTGACAGTAGCTGGCTCTCTGTTCAGTGAAGACCCGAGAACTGAGTGATCAGTGGCAGTTGATCACTCAGTTCTCGATGTAGAGGTGGTGGTGGACAGATGCAACATCAGATCCATTCTGCATTCACCTATATGAGTGTGTGTGTGTTTTTTTTTAAAAAAACCCTGCAACTGAGAATTTAATTTTACCTAAACACTTTTTATTGGTCATCTGATAACTTCTAGTCTTTTCAACTGTCACTAATGATGCTTGTATTATTGCCCATTATGGCCAGCTTAGACGAAAAGCTCATGCAATTCCTTCGATAAATCCTGGTTATTGGAGTTGAAATAACAGCATTTAAACAAAAGAGCGCATGCCTTCTTCTATAATAAAACCCATGACGAAACTTATGCTGATATATAAAACCACTATTTAAAGCACAGTCGTATGTAATGAAAAATGCAATTGCTTGAACGCTTTATTAACTATGCTTTCAATGCACGCAGGGCGTCTTTCCATCTGGTAATCCTTTAATTGGCAATTACTGAAGCACCTTGCTGTTAGTGGTTGCTAGTAGTGTATTTTGATCTGTCTGCAAATACAGCCTTTATTTTCAATAAATAAGTGACCCAAGCTGCAAAGATGTGTAGAAAAAAATTTAACAAACAAAACAAAGTATAAAACACAAGTTCAAATAGTTTGCGTAAATAGCAAATGTGTACCTATTCCTTGACTTGGTAATTTGAACAAAGCAGAATTGATATAGGGACATCTTCAGCTGCTTTTCAATATTTGTTCAGGTATTTCGTACACAAATCATACTGATATTTTGTGTCACAACTTTCTAATATTGATGAAACTCACATATTCCAAAAGGTAGACAGCTCTACTTACTGACAACACCACGATCTTCTTGGAATTGTATTCCCTTTGCTCGAAGTACCACTACCGTCAAACGTCCAAGGTAGTCATTGTAGCTTAGAGAGAACTGTATGTCTCCATATTCTGATGGTGGCTGTTAAGGTAAAAGGGTTATAACTGATTTACAACCAACACAGGAACGCAGTATACCTACTAAATGTAAGTTGTTTCCCTGGAGCATAGTCACGTAGGCTCCTTCAGATGCTAACTATAAATAAAATAGCCTGAAACAACTCTGATATGTGATTACTACCTATTATCTATCAGATACTGGTCATGGTAGCCAGAAAATGTAAATAAATGATAGTGAACTAAATTTTGAGTCAATTAGTCCATCCCATCAGATCTAGGACTTTTTCTTGAGTGTACCGAACTTGCCTATTTCTGGTGTGAACACCATGCAGCATCCAACTCAAGCTACATTTCTTTTTAGTTTTTATTAGAGTGGGGAACAGCAACATTTCTATCAGGTTTTCCTTTCTGTCTATAATCCCCATTGGGGAGATTTCCTTTTACTTCCTCTCCCTATTACTCTTGTGCAAGCAGAGACCTGCAAAGAGACTGAACCCCACAAAGGAGGAATTCCTTGACTACAGGACTGGGAGAGTCACGATAGTTGCACAAGTCTGGGGAGATGAGAAATCCGAGGAAAATAACGAGTCCAGGGGACTGAAGGGAGTCTGTAATTCTCAAGGTAGTGAGAGAGTTCAGGGTGTCAGGGGAACCCCTACAGAGAGGCCAGGATTGGGCATGTACATCTAGGGCTGTAACACTAGGCTGAGTGAGCCCGGAAAACCCAGTGAGCCAGGTCTGAGGGACTGGTGCCAGTAGCGGCAGTGCTGCTGACAAGGAAGACAGGTGGCTTCGCCTTTTTTCTTGTTGTTTTTGCTGTTTGAAATTGAAACTCTTGTGTAGGAAAGTTTTGTGAACTATGGGTTGTGATGTTCCTAAGCTTGTGCAGGTCAGCTAGGAGGATGAGTAAATTAAGTGGAAGGTACAGCCTTTTCACTCTAAGATTCTCTTAGGCTCAGTTCACACTATTGCGGGCTGTGCGGCCCATGTTTCCTAGGGCACAGCAGCCCATTCATTTGAATGGACTGCTGTACTCGTGCTTCTGCACAAAAAAGGTGCATGCACGTTTTGAAAATGCGGCCCAAGGGAAAGACCATCCTGCTTCCCTTCAGTTCCTGCACCCGCAATTGAGCTGCAGGCTGAGATGCGTTGGGGTACAACTCAGAATGAATGGCAACCCCGCGTTTCTTGTAAGAGCAGCGTTACATGGCTGCGGGTGGTTGTAAGTGCAGGAACAGATACGATTCCCGCACCCACAACCAGCCTGCATAGTGTGAACTGAGGGTTAAATCAGCACACATACTCAAACAGACTTCAGTTAAATGTTTAAATCTTAACTCTAGATTTCTGTCCAGGGGCGGACTGACAACTCATGGGGCCCCCGGGCAATAGGGGATCATGGGGCCCCTGTGTCCTTGCCCAAACTCAAAAAAGCCTATGAAAAAGGTACCAGGGGCATCTCATGGGGCCCCCTACTGACCCTGGGCCCTCAGGCAGTGCCCGAGTTTCCAAATGGTCAGTCCACCCCTCTTCTGTACAATCCTATCAAAAGCCCCCCAGTTGGCTTCTTTCAGAAACATGTTATATAACCTGTTCAACGATGTTAAACAAATGATATGCAGGTATTTACCTGATATACAAAGAGATTCAGAATTAAAGAAGATATTGTCTCCAGGAGATCGCTTTGTGGTTACAACAGCACCCATGATTGGCAATATACTAATTCCCAGTCTGTTTCAATCCAACAAAAAAAAATCACACATGGCTGGATACAGGGATCATGTTTGGTTGTGAGACTCATATTGCGCTCCCCATATTATCCAATCATTTGTGAATGATGGTCGCTCATTTAACAACAATTGGTGGAATGTGTGACCATTTCAGAGACTTTGTATAGACTACAGATGTGCCTGTATGTATCTTCCCAATATCAGGACCAATGAAATACCAGTGTAGCATGTCATTTTGTGGATGTCCCTAAGTTTAACACTGGATCTGATAAATTACAAAAAAAAAAAAAAATGACAACCCCATTAGGGGAGGAGATCTGTCCTCCTTACTGAGTAGAAGAACAGTATATTGGATATTTAATTGGGATCTAGAACTCTGAAAGGAATACAATTTGAATGGGACATAACCCAATATGACAAATGAAGTGTTTTAAATGAAATGTGCATATATGCCATTTTCTCTTCAGCTTTTTTCTCTTTTTTTGTTTCATCTTTCCTTTTTCTTACATTTTCCCCTCTTTTTCCCTTTTTTCTTTTTCTTCAGCTCTTTCCTTCCTTCGTCCTGCATTTCTTTCCTCCTTCCCTAGTTTTTCCTCCTCCTTCCCTCGCCTCCCCCCACCCGTTCTCATTGTCCTCTATCCCTTTCTGTTTTCCAGAATCCTAGGCTCCACAGATTGGGGACTACCATGGGCAGTGATACACTTCTGTACTCAAATGATGTATTATTTTTCTAGTTACAGTTATACAGCACAGTTTGTCAAGGAATTTGAAGTTCTAATTCTCTGTACCCTCTTACCTCTGAACTCTCTTGTTCGAGATCCCGCCAAATGACCAGCTTGCCATCATCTGTTAAATTCTCATTTTTCAGGGGGAAGAGAACCTGTCCTAAGAGATGGTGCTTCTTTATTTTATCCACATGGTAGACAGAAAATCTTAGTATCCTCTGATGTAATGTTTTACCGGAAACCTGCAGAAAATCAGATACATGGTCTATACAAGATCACAAGTGTGGAGTATTTCCAAAAGTATATCCGTATATCCAAAAGTTGAGAGTTAAGTTACAGGCCCCAAACTCTCTACCCTCTTCCAAATGCAATGGCTGTGAAAATAATGCAACCCCTCTTAAAACAAATTCTAAAATATTGTTGTAGAAATATTTCTAAATTTTGGATAGAGGGGAGAGGGATTAGAACGCCTGTCAGGTTTTTTTTTTTTTTGCTGTCTGTGTGTTAAGGAGATTCACCCTCTCTGCTTGTCCTGTTTACCATTATCGTTGAAACTGTAAGTAAAAAAAGAGAGAGGAAACCTTCCAATTGGGACACTAGTTCTGGTGACCTGGGGGATCCCAAGGAATTCCCCTAATTTGCAGGGATTTCCTCTCACTTCCTGTTTGGCTATGGGACAGGGGTGAATGAAAATCTCCACAATGGGACACAGATGATGAAAAATAATCTGACGGGTTTTATAATTTATGCCTTTTATAGTTTTTTAGGGTGTTATAGCTTATGCCTTCCTTGCTCTATCCAAAATGAAAACATAAAGTTTTGCCTATGGCTCTACTTTAATAAATAACCTTCTTTAACATTTGAAAATTGTTGGGGCACACTTTTTATTAATGCTTTATACAGATTTAACTTGGAAACAAAACCAGACTATTACATTCATTTGTACAAGGAACATTTATTGGAGTATTGCCACAATCAAGTAAAGTTACAACCTGAATGTCTGACAGCACAAATAAATATCTTGACAAACCTGTTGAACATGGCGATTTCCTCATTTTTAAGATATTTTTGGGGTTTTGAGTTTGTTGTCATTCTTTGAGATTAGGGAAAGTTTAAAGTAAAAATCTGTCATGAGGAAAATACAGACTATATCAGGCTTGTGACCTCCTTCTAAATATGTTTGTTGCCTGTCTGTTAGACTAATCCCCTGCCTCCAACACTTTCTGAATCCCTCACATGAAACATGAATGCAGATCAGGAAGATTGGAGTAAACTCAGAAGTTCCTTATCTCCATACTTGTTCCAGTGATTCAAATTTTTGTTGTTTTCTTTTTTTTTAATAACAGGTGAATTTTTATAGGTTTACAAAGTACAAAAGGTGTGGATTCAAGAACAGGAAGAGTACACACAAAGAGATACAGCACTTGGCTTTATGAATACAGAACAGAGTATGGAGTTAGCAGAGGATGTCCAATACAGTAGGCATGATAATTATATTCCAATAGTTGTATCATACACTACTAAAAAATAAAGTGATGCATTGTTCCACTTCTGCAAGAAGTGAGCTCACGTGCTAACAGGTGGCATGGGATCCTCCAGGGTGAGGTCTAGGGCCTGGTTCACAAATTTTAAATTCCTTGATATGTTTTATACCTAGGAGCATTTTTTGTTGCCTTCCCTGGACACATTCTATCTTTTTGTAAGTGGGGTCTCCAGAACTGGAAACAACGTTCTAAAAGGGGTCATTATATAGTGGAAATGGGACCTTCTTCCTCCTGCACTACCACATCATTCTGTACTGTGCCCGTCATAGCCCGATATCCCTCCAAAAAGTTCCTCCCAGCTGCCAGACACACTCTAGGCCTAGGAAAGAGCCCGGAGGCTAGAAAGGAGCAGACAAAAGTTGCAATTGGAGAGCTGCCAAAACTAAAAGAGTGTTCCTGTTGGTAAGTATCTATACAATGTGAATTTGTGATTCAAGTCAGCAAATTACCTTATCACTCCACGTTTTAACCTTGGTTCACACCTGTGAGGCTTTGAAGGCATGCTACTTTAGCCGACTTTTAGTACGATTTCATGTGCATGTAGAAAGAGAGGTAAAGGAGGCACCACTGAGTGCAGACTGTAATACACTTTACAGCACTGCTGTGGATACACTCACATTTGGGAAGATATATAAAAGCATCTCTGTAGTCTATAAGAATCATCCGGGACTGATGTGGATCAGCTGGGAGTGAAAGATGTCCAAATCCTGGGTCCAGAGATGGCTATGAGGTGGAACAGGACCGGATCACCGCTGTGAAGTACGGTGGAATGCAGTCGTATAGACTACAGATGTGCCTGTATGTATCTTCCCAAATGTGATTGTATCCACAGCAATGTTTTAATAAAGCATATTACAGTGTACACTCAGTGGCGCCTTCTCTACCTCTCTTTCTACATGTCACATTGGAGACCTGCTTCTGCTCTACCCTGAAAGCTAGCCTTGAAGTGTCTACTGTTCTGCAGCCCGCGAGGATTTTCTTCCGGACTCAGCAGTGGTGTTCTCCTTTGTTTTCCCCCTCCTTTTTCTCCCCCAACAGTGGGACTATGGACCTAACAAGGGACATTCATTTGCGGCAACTCATCTCCATGTACAATTTCATGTGCAGCTTGCTGACATTTGTGCCATTTCATTTAACAGATGTCAATGCAAGTTTCAATGAAGTTAGACAGAAATAGTGCAGGAACCATTTTCAAAGTCATCACAACTTAAGTTGCATTGATTTGAATGGTTCCATTACCGCAAATGGGATATGACTTTGAAATGTCAAGTTGCATGACAAGTCACACTCGTGTGAGCTGCTTACATTACACTATTTTTTTTTATAGTTACCCTCCCTGAAAGGGAAAGTCATGCTAATACTGAGATGTATTATCTGTCATGCTTGATACAATCCTAGACCGCTAATGACACATCATGGTAATCAATGAGCTGAATCATAACTTCAAAACTAGTCATAAACATGTTTCCGATCTCATTATCTTATCACTTAAAGTGGAACTTCAGTGCATCCAAGCACCACAAACCAAAATGCTATATAATTAAGTTTTAAGATTCAAACAAACTCCTCCATCTATCCATGTCTCCATGCTTTTTTGCTCAGAAATCATTTTGAAAAACACCTCCTGGCATTTCTGGCAGTGGCCATCTTGAGTATGTAGCAGTTACTTCCTGGAATCCATCTGTCCTTAGCTCAGGCATTGGCTGAGCTGAGAACCCTCCCTCCCCACCTCAAGACTCCTGGGATGTATGACATCATTTGCCTAGGCAAGGAAACCAGGAAGTAAATGAAGAAATGCAAAAAAAGGTTAAAACATGTAAATACAGTATAATATGCTATCCTATCTATTTACTAATGCTAGCAGCATAAGCATAAGAAATAGTCCATGATGATTGAGAGAGTGAAGTTCTACTTTAACAGATGTAGAAGTAATTTATGAGGCTACAAATCCACTCTCTGCCCTGATAATATTGAAAGCTCCATCCTGCTCCTGGGCCCATTCTCTTTTGTGTAGCTTTTCTTCTGAAGCTTTCTACATAGAGGAACTTTGCTTTTCAAAGCCCCAATGCAAAATCTGACCACCTGATTGACTGCATGCATGGTGGGACTAATCAAACACTTCAGTTTTGAACACTGAGAAATATGACTGGGATCAACATGGGGAGCAGAAGAGATGCAGGTGTGGGAACCTTTCATTCCTTTTTCCATAACTCCCTAAGTTGCTGGATCCCCAGGAAAATAGTTATTCAGCTTGCTTCATTAGCAACTGAGGGAGCTTGGCTGGAACCTAATAGTATGCAGTTTCTCCAAAAAACCCAACTACTGCAGGGAGTCCCTCCCAAGTTGATACCAGAGTACTTCACTTCCAGTGTGGTGGCACTTCGTTCTAAGGCTTGGATCCCTCCAGCAGTTCACCTGTGTTTTTAAAGCCACCCTGGACATTACTCTGAAGGATGCTGTCTATGGGATAACTGCCAGTAGCTGTGTTCTGTACTGTTATACTGAGGGTAGTGATTCTCAGCTCAACCCTTGGTTGCTATAGAATCCTATAGAAACTATGATATGCATCCACATTACCCTTGTTACCCCGTTTGAGCCACTGAAAGAATGCCACGAGGAGTCCATGCTTGAGCACCTTTAATAATCTTTTTTGAATTATTCTGCAGTGTATGTACAGTATGTTCTTTGGACAAACTAAAGATAAAAGTGCAAACAGCTTCAGGATGGCAATCTAGTTAGGAAAAAAATATAAGTGCCACATCCCATAAATTAAATTAATGGAAAAGGAGAATGCAAAAATCTGGAATTTATTAGGCACCAAAAGCAACTTGAAACAAAAATGATATACCATTTTTATATCAAGTTGCTATTTGCTCTTGTTTAGTAAACTGCACATAATTTATTTTTTATTTATTGCAGGTACTTATATAGGGCCATCAATTTGCACAGTGCTTTACATATATATTGTACATTCATATCAGTCCCTAACCCTCAAGGGGCGTACACTCTAAGGTCCCTAACTCACACTCATACATACACATACTAGGGCCAATTTAGACAGGAGCCAATTAACCTACCAGCATGTCTTTGGAGTTTGATTAACAGTCTGATTAAAATACCATGCTATGCAGGCCATAGACAGGTCGAACACCGGCCGATTTTTCAAACGATAAATGAAAAATCGATTGTTCGTTCGGCCGACGTTACCACCAACCAATAAAAAAATCGGCTGACTAAATCATAAAGTTAATCCCATAACTTCTGTCCCTTGCAGGTCACGGCTCATGCGCAGATTTTTTTATCATTAAAATGATTGGCCGAATTGGCCATCATTGCCAAAATCGGCCGCAAATTTTCCAACATGACCGATAATCTCAAAGTGCAAAAAACCCGAAAAACGACCAACCAATTAACCCCCTAACAGTGCAAAAATTGGCCGATTTTTTTTTCGTCAGAAAAATCTGCTGATTTTCGAACGGTCTATGGCCGGCATAAGTGTGTTTTTTAGATAACACAAGGCAAACATTTGCATTTTACTTTATGAGAACTTTATCTCCATTTTAGCACTACATTGTGATGCACATAGGATAAAAACTTGGTTCGCGTTGGTTGACATAAATTGTTAGAGCAACATTAAGGAAAGAACAAGTTGCACTGACAAATGCACAAATTAGCACAACATTTTCACAGGTCTGTGGCTGTTAAAATTCATATAAAATTGTGTTCACTGAAAGTGTTACTAAACCCAGGATCCTGCATTCACTATATTTGGTCTCCCACAGTACACAGAACATGGAAATGCAATTATTTTAGTAAATATAAACTGCTAAATACCTTTTCTCATCAGCAGTATATAGCAGTCTTGCGACTTCTATCAGTGTCCAGCTCAGCACTGGTTAAAGCTTGTAGGAGGAGTTTTCATTCTGCTCTGACTGTCCTATGAGGCTGCATAATCCCTCCCCTCTGTCTGGACAGGGCTGTTTCACCCTGTGCTGATCGCATGCACCCTCCTAAGAAAAGAAAAACTCTCTAGCAATACACACCAAACAGCATGTGGAGAGTGACTCCTAGATGGACTGGGGGCAGTAGAAGAAGGGAAGGATCAGACAAGACAGGATCAAACAGCCGGTTTACACAATGCAGGGGATTACACCCTTAGGTTCCACAGGGAGTATAGCAAGCATGCTTTACTGCATATACAGACTGATTTTACTGTTGTGGATTTAGTAACACTTTAAAAAGAAACTCCAGTCATTTGCAAAAAAAAAAAAATATTGAAGCTGTTGACTTTTAAGAAATAGACACTCATCTGCCCAGTGCTGTTTTCACACGGGCTGGTCCTTCACCAGTTTTTGTATTCCTGGAGCTGCCATCTTGGCTTTGGGAGCAACCTGTGACTTCTTGCTGTTTCACAGCTGGCTCCCCACTGTGCATGCACAAGATCACACTGTGCTGTCAGGTTGGTCCTGCAGCCTCTTGGGACATGTGATGGGTCACAGGAGATTGCTAAAGGGGAGGGAGTCAAGCCAACTATCCATAATTCTCGCCTGGGTGAGAATTTCGGAAGTGAGAGCAATTTCCTGTCAGAAAATGGTGCTGGCTCCACCTCCCCCCAAAAAAACTTTTTCAAATAGATGAGGGTAAGCAAATTAGAAGTACTCTCACTTTTAAGTGAAGTTCCCCTTTAAGTGAGCATTTGTTTTGAAGCTTGCGCTGTAAAAGCAAATTTCGGCCAGATTATTAGGCATTATTATTGAAACCTGGGGATTAATCTGAGAACTTTTTTTCAGTAATTTTTATTAAAAAAATATATACATGAACTTGAACTTTAAAGGCATCCCAGTCTTAGTCCATAGGGTTCAATATTGAGTTGGCCCACCCTTTGCAGCTATAGCAGCTTCAACTCTTCTGGGAAGGCTGTCCTCAAGGTTTAAGAGTGTGTCTATGGGAATGTTTGACCATTCTTCCAGAAGCGCATTTGTGAGGTCAGGCACTGATGTTGGATGAGAAGGCCTGGCTCGCAGTCTCTGCTCTAATTCATCCCAAAGGTGTTCTATCGGGTTGAGGTCAGGACTCTGTGCAGGCCAGTCAGGTTGGAACAGGAAGGGGCCATCCCCAAACTGTTCCCACAAACAGCGTCAAATTGTTCAAAATTTCTTGGTATGCTAACACCTTAAGGCTTCCCTTCACTGGAACTAAGGGGCCAAGCGCAACCCCTGAAAAACAACCGCAAACTTTAATTCCTTCTCCACTAAAACTTTACACTTGACACAATGCAGTCCGACAAGTACCGTTCTCCTGGCACCAGCCAAACCCAGACACGTCCATCGGACTGCCAGACAGAGAAGCGAAAGAGAATTCGTCACTCCAGAAAACACATCTCCACTGCTCTAGAGTCCAGTGGTGGCGTGCTTTACACTACGGCATCCAACACCTTGCATTGCACTTGGTGATGTAAGGCTTGGATGCAGCTGCTTGGAAACCCATTCCATGAAGCTCTCTACGCACTATTGTTGTGCTAATCTGAAGGCCACATGTAATTTGGAGTTCTTTAGCTATTGACTTTGGAGACAGTGGCAACTTCTGCGCACTGTGTGCTTCAGCATGTACTGACCCCGCTCTCTCGTTTTACGTGGCCTACCACTTCATGGTTGAGTTGCTGTTCCCAGTTGCTTCCACTTTGTTATAATACCACTAACAGTTGACTGTGGAATATTTAGTACAAAGGAAATTTCATGGGTTGACTTTCACGGTACCACGCTTGAATTCACTGAGCTCCTGAGAGCGAGCCATACTTTGACAAATGTTTGTAGAAGCAGTCTGCAAGCCTAGGTGCTTGATTTTATATACCTGTGGCCATGGAGGTGATTGGAACACCTGAATCCAATGATGTGGAGGGGGGTCCCAATACCTTTGGCAATATAGTGAACCCTGACTTCAATATGGGTAATTTGCTGCAGGGGGAGAGATGTAAGGGCTGCTTCATCTCTGTATGAAACTCTGTACAAGGAGGAAGCGCTGTGACATCACTCATTGTAAACAAAATGCGGAAGCCAGAAACCAAAAGAACAGTACTGGGACAAATAGCTGCTGTCCCTGGGAGGTTTTAAAATGGCACCTGGGGCTTAAGTGAAACCTGCAATGATAAAACTATACGAGTCACCATTTCTTACCCCTGCTTCTGAAAATGCTAGTTGCCTGGCTGATATGTTAAACCTTATAGCGTTAATGCTTACTGAGTCACTACAGTATGAGCATTTAGTTGAACTATAAGCTGGGTTCCAGAAATATACAAAACAATTTGAGTCCTAAAATGGGTTTCACAAAGAAAAGTTCAAGTTTGTCAGCTTTTTTGGTGAGGCTGCCATCGAAGTGCTAACTACAGTAGCCCATTTTAAACAAATCCTCATGTAATAATCTGACTACAGTGTACTCAATGCTGATTATGCAATGGGCACATTGTGGCCAGCCATTCAGGGCATGGAGCTTCACTTCTGCTATGTTAAAATTGTGAGTATACAGAATCTCTTTGTCTTAGTCATAGTTTATTACAGTTTTCATTCTGCAATTATACATGCTTTTTTATTTTACCTCTGCAAATTATTTCTGTTGAAAATAATAGTAACTGAATACCATATTAAAGCTAAACTGTAGGTTAAATGTTTTGTTTGATTCTTTTTACGTTTCAAGTACATAGAGGAAGAGTTAGAATTTCTGTCAGGCTTTCAATACTGTCTGTATTTCTACCGAAAAGATGCCCTTTTATGTTTACTCCCTGTAACAATAGAACAGGAAATGATGGAAACAGGCATCCCATGGACAAGACAGTGCAGACAACAATTCAGATCTCCCGGGGGTTCTACCCTTTTCCCTCTCTACCACAAAAAAAGTGTAGAATTTGGAGTGTTTAAAGCTGAATTTCAAGAATTCAGCAACTTTGCAAAAAGTGCAGGCACACTATGAGTTAAGTTCGATTAGGTACTTGTCACCTTTGGGACTTATCTCTATTACTTTTGTATTACCAGTACTCCTGGAGGATACAGGGGACACTTGAGGCTGTGAGAGAGGAGCATGCAGAGCAGTTAGGACCACCCCTCCCCTCCCCTCTGTTGCCTATTCACAGAAGCCTTTTTATTTTGTGAATGAGTTCAAATAATACAAAGACTTCTGTGAATGGGCAGAAGGAGAGGAAGGTTGTGCAAAGCAGGTCCAGCAACTCTGCCTTTAAAGGAACTAAGACACACAGTGAGCAAGGTTGAGAGCTCCAGAAGTTATCTTCCTGGAGCACAACAAACCTGTCAGATATAAATAATAAAGATAAATCCACAGGGGGCAGGCACCTTGTTAAACTTAACTCATGATATTCCTGCAGTTTTTTTTTTTTTTTTTTTACAAAGTAGCTGAATTCCTGGAATTCAGCTTTAAACATAACAATCTCTCTTATGTCTCCTTCACGACCTCTGTGAATTTTTTAGACCTGGTAAAATGGGAACCTTCCTCCTGATAATTGTACCAAACATGTCAGCACAAGTGCATTATGTGAACATACCTGAAAGACAAAGTTTTCATCAAACTGGGGATTCAAAGTTTTACGTTTTGTTTTTGACTGAAGAGAGCGCCTTTCATCAGGCAGGAGATGCATCTTCACAAAAGGGTTGCAGGAGTCTGGATTGAAGTGAAGGTTTCTTACTTTAATAAGAGAAACCACCAGTCTTTCTGTCTCATGTTCATACTCTACAGCAAACCAAATGCGCCCAATATTTCCTTCTGGGAAGTCCGTTTCTTCATTATCATCTGGATATTTGTACAAAGCTGGGTTGATGGAGCCCAAAACATATGCTCCCCCTAATAATTGTGAGAGTAGATTAGATTATTATATTTTCTAGCAGCCATAATATAAAAAAAAAAAGATTAGCTTAATTATCAAATAGCAGTGATAGACACAGAATATACCACTTTCACTAAAGGTTATTCTTTTATTATTTAAATTTGATTATAAAAACCCTCCATATGCTTCTTATTATTATTCTGTATAATAATACAAAGGGGTCCCAATTTAACAATTTACTGTTTTTAGTAACAGCTAGAACATTGCTGTAGTGGTGCTTACATTGAACATTTGACCATTTAGAGACAAAATGATCATGGAATGCCAATATATCTGCCAGGGTTCTTCAAATCCTGTTTAAAATCCCAAATTTAGCTTTAAATGGAACTCCAGTGAAGTCTGTGTGGGAGTGAATCTTGATGCTACATTCTGGCTAATTTCTCAGCTAATAGGCAAGCAATTGTCAAAAAAGCATGGCAAGCTGGGCATTGTTATGCCCTCATTTAACAAAGCAAAAATGTAGAAGATTATTCTTTTACCACAACTTGAAGGGAAACATGGAAAATCCTTTCAATTACATGCTTGAGAGTTACCTTTAATTTCTATGTGGTGCAATTTGTGGTGCAAAAAAGTGCAATTTTCACAAACAGCATTAGCAACACCATATTTTGACATCACATATTTGGATTTGTAATTGACAATTTAACCTTTACATTTAGCTTGGCCTATATACCATAGTAATATCCTAGTCCAATTCATTTCAACTTAATACAAAAATAAAAAAGTGGTATTAGGTAAATTGACCTATAGCTATAAGATGTGCTACTGTACAGTGACATACAATCTTTTACGGTGTGCTGTGATAAAATGCAACATGTCTGCATTTTATCACAGTTTGCTGCAGCACAGCTCTTGGCTGCTTAGCAGTGTGAATGAGATGTGAGATGGGGAAACAGCTCTCATTGTGAATTAAATGTTTTGAAATGTTTTACTGACATTCTGCGATTTAGCCACAAGATGTCACTGTTTTTCTAACACAGCCTCAGACTGCATAGATATTTCTATATTCAGGAAGGGGTGGGGTTTTACACATGGGAGCTCAGTGAACAGGAAGAGAGACTGCAGCCATGTTTTGATGATGGTGAAGGAAAAGAGCCATGTGAGCAGAGAATCCGTTGGCATCCAGGTGTGAGAACTGCAGCTAGTGAAGCTGATGGTGTTCAAGACGCTGATCCTGTTCAGAGAAAGGAAGATCGCTGCCAGGAAGGCTGATGAGATAGCATGCTTGTGGGAGAGACATCTGTTCTGAGTCACCAGCGGATGCAAGGCAGACCCAGGTCAGTAAGATCGTGCACACACCTTATTTCAGTGGTGGCGCCTCCAGAGACTGAGACAGGCTTATAGTTAGTTAGGGTCTCTGTTTGTGTCAGGCCACAAGTGTTGTTACTGATCATTGGAAGGACTCCACAACTTAAAGTGACATTTCACATTGGAGAGCTGATAAAATCCCACAAACTCAAGCCAGACTGGCGTTTTGCTCAGAAGGAATACTCAGGCACGTGCTACAGGACCAGTTATGGGATGGGGAATACTGTAGATTTGTGTAAGATTGTAAGCTGTTGTGCTGCACCGCAGGCTAGCCCATACCATACACCCATACACTGATTCTTGCTCTTTTAGGGTAATAACAGGTAAGGTGTGGCAGCTTAGTTGTGCCCGCCAGTAGGTAAATTACTACACTTTCTGCCTTCATCCATCAGAAGGCGCCGTGCTGTGCAGCACAAGGGTCTCAGCCTTTGGCTGGGTGTATGTAAATTTATTGTATGTTCCCAGCATTTGTGGTTGTGTTTATTTGCCACATTTAAGTAAAATTCTGTTGTGGAAAAACCTGGTGTTGGGGTTGCCTTCCTCGTTCGTGACTTCACTGTGTCCTGGGGAGCCCACCTCGGTACACGGCTTACAGAGACAAACTGAAAACAGTTGCTTTCTGTGTGTCCTTATTGTGACCGGTGTTTTACAATGCAGGAAAACACTGGTCTCTGCACATACTGTAAATTCATCCTTAATGCTAGCCCCTGCGAGAATGCACTCCATCTCATTGCAGGAACATATTATCTACGTATTTCAAGCACCTTGCTATCCCAAAATGGAGTAGTGAGACACAATGAAGTCACCTGTGCCTCTCGCAAGCATCAGTAGTCACGCCAAGGTGTTTTTTTCCTTCTTTTTTCTTCTTAGCAGTTCAACACTTATATTTGTAGGTGATTTGACTTTGTGGGTTGAGGGGCTTTTAACCATTATCCCCCTTCCTGACCAGTCCATTTTTTGCGATACAGTGCTACGTTACATTAACTGACAATTTGGTCATGTAACAGTGTGCATAAATTAAATCTGTTCTTTTTTTCCAACAAACAGAGCTTTCTATCGGTGGTATTTGTTCACCTGTGCATTTTTATATTTTGTGCTATAAACAAAAAAAGACTGACAATTTTGAAAAAAAAAACTATTTTTTACATTTTGCTATAAAGCCTAGCCAATAAAAAAATGTAAAATTATCAAATGTCTTCATATATTTAGGCCAAAATGTATTCTGCTACATGTCTGCTAAAAAAAATCCCAATACATGTAAATTAATTGCACAAAATACATAGAAAACTTGCGCCAAAGGAATAGACAATAATTTAAATAAATTCTGCTGTTCAGAAATTAACTAAACATCAAAATATACTCAAAAGTGTTACAGCGCAAATAATACAAATAATAAAAATGTGAAAAAAATATATATTAAAGTCCAACAAAAATGTATGAAGTTTGAGTTAAAGTTCTATTATTTAATTTTTTCACCAATTTTTGGGACATTGGACTTTAATTTGAGACTTTTGTTGAACTTTAATATATATATATTTTTCACATTTTTATTATTTGTATCACTTTATATGTAAATTAATTGGTTTATGTGAAAGTTATAGCATCTACAAATGGTGGTATACTGTATATAATGGATTTTTTTTAATACTAGTAATGGTGGCGATCAGCGACTTATAGCGGGACTGCGGCGGGCATTCTGACACTGGGTGGGAACTAACTGCCACTGACATCCCAATGACACTAATACAATGATCAGTGCTAATAAAAAGCACTGACACTGTACTAATGACACTGGGCAGGAAGGGGTTAACATCTAGGGCTATCAAAGGGTTAACTGTGAGCTGTTTTACATGATGTGCTGTGTGTGTTTTACTAGGGAGACATGTTGCGCCCCCCCTACCCGG
The DNA here is from genome assembly GCF_062004578.1 of Staurois parvus. NCBI lineage: Eukaryota > Metazoa > Chordata > Amphibia > Anura > Ranidae > Staurois > Staurois parvus. The sequence goes on from NW_028318030.1 coordinate 6,454,129, forward strand.
TAATGCAAATCAAGTATATATACATGATTTTGCGCAGCCCTACCACCCTGTAGCAGAAGTTCTACAATAGGGCGGCGGGAAAGCGGTTAATAGAGCAGGCCTTCCTTTCATGGAGGGTCCACTTTAAAAAAAATAAGCCTGTGAAAAAAATAAATGCAAACCGCAACAATTAGGGCATATGCCTTGTAAAAAACACATGTAGCCTGTTATCACTGTGGTGTATGTGGACAGAGTCAGGTCATCAGAAACATTAAGATATAATGAAGGATGAAAAAAATAAAAGGTGCACAGTATTTTGCTACCTACATGACATTCTGTATGGGTTTATTTCTACTTTAACAAACCTGCCAGTGCCTGCCAGCCCTATACTATTACTTCCTTCCTAGGAGCTTTATCAGTGACACACATTTTGTTTTATCTTTCACAGCTATGACTGTTTAATAGTGAGGGGGCTGGCTTATTCGGAAGCCACTTCTTAACCAGCTGAGCTAAGTTAAATTACAGTTACTAGGGAAAATTCCAACATTATTTCAGTGGGTCTGTGAACCTCGAACACACACACATGGTTTGCAACAAACCCAAGGTAGTGGTGAACCTGAACCCCCATCAAGATGCAATATGAGACTGTATTGTATACCAGAAAAAGAAATCTAAAACACTGATAAAACTGTGTATTTGCAGAGATGGGAGAGAATTACACTTTCAGTCATTTATAGAATCAGGTGATTTCTATTCAAACTAGAAATGCTCCTTAATTGCTACACCTAATCACACATCAAAATGTTAGTACAAATACTGCCTTAACAGAGTTTTAATAGGAAATATTGTACCCATAGAGCAGAAGGATGATCGTGGAAGGAAATCTGGAGCAGTATATGGCTCGCTGTCTTCTTGGATACGTTCTCCATTCTGTATGCCAACCCAGTCCCGTCCATGAAACTTTGGTGGAACAATAAAGGGTACACTTTTTGTTCTAAAGTCAACAGAAAAAGATATCAAAATATGTCAACAACAAAAAAATGCTACACCATTTGCCAGTCAGATTCGTAAATAGGATTTATATTTGCTAATGTCAAAGACTGTATTTTGTTATGGTTTGGATATAAAACTTAGGCTATAAACTGTAGAATTACATTAACAATTCTTTCTTCAAAACACAGAAATAGCTTAAACACGTAAGTTCTTTTGAATATATCTACTTTGTTAAGGAACCATTGTTTGGCTATAGATCACAAAGTAATCTACAATTAATTAAAAGTGACCAAGCATGAGCCAGGTCAGCTTTCTGAACTGGGCTTCAGCATAGGTGTAATAAACAGCAAAAAAATCTGTGCCCTTTGCAAAATGAAAGCTGTGTTAGTACATACAGTGCCTATAAACAGTACTCCCCCTTTTGACATTTTTATAATCACAGTGGATTAATTTTTGTTACACTAATAAACCAAAACTACAATTTAATATCAAAGAGGAGTGCCATTCTATGCTTTACTGAGGGCCACCCACCACCAACTCTGGAGAGAACCCAACTCATTATGTAGCTGGCTGGAATAAACTTGGATTTATGGTGTGTACTGTATGTTTCAAAATACTAGAGTATCTGCTTTCCAGATTCATAATTAATGTGTTATTGTAGGCAACCTAAAAGTGTCCCAGTATTTGTTTCTGGACTGTGGGGTTATAGGGACACTAGGTTAGGGATATTCCTTGCTGTTGGCCAAACCCCCTATTTGCTATAAGCAGTTGAACTCCATTTTTTTATCTAGTGTCTAGTAGTAAGGAACTGCTAGGAATCTTAGTTTTCTTTTACCATTGATAGTCTTTATTTTCTTTGAGGCATTCAATAAACATTCAAGCTGGGTGATAAGCTGTATAATATACTGTAGATCCCTGGTGCCCAGCATGGGGCCCACCAGCCCTCTGCATGCAGCTTACTAGCTATTGGTGCCAGTTAGGCAGCGGAGTGCCAGATGCAGGAATGCTCTCTAAAAGAAAGACTGTACAGTGAGACAAGAGTTATCTCTGTCCACAGTACAGGTAAAGTTATGACGGGGGGGAGCACTATAGCGTGTGATCAGGTAAGTGATCACTGCCATGATGACCAAGCAGTGGGGCACAGAGGGGTTAACTTTCACTGCCACTGACCACCAAGTTATAACCAATGCACGTGGGAGCTTGATATGTGAATTTTTAGATTTTAGTTACATGTGTTTTCAGAAGCTAGGCTTCCCCCATTGATATGCAAACAGACCTGTTGGGCAGCTTTGTGAAGATCAGTACAGGAAATGAGGTGGCAGGAAGTGATGGGAGGAGAAAGTACTTTGAACAAGCCATGTGAGCAGGGACAAAGGTGCAACAGTTGTTCTAGAGGTTTCAGAGAAGAAAGAGTTGTGTTAGAGGACTCTAAGAAGCAAGGAGCCATGAGAAGACCCCATTACCAGAAAGAACTAAGTTAACTGTTGAAATTGCTTCCTTGGCTTATACCTCAAAGTATCCTTACAGTGACTTTCACACTGATCTGTAGCAAAAACGGTGCAAAAGCGCATGGTCATTTTTACGATGTTTGCAGTACGTTTTTTTACAGGATATGTGACTCAAAAACGATACTAAAAATGCAACACGAGTGTGTTTTTGGTGCATTTTTGCTGTATTATCCATTCATTTCAATGGGGAGGTCCATTTTTAGTGCATTTTTGTTTTGCACCAAACCCTCACCAAAAATGCAGCAAGCAAGATTTTTTAAAAATGCAGCGGACCATAGGATTACATGATCACATGTTTTTCTTCCGCTTTTTAAAAATGCAATAGGTCAGAGTGAAAGCAGCCTAAAAGACTAAAGCAAAACAGAGGGTTAACTTTCATCTCCAGTGAGCAATGCCGGGAAGCGGGGTGGGTAGTTTAAATTTACAACCAAATAGTTGTAAAATAGTTACAACCAAAGTGGGGGGGTTAATAGTACTGACACCCATGCTAGGGGCTTTTATTGTGGCCACTGACACCACTGCTAGGGTTTATTATTGTGTTCACTGACACCAATGTGGGAGGTTATTATTACATCTACTGGCACCAATGCTGGAGTTATTATTGAACTCACCGATACCAGTACTGAGGATTATTTTAATCCGACTTCCTCAGCGTGCATTGCGATATGCTACAAAAAATGTAGCAGGGCCATGTTAAGGGGAGGTTAAAGCCCATATATTTTGAATGCAACACAAGAAAATACGCTGGTATTGTGCAGGCCCCTGGGAATGTCAGGACCTGCACTTGTGTCCCTCTATAATTTTAAAGTTGACCACAACTGATATAGATCCTAGGAGTCCCCCCAACTTGGCCATTGAGCACATACAGTACAACCTTGGCTATGTGCATTGTCATCTATGATTTACCTCACAGGAGACACATATGACTGAACAACCGCTGGTTATTTTGCCACAAAATCCTCCAAGGCCAACAGTTCCCCACCCTGGTGGGAGGTGTCTGCCCTGAGAAAAGGTACCTACTCCATGTCAGAGGATGAGTGTAAAAGTCCCCTTCTCTTCTAAGTGAGTGAGTGGTATCCTAACTGTCTCCCTAGCTCCAGGTGCTGTGTTGTTATGGAGGGGATTGTTAGACCTACCTTGGGATGCCTCCTCCCTTTTCCTTTGTCCTACCACTTTAATATATAATGTGTCTCTGGCCAGGGCACTGGCTATGACCATTTCATCCATTCTGCTGCTGCAGATCCTGCAGTCATCTTTGTTTTGGGAATCGCACAGGCCAATAACATTACTCATTGGTGCTCTGCAGGACCACTGGGAAGGGGCTCCACTTGGCTTCCCTGACTAGCTCATGCTGTGCATTTGCTGCAGAGGTTGGAGACAGTGCCTTGTGTTCTGGCTTGCTCAGGGAAGGGAACCTTTCTTGCCCTGTGTGATTGCCTGAATCTTTTAGTGGTGCAATGAGTCCTGCCGAGAGTCAGTCCTTCAATCTGTGGCAGCTGTTTTGTACCTGTAGAGTCATGACTTTGTAGCTCAAATGTGGGGAGTAGGGGGGGCTGGGTGACTTTTCCTGCCAAGTTTCTGTGGACCATTCCACTGAATGTGGCACTGGCCCATCTGAGAAAGTGCTACAGCAATCTGGTACTTTTTTGTCCTGCCAATAAATTCATAGCAAGGAATATCCTTCCTTTAAAGACTAGGCCAATAGAAAGGTGGAAACCATGGCATGTTTTATGTATTCATCCTGTCTTCTCTGGAGGACAAATTGGAGATTACTATTTGCACTCTGGAGGAATTTGGCTAAGATTGCTAAATTGTGAACTTTGATGGCTTCAACTCTGCGCCTGAAGTACCTGGGCCTGATTCTGGAGATGGATCAGGCCAGGGTGTTTCTTCTGGTAGAAATACTGTGGAGATTCAGAGTTCATGTTTATCTACTGTTGTCTTTCTGGTGGGCGTACTCTGCAGGCTTGTATGTAAGTTCCAGGTAATATTGTCTCTACAGGTTCGTAGGCAATTCCATATGTGTAACACCATACCCTCATTCTGCAGTGGGAAATTCTGACGAAATTGCACAAATCATCTTCATCTCTGGACAAACAGGTTAGTGTCAGTTGTCAAGTCAAGTCCTCTCTGTTGTGGTGGCTTCCTTCTCCATTGTTGCTGACCAGCAAGTTCTTTCCGCCTCTTTATTGGATGGAGAGGGGTAATGGGTCAGCTGGCAGGACCTGTAGGAGGGATCTCAGTTGCCGATCAATGTCCTGGAACTATGGGCAATAATCTGTCTTTCACATTTGACTGATCTCCTTTGGGGTAATCCAGTGAGGGTCCAGTTGAACAACGCCACAGCAGTAGCATATGTCAATCGCCAGGGCAGAACAAAGGGTCCTGCTGGGTGGAGCTTCATGTTTCAACCCTCTCCATGGTTTACAATCCAGATGTGGAAAATAAATGGCAGAATACCTAAGTCAAAATTTGGACCAAGGTAAGCCAGGTTTTGGCCGTGATGTTCTACTTTCAATGACCTTTGGTTGTACACTCTTGGTTATTACCTTCATTTAAGGTGTTATGCATGTTACTCTGCCTTTCAAATTACCAGTGTCATTGTGGGGTCTAATCTTGGTGCTCTTCTGCAGAAACCCCCCTTTGAAAACACTCAGAAAATTCCCTTCCTGACTCTTTTCCAGAAAGTGGCCTTTTTGGCCAACATCATCTTTACGTGTAGGGTTTTGGAGTTGACATCCTTGTTTTGTAAGCTTCTTGGTCCTATGGTCAAGGATCAGGTACTGGGCTGTGTCCTTCAATAACACAGAGAAAGGGATTTTACAGTGAATACAACAATCCCAGTTTCCTCCTCAATATTTGTCCAGATTCGGTGCAAAATGGTAGTCAATGCAGTCTTATCAGTTGGTGCAAAGATCTCCAGCTTCTATGTAATGTTCTAATATAATGTTTCCACTATATATTTTGTTCTATTATATCTGCTTTACTTATACTATTATTTATTATCACTGTCCATTTGATTGGTTAAATAAGAGCAAACATTTTAGAGGAAATAGGGCACAGTACAATGTGAAACAAAAAATAAATAAAAATACCACCTATTGAAAGCCTTATAACCTGTAATTGCATGACCACTGCAATTCTAAACTATTCTAATAGCCTTGACAATATGTTCTTCTTCTACAGTCTAAATGAACCAAACAGAGGGCCTAATCAAATTAAAAAAAACAGACTAGTTGGCATAGAGTGTAGGCCATGTGGACCTAATCTGATTTTATTGTAATTTTGTGCTACCTTTAATTGAAGTAACAAGCATTTAATTTTTTTTCATTTTCTTTATTTTTAATTGTAAGGTTTTTATTTAGTTTTCAAATTATACATAGATAAACCATTACATATTTCACATTCCGACAATCATCACATTATCAACAGTTAAAAGTAGGTCAACAGTGAAATATTGGATAAATAAGTATTTATCTTTACAGTGCGGGAAACAGAGAATAAAGAATAAAACAAGGGGATGGAAAAAAGCAGTGGATAACTCATCTACTTTGGGTTGGGGGAGCTGAAAAGTGGTAAGGAATAGATTTGGGTGGGTGTCAAAGGTGTGAGAAGGACAAAGTTTTTGTTGTCTTTTAGCAGTCCATGGAGGTGTTGTATAGTGTGAAAGGACTGGGGGAGAAAAGAGACTCTGAGGGTTAGTGGAAGGGTGGGATGGGTGGGTGGGAGGAATTGGGTCCTGCACATGTGGTGCGCCATGACTGTCCCTGGTGTCAAGTCCTGAGTGTTCTTTCAGTTCACTAATGGCCCACAGATGCAGGGTTATTTAGCCTATTTTGCTGTAGCTTCTGAGCACCTCGGCAACAGTCGGATTTTACTTTATACAATCAAACGCCCTAAAGTACAGTCATGTGCAAGATTCCTTAGAGTCAATCGGCATTGCATTTCTATTTGTTTCCCTATTGCGGATTTTCCCTCACTTCCGTTTGATGAAACGGTTGTCAAGACAAAGTAAAAGTAAACACAAACATCAGAAAAAATTCAACAGAAGTTCTAATTCTTCCCCACTACAGGGCTATATAAAGGCTCGACGTACACTTTAAGGTAAACTCCATCATTATGACTAAGTACAGGGAGTTATTTAGAATAATAGACACGGACCTAAGTTCCTGAACAGTGTGTGACCCATAGTTACTCTTGTCGAGCACTGGAGGAAAGGCTTTCCATCACAAAACAAATTACATCTGTTTTTGCTCACCGTCTATCAGACCTGTATAGCATGAAGCCAGGGGAGTGCTCTGAAAGTCCTCCTCAGATTTGTGTTTCACCGGTCTGGCAAACAGCTGTTCGGGACAGAAGGCGTCAACTGCATAATTAAACTCCTCCTCGGCTCCATGCTACATAGGTCTCACAAGAAGCAGGAGTATACTGCAAGAGATTTTGTTTGCCAGGGACAGACCCCTCAAAACAGGGACTGTCCCTGGCAAATGGGGACAAATGGCAGCCTTAGTCTAAAGGTGTGGAGTGCTGCAGAGATCTTCCCTTCTGAAGATATTGACTGCGATGGTGTGCTACAAGGGCCTAGAGAGAGAAATGCTATTGCTGTCCTGCCTTGAACCTCAAGTTTGATTTACCACATGAATCTCGAATATCAAGGAGCCATTCTAAAGATTCAGATGGAATTCAAAAGGGTTGATATAGACACGCACCCTTTAAAATCCATTTTGCCACTACACCAAAATTGTTGGTGATTGTGACCAACTCACGTGCCTGTTGGTGCTGGGCATTGAGGTTGGAGTATCCATAATGAACAATCTTTCCTCAGTAACACATCCTCATGGCCTAGGAGTTTTGTAGTATTGGTGGCGAGAGATAAGTTCTCCATCAGGTCCGCGGACTATTAATTGTCAGTGGGCATATTGATATCTGCTGTTCACTCCAATAGCAGTTTTCAAATTTGCCCACTGTTTTTTGCTGTCAATCAAACATAAGCTGACCTCATATGGAACTAGTCTCTCCATTCCCCATCAGGCTCTGTGTGCTCAGTGATACAAATCATATCCCAGACACGAGTATTACCATATTTGAGTAATAACATCATCACTATCTCTGGCCTCCTTGTTTACATTTAACTCTTTGCAGTTCACAGGTTGGCAGGTGTGAAACTAATTTGGGATAACTGCACTTCCTTGGGAATTTTAATCTGCTAAGAAGATATTTTTATTGCTATGTACAACTGCATGCTACAAAAGTATAGGGAAAACAGTATGGGCTTTACTGGCCAGTCTTTCCCAAGATATAAAGTAATTTTATTAAAATGGAGCATTTATTTGATGGAGCAATAAAATGCTGAAACCTAAAACACTGAGTTCAGAGGCTTTAATATAGAAGAGCATAAACTTGGATTTGGAGTTTGGATTGTATGATTATTGAGCTTAAAGCAACATTTCAGTATGTTTAATAGTTTTGGGGTTTTTTATGATGTTTTAATATCTAATAACATTTTTTGACAGTGCCTGTAGGGCCTTGGGGCGGTGGGGCCCACATTGTAAGCATGCAGTTCGCTAGTCTGCCACTAGCCAACTCTGTCTCAAAATAGTGTGGTAATATGGAGTTAAGTAAGTGGGTGTTGTGCCCTCTTTATGGCAAAGCCTTCCTGTAGTGACATAATGGGTGGAGTAAGTGTCCATATACAGTGAGGAACAGAAGTATTTGAACACCCTGCGATTTTGCAAGTTCTCCCACTTAGAAATCATGGATTGTAGGTGCATTCCCACTCTGAGAGACAGAATTAAAAAAAAATTCAGGAAATCACATTGTATGATTTTTAAAGAATTTATTTGTCTTGCACTGCTGAACATAAGTATTTGAACACCTGAGAAAATCAGTGTTAACATTTGGTGCAGAAGCCTTTGTTTGCAATTACAGAGGTCAAACGTTTCCTGTAGTTCTTGACCAGGTTTGCACACACTGCAACAGGGAGTTTGGCCCACTACTCCGCACAGATCTCCTCTAGATCTGTCAGGTTTTGGGGCTGTTGCTGAGCAACACGGAGTTTCAGCTCCCTCCAAAGATGTTATATTGGATTTAGGTCTGGAGACTGGCTAGGCCACTCCAGAACTTTGATATGCTTCTTACGGAGCCACTCCTTGGTTATCCTGGCTGTGTGCTTCGGGTCGTTGTCACGTTGGAAGACCCAGCCACGACCCATCTTCAATGCTCTGACTGAGGGAAGGAGGTTGTTGCTCAAAATCTCACAATAAATGGCCCCATTCATCCTCTCCCTAATACAGTCCAGTCGTCCTGTCTCCTTCGCAGAAAAGCACCCCCAAAGCATGATGTTACCACCCCCATGCTTCACAGTAGGGATGGTGTTCTTGGAATGCAACTCATCCTTATTTTTCCTCCAAACATGACGAGTGAAGTTTATACCAAAAAGTTCTACTTTGGTCTCATCTGACCACATGGCTTTCTCCCATGCCTCCTCTGGACCATCCAGATGGTCATTGGCAAACTTCAGACGGGCCTGGACATGTGATGACTTGAGCAGGGGAACCTTCCGTGCAATGCATGATTTGAAACCATGACGGCGTAGTGTTCTACCGACAGTGACCTTTGAAACTGTGGTCCAAGCTCTCTTTATGTCATTGACCAGCTCCTCCCTTGTAGTTCTGGGCTGATTCCTCACCTTTCTTATCATCAGTGATACCCCACAAGGTGAGCTCTTGCATGGAGACCCAGTCCGAGGGAGACTGACAGTCGTCTTTAGCCTCTTCCATTTTCGAACAATTGCTCCAACAGTTGATCTATTTTCACCAAGCTGCTTGGCAATTGCCCCGTAGCCCTTTCCAATTGTGGAGGTCCACAATTTTGTCTCTGGTGTCTTTTGACAGCTCTTTGGTCTTCCCCATGATAGGAGTTGGTTTCTGACTGACTGTGGGGTTGACAGGTGTCTTTAAAGAGCTCAGACAGGTGCTACTAAGTTAGATTAATGAGTGGAGTAGAGGCGGACTTTTTAAAGGCACAGTAACAGGTCTTTGAGAGACAGAATTCTTGCTGTTTCTTAGGTGTTCAAATACTTATGTTCAGCAGTACAAGCCAAATAAATTCTTTAAAAATCATACAATATGATTTCCTGAATTTTTAAAAAAAATGATGTCTCTCAGAGTGGGAATGCACCTACAATGTGAATTTCAGACCCCTCCAGGATCTCTAAGTGGGAGAACTTGCAAAATCGCAGGGTGTTCAAATACTTCTGTTCCTCACTGTAAATGCTATGATGGGAGGAGCCTAGAGAGATAGGGCATAGATACAAAACAACCGCAGTCACGTGGATGTTGTCAGCTACGCTTAAACTCTTGGAGAGGTAGTCTAACACCTAGAAGAATCAGCTGTAGTTGCCCTGACTCTTATTATGATCTGAAGTGGACTGTGAGCAGGATGCAAGAGGCCTTTTAGGCCAAGCTAAACGTTCTCTGATGTGAGTACTAGTACATCTGGGAGTGAAAGTAACATCTAGAAGCGTGTCTGGCTTGGTAAAGCTATGGAGTGGGACATTGAGAGACTGATATACTACAGAAAAGCACCTTGTTAATCTTGGTTTGACAAAAGGGACAGGCTTTGGTTCTAGTATATAGGACGGTGGGTCCCAACACTGTGGTGCTTCCAAGGAGAAGTAAGGGGAAGATGGCTTAATAATTATGTCCTGGCATTCTGCTCCTGAGTGACTGCTACACAGTGTGCCGAAGAGCTCTGTCAGTATGTCCAAGTGATGTTACATGTCACTGTCATCTTTGAAGAGTATCAGTAAAGTGTGGAAAATATACTTTTTGTGTCAACGTTCTTTTTTTTCATGAATACAAAGGCCAATGGCCATCTCAATCTCAGTCCCATGAAAACGGAGACTGAGCTCTGCAGTCACTTTTGCAGCAGTTGTTTTCCTATTCCGGGTCACGATTCTGTGCAATTTCCTTTTGTCTCTTTCGATCAGTTGACCATGTCGACCGTGCTTATCAGTCAACATTTTCACAGAAACTGTGTATGTATATGCCGTCATAATCTTTGATACTGTACCTTGCAACACAGCAAATAAATTGCCAATTTCAGTCACAGAGGCACCACCTAAGCAGGCACTAACAATTTTCTCTCTGAGTGTCACGAACTCTCTAACGGTATCTCTATGGGTCCACAGTCTGGGATTCCCCAGGGCGCGGGGTCTAAGCCCCAGTCTGCTTGTTCACCAGAGCCCCTGATGGTGGGGATGGACTTGGAGCAGGCTGAGACCAGGTCACGCCCCCGGGTACCCCCAACCGCGGTAGAGAGGACCGCTAGTGGAACGTAGCTTGGTAAGAGCCTGATGTGAAGAGGCAGGGAAGACCTGAGTGGTAAACAGATAGATCCATGCAGGATGGATAGATGCGGACACACCGTGAAGCAAGTAGCGGAGTCAGACAGGCTGGGTTAGTAACTATAGAGGCAGAGCGGATCAGAGCAGCAGGCAAAGGATAGTCGGGTGACAAGCCAAGTTCAGCAACAGGGGGTCCAGAGGCAAGCCAGGGGTCAGGGCAGGAGACGGTCAGCAGTAATCAGGAGCAGGCTGGGTTTGGCAACGAAAGCACACACAGGATCAGAAACACAAGCAGAGGATTAAGACCATTCGGCAACTTGGACATTGTAATGGCCAGTTTAAATAGCCCGCTCTGCGGCGTCATTGGTGCCAGGCGCACACCCATGTGCGCGAGTGCGCATGCACGGCCGCCAGTGTTGCCGTGGGCGCCTATGTCCTAGCGCCCGCAAGCTTGTTGTAGCGGGATTCCACACATGCGCAGATTCGTGCGCCGCGACAATGCTCTCGTTCCCTGACACTGAGGCTCAGTAAGCTTTGACACAACTCCGTATTACTGGCAGCACACTTAGTGAATGACAAAGTGAGACTTCCCACCTGCTGGCTAGGTGTCTTCTCATACAGCAGAAGAAAAAGAATGTCCCATCACTTTCAACATGTTGTCACTTTCACACTTGCAAAGATAGATGGATAGATAGATAGATAGATAGATAGATAGATAGATACTGCAAACGATCCCTTTGTAATCAAATATCATGGCAATCCTTGCAAACTCAGTAGAATCACAGTGTTAAAACTTACCCTGGATCCTTGGCATAACCCAGTGAAGGTGACAGCCTCTGTTCCACACCAGTGATTTCTGTTTGTGTTGGACTTGATGCATTTAACAGTTCTTCATAGGAAGGGCCAATGCACTTCTTCTTTAATAGGACATAGACTCCAAGTCCAATCAGAAACAACAGAAGAACTCCTCCTATTACACCTCCAGCAACTGCTGCCACCTGTTCTAATTGGAAACAAAATAAGCAAGATAGTTTTCTTACACAGTTGCATGTAAATATGTGGTTGAATTAAATATACGAGACCTGTTTTATTTTTGGAATTATTTATATATCTGTGCAGCCAATTTTGTGATTCACAGCCAAATACCTGACCTCCAGAGCAGCAGAAGCACAGCTTGATTGGGTCAAACCTTACCATAGCCTTTTAATTTTACAAGGAAGGAGCTGCAGCCAACTGATGAAGTCATTCTGCACACTCTGCTCTCTCCTACTGTGAGCATGGTCCTTGTCAGCAAAGCCTGACCGGATCCTAGTTCTGACTCTCCCTCTCCCAGGCTGAGCGCTGCTGTTCAGAGGATTACAGGAGCCCAGTATTAGGACAGATTTCTCTACACTGTATTGTAAAATATATTTCTTAATTTTTTGATAAACATATTACTGCATTAATAAGTGTTTTATGTCCCTAAATTTCACATACATAACTAATATACAAAATAGGACACCCAGTGCACCATCATCCAGCACTCTGCTTCTTGTCTGATGATTATTTTGATGTGGACTACATCTAATTTGTGACATATGTTCAGTTACTGTACTTTATATACTATTTGTGTAGCCACCTCCTACATTTAGGTACAGGTACATTTAGTTCTGGCTCACTGTATCCAGTGGAGCTGCATTCTTGTTGATAGGTACATTTAGTTTTGTGTGGCTGTTTGGGATTGTTTAGGTTTGTTCTGTGTTTCTCAAGCTGCAGGTTTGATTACTCCTCCTGCAATCTTGAACTTATTAGATGGTTCTGGAACTGTCTCAGCCAATCCATGCGGACTGGAACAGAATTACCTTGTCCCTGCAGAGAAGATCACAACCTGGGGAGGGGGGGGGGCTGAGTGTCCCCTAGGCTCACCTGTCATAAGTATTCTGATCATCACCGTCCTAGCTAGACGAGCTGGGAAGGGGGGCAGGTTTTGCTGGAAGTTGCTGGAGCTGACAGAGGGGGCCTGTTGTCTGTAGATCTAGTCTGATATCACAGGGAGAAAGGGGCCAGTAGACCTATAGACTGTGTGCTGTTACTACCGCCCTGGTGTTAGAGAGTCAGCTGTGTGTAATGGGGACATAGTGTCCTGAAGAGCTTAGTCTATTTAAGTCCTAGTTAGAGGACTTTGCTTGGACTGTCTAGAGAGAAAGATTAATGTTCTCAAGTTTCTGCTACAACACTTAGTACTTGTCCAAAGTATTGTCTCATAGTTCTGCAGAAGAGAAAGTGTCCTCCTGTTGTACCTAGTTTTGGAGTATCCCACTCAATTTTATATCCCCATCCAAGTTGCCAAAAAACCCATCAAACAGAGAATACCCCTGGTCAGTTCATTGAGCCATAGAGTGACTGTGACCGTGTGCCTGGCTGTGGGGCAACAACTGGGAAAAGAACTCTCGGCATCCTTTCTGCGACATGGAAGGTGTCCTGATTGCTATTCATTTCCTACTTAATTTCTTTGTTATCTTGTTATTCCATTTCCTATATCATGTCCTGAATTTATGAATTTAATCATAAACCTCTTCTGACAGACGTTTTGGAAAATTAGCTTATGTATTACCTTCTAGTTTTAGATAGGATTTTTGTCTGTTAGGCTACTTTCACACTGAGGAGTTTTTGAAGCGTTTTTGCATTAAAAAAAGCTCCTGAAAAGCTCAAGAAAAATGCTTCCCTATGTATGTGAATGTATATCTATGTATGTTTTCACACTGAGGCATTGTGCTTGCGGTGCAGTGTAACTCCTGCTTGCAGAATCTTTTGGGCATATTTGGTGAGTTAAAAAAAAAAAAAATCCCAATAAATGCCTGAAATCAATGGAAAATGCCTCAAAAACGCCTCTGGGAAGCGTTTTTGTTGCAGTGTTTAAGTCACATGTCCTTTAAGAACACTCAGAAAGCTCGGCAAAAGTGTAGTAAAAATGCCTATGCTTTTGGCTGTGTTTTTGCGGCAGGTCAGTGTGAAAATAGCCAGTCAGAGGTTTACTAGAAGCCTGGGATGAGTCAGCCTGGAAGTGAGGCAGTGAGGTTATCTCAGGTCAGCCTGAGAAGCTCTACAGGTCAGGGCTTCTGGAGCCCGCTAACCCTTCTAGAAAGCTCCAGCACTTTGTAGAAGAGGGGCGGAGGAGGGGAGGAGGCCTGGAATTGCATGTTTGAGGGAACCTGGCCAATCCCTAGGCAGGAGACCTGGCATGGACACTCAGGCAGCCTTAAAAGTGGGAGAGCCTGCACAGAAGGGAAGTTTGGAGGAAGATGGAGTGAAGGAAGTTGCTGGTGTTCAGAGCCTGGGAGGGGCGTCAACGCAGGGGGACCTACCTCCATGCTGAAGTTGGACAGAAGGATCTCCACGGTCACACAGTCTACTATGAAAGACATGCAATATCGAACAACTGACACCTGCTTGAGTGGAAATTACCTTACTAGCTGGAATCCTTCAAGGTTATTAGAAATGCTCAAGCTATATTCATTACTCATTAAAATCAAGCCATGTGTGAGACCCCTAGTCTACTACATAAGGATTAGATCGTAGCTTTAGTCCAATAGCTTGACCTTACCAATGACATGTTGAACGTGACCTTAAAAATGTTAGACATGACCTGGTTTTTGTGGTAAATCCAGTAATGACAGGCTGTGCTACCTTCAATGTGCAGGTGATAACATGAATGCAGAACTGCCAAAATCTTTAAAAAAAGTACACGTTTTACATTTTTTGTAACTGATAAAGATCTGTTAATTTTACGCTTTCACTCTCACCCTGTTCTACTTCGCTTGATCAAAAATGAAATGAAACAAGTTATACCAGGTATGCAAGAAGTATATAGTCTGCCATTATTGATTTTTCCTGAAAATGATAGTTATCTTTAGTTGCAGTACTTTTTGAAACACTGACCTGAATCATATATGCAGCAAGTGAAGTCAGGACTCCTAATCCTGCTATTACTGGAACTGTATCAGTGGTAATATCCCATGATGGACATTCAAAACTTGAATAAATCCACAGCACTGACAATTTTAAAAGATGACTTTAAAGGACCTTGGGCATGAAGTTATATATCACAAATATACAGAATGTTGAAAAAATATTTTAATATATAGTATTTCATAAAATGGCATAAATGTATATTGTAATCTCTACTCCCATTGTACATCAATCTATTGGTGTTTGTGTATCTCTAAATAGATGATCTCACATAATCCACATATTTGACCCAACTAGGTGCCTTTTAAACATCTTTCTTATATCGTCACAAACAAGCATCTAACCTCCGTCAACAGGATGCTGATACGTTTCACCTCTAAATACCACTTCTTCAGAGAAAAAGGATAGACGATTCACTGTCACCAAGGCAACTGTAACTATAAGTGAATCAAAACTGACTGTATGTATATAAATAATTATTTATACATAGAAATTATTGTGGATTATATGATATCATTAATTAGAATGTACACAGACACCAATGGATTGATGTGCAGTGGGTGTAAAGATTGCAATTTGCTTTTTGTCTTTCATGTGCTGTGTTCTTTTAACTTCATCATAACTAAAATGTGCTTTTATTTGTCCAAATGTAAAATGCTCCATGCATGGGAATGTTAACTTTTCAGCAGAAAGGAATGTGCAACTGTGTGCATTCCTAGTCCACAGACCTGATGTCAATCAGAAATAGCAAACATGGGGCATATTTATCCACTTCAAAACTGGGAGCTTTTACTCCCTTCCTGCCCAGGCCAATTTTCCAATTTCATTTCAGCATTGTCACACTTTGAATGCCAATTAGTCATTCAACACTGTACCCAAATACATTTTACAATGTTTTGATACAGATAGAGCTTTCCTTTGGTGGTATTTATTCACCACTGGATGTTTAATTTTTTTTGTTATATAAATGAAAAAATACCAAATAATTAGAAAAAAAAAATTTCTTTGTGTTTCTGTTATAAAATTATACAATTAAACTCAAAATCAGTGTATATTAGTTAGTCTATGTAAAAGTTTTAGAGTCTAAAAACTATGTACAGGCGTACTTCGGTTTATGAATTTAATTCATTCTGCGGGACTTTTTCTATTGCGAAAAATTCGTAGACCGAAACGTGGTTTCCCATAGGAATGCAATGAAAACCAATTAATCCGTTCTTCTGTCAGTTATGGCTGCAATCTTTCTTGGTCTACCTGACCTTGGCTTGGTATCAAGAGATCCCTGAACTTTCCACTTCTTAATAGGTGATTTAACCGTACTGATTGGCATATTCAAGGCTTTGGACATCTTTTTATGACCTTTTCCATCTTTATAAAGTTCCATTACCTTGCTACGCAGGACTTTTGACAGTTCTTTTCTGATCCTCATGGCTCAGTATCTAGCCTAGTCAGTGTTTCCATGTAAGAGCTAACAAACTCATTGGCTATTTATACACTGACACTAATTGCAATTTAAAAAGCCACAGATGTGGGACATTAACCTCTAACTGACATTTTAACCCGTGTGTGTCACCTTGTGTGTCTGTACCAAGGCCAAACATTACAGCATATGTAAACTTTTGATCATGGCCATTTGGGTGATTTCTGTTATCATTATGATTTAAAAAGGAGCCAAACAACTATTTGATAAGAAATGGCTTCATATGATCATCATCCTTCAATAAAAGAGCATTTTTTTGGCATGATGAGTCATATTTCCAATATCAATGCCAAAATTCCACAATTTCTGCCAGGGTATGCAAACTTTTGAGCACAACTGTATGTGTGTGTGTATGTGTGTGTGTATGTATGTATGTGTGTGTATATATATATATTTATATATATATATATATATATATATATATGAAAATTGATCCGTTCAGACTTCCTATCTCACTTCTTGAGGCTCTAAAACATCAGGACTGTACACATAACCCCCATATGACCCCTTTTTGGAAAGTAGACAGTCCAAGGTATTTAGCAAGAGGCATGGCAAGCTTTTTTTTTAAATTGTAATTTTTTTTGTCTACATTTGGGAAAATTAAAAAATTGGATAAAATTTGTTTTTTCAAATAAATCAAATAACTGTGGTGTGCTAGCTGTGTACAATAAATATATGCTTAAAATCTAAATTAAAATAAAACCTAAATCAAATTCATATGATAAACATAAACTTGAAACTTAGAAAAGTCCTCCAAAGATTCCTTTTAAAGTATAACTAAAGGAAAAAGTTTTGTTTAGTTTTGGACAGAGTAGAGAGGAATGAAAACCCCTTTCAGTTTTTATTGCCGTCTGTGCACTAGTTAGGGAGATTTACCCTCTCCATTAGCCCTGTTTACCATTTTCATTAAAAGTAAAGAAAATCCCCAGAAAATTAATATAGGCAACACTAGTTTTGGTGACCTGGGGGTCCTTTAATTTGCAGAGATTTCTTCTCACTGCCAATTTTGGCTATGGTACAGGTAGTGAAGGGAAATCTCCTCAATGGGACACAGATGGTGAAAATAAAATCTGACAGGGGTTATAACCCTCCTTTGCTTTATCCAAAATAAAAAAGTTTTGCCTATAGTTCTACTTTATGTATAGTATGTTTTAGAACTGTCACACCATCAGTGCTCCTCAATATCTTTGCAAATGTGGCCACCAACAGATATACGTTCAGCTCAACTATTTGACCTCACATTACATGCTCAGTCTAACTGCGCTTTTTGTCCCTTTTGAATGGATCGTAGTAGATTCCTTGGTACACCTGCTGTTATCCTCCATGGCCTGATATTCGCTTCCTCCTTTCACTCCACTCAGCATCATGCAAAGCACTGATATAGTGCTTATCCTTTTAAAACATTTATTTCCTTCCCAAATACAACAATAACACACTCACATTGCTTTGGTGCTGAATCACACCAGATCTAACCAATTTCATATTTAACCAATTCAATACCGGGCAATTTTACACCTTCCTGCCCAGGCCAGTTTTCAGGTTTCAGCGCTCTCACACTTTGAATGACACTTGCGCGGTCATACAACATTGTACCCAAACTAAAATATTATCATTTTCTTCACACAACTAGAGCTTTCTTTCGGTGGTATTTAATCACCGCTGGGGTTTTTATTTTTTGCTAAATTATCAAAAAAAGACCAAACATTTTGAAAAAAACACGTTTTTCTTTTTCTGTTATAAAAGTTTGCAAATAAATAATTGTTCTTCATAAATTTAGGCCAAGATGTATTCTGCTACATGTCTTTGGTGAAAATAACCCATATTAGGATGTATTTTTTAGTTTGTAGGAAAGTTATAGAGTTTCCAAACTATGGTATAGATCTGAATATTGATCAGTCTTGAAGTACTGACGGCCAATCTAATTTCTTGAGGTCCAAGAATGTCAGAACAGTACAGATATCCCACAAATGACCCCTTTTTGCAAAGTAGACAGTCCAACGTATTTCATAAGAGGCATGGTGAGGTTTTTGAAGTTGTATTTTTTTTGTCATAATTTTTCAGAAAATGAAAAAATTTAAAAAATTAGTTTCACTATTTTTTTTTTACATATTGTCACCAGTGCAGTACAGCGTCATCATATCACTGGCATGGCGGTGATCAGGGACACTGACCGGTGACAGTATGAAAAAAAAATATATATATATATTTTTTAAATTAAATTGTTTTTCTTTTTTTTAAGATTTTTTTTTCATATTTCACTATGACCAAAGTAGTACAATGTTACCATAGTAGCATTGTACTACTTTGGGGAAGTGATCAGTATTTTTTTTTTTTTTTTTTTACACAATTTTGCTTATAGCAAAGAATTACTTTGCTATAAGCAAGCATTTACCTGAATGACACCGATTCATTCAGGGGTTTTTTTTTTGTGCTTAGCTGTGATTTGGCCACAGCTAATCACATGACATGTGCATGTGATTAGCTGTGACCGTTCACAGTTAGATAGACACTAGTATACAATGGATGGCATGAATGAAGCCTTCCATTGTATACAACTGTCATGTGACCTGCTGTGATTGGTCACAGCAGGTCACATGGTACCGGCAACGGGGGCCGATACTCAGATCTGTCATCGGCCGTGTCCGAGGTACACGGCCGGTGACAGATGGCACCGCTGCGTGGCTCTGCAGGAGCGCAATCTGCGCATGTGCGGGAGGACGCCATATGGCGTCCACCCGGAACACTGATGACATTTGCTGGCCACCATTCGGCCATAGGGCGGGTGGCAAATGGTTAAATATGGCAAACCTGTGCATTACAACCTGTGTTCTAAGAATTACTGCACTTAGAGATCAAGCACCATGACGTCATCCAAGTCCCACCCCATCCAAGGGCTGTAATTCGACTATAGGCCGGGTGGGAGGTGGTTAACAAGCAATGGATCTGCCATACACCATATACTCACTGCAGGTGCATCTTCCAGGTACATGTGTTTTAAATGACAGTGATTGATTCACCACCAGAACTGAGTGCTTCCCAGTTCATATTACCCTGAGGAAAATAAACAGTATCTGCTCATGTCTTGTCACTCCACATCCTAGCACCTGCCAGGGAGGTCCTGACCCCACGGCAAGGAGAAGGGTCAGATTGTGGGGCCCAGCATCTTCACATAGATGTAGAAGTGATTGGGCAGCTTTAACACCACCTGAAACACTTCTACCGGAAAACTGTCAGAAACAAAGTAAACAAACTTCTGACTGCTATAGCTGCCTGGAGTTTGGTTATCTGCCAGTGCTACCACCAACATGATATTTATATCGGCAGAAGTGAAAACATGAATTTCCTTTTTTTTTAAATTGTCCCTTCAGTAATTCATTAAGCAATGAAGCCAGCTGATCAACATGAAAGCCAGGTAATAAATAATTTAGAAGGTTGGCAATGGCACATTATTTTCTCAGTATATGTTTCCTTGAACCACTTGAGCTCCGAACGTTTTTACCCCTTCCTGACTAGGGCGTTTTTCCTATTCGACACTGCGCTATTTCAACTGGTAATTGCTTGGTCATGCAGCGCTGTTTCCAAACAAAATTTAGATCCTTTTTTGGTGGTATTTGATCACCACAGTTTTTTTTATTTCTTGCATCATAAACGTAAAATGACCAACAATTTTGAACAAAATTGATATTTTCTACTTTTTGTTATAAAAAATATCCACTAAACTCAAATTTAGTAAAAATTTAGTCTTCTACATGTGTTTTTAGTTAAAAAAAAATATATATTTTTTAAAGTTTTATTGTTGCCAGACAATAAGTGAACACATACTATAAAAATACTGTTACAATGCCAAAGCCATAAAAGCCAGATTACAAAAAATAAGGCAGAGACACATTTCTTGACAATAATTGCAGCATCAGACAACGTTAAGCGCACAAAAAGGAGCATTTCAGTCTAGCAAAATATTTTTTTAAATTTTAGCCCTCTAAACCAAAAGTTTATAGTAACAGAAGAAAAACAAGAAAGTTGTATATAAACTATACAAAGGTCATCTGAGTGTGTTTTCCCATCTAACTGATGTTCTACAAAAGAAACCTTTCACTTCCACCTTCCCTCACATAAAAGGGGGGGCCCACTATATAGCATATGTAAAAAACTTTTCATGCTGCTACTAGAAAAGATGGGACTATTGGGACAGCAGCACACACCTGGCTATACCACTAGCAAAAAACAACAAACAGAAAATTGATGTTGCGCTAATCACAATAATGCCAGAGACATTCCAAGACAAATAATGAGATGAGAAGACAATAGATAATACACCATAACATAATCAGTAAATGGAAGGAATATGGGTGTGAAGGAAAAGGTGAAATAATAAAGGTCCAAAATGAGGACCAAAAGGTGTAACAGACAATAAACCGTGACCGTGGGCAAAACGCACGGAAATGATCAGCGAAAAATAAAATATTAACTAAATCACAGTAATAGTGGGACATATGAGTCCATCATAGCATAAATGAAATAACATGAACACAACTAATGAGAAAGTGGAGCAAAATGTGAAAAATACAAAATTAAGTGCTTAGATATTAAAATTGGACAAACCACTTATCACAGAAGAATGACAGTAACAACGCACAGTGAGGCCAAAAAATGTGACCATGCGACTAAAGAGTCATAACACAATGTGCATCAAAAGGCCATGTGACATAAAACGACTAATGACCATATAAATACCATAAATAAATGTGGCAAACATAATATAGAGTGCAACTAGTATAAAACAGAAAATGGTGATACAAACACACAATGAAACCAAATGAATATATTACTGTGCAAAGTAAAATACAATAACACAATGAAGAAATAAATAACATGTGACTAAAAAAAATAGCATAAATGCGACATAAAGTCCATGTGCAAAAACGTCCAACAAAAACTCATAAAAAAAAAACCAAAACAACGTGCATAGGTAGATAATTAGTGAATCCCACACCGGCTAAAATGCCTCCTCACCTCCGTGCCCAGACCCCAAGGGTCGGAGAGCGGAATATGGTGAAGTAATTTCCGACACGGACGGCCACAGCCATATTGGTACACCCAGTACATCCATATCAGCACATGTGATTGATGCCTTGTTTGATCTGTTCCCATGTAAGTACGCATTTGTCCTTACAATAAATTTGATTTACATTATTTACAATATTACACTATGGAAGCACTTTTTCTTATCTCCCTGGGAGCGCTGTGAGCTGGCTGTTTTGTTTGGTCCAACGAACCCCTGGCAGGAGTTCCGTGTGCTGGCTGATTTCCATGTCCAAAGGTGAAAGATATATTACCACCTCTGAACATTATGGTCCACCAGTGAGAGGGATATCATCTCTACATCACCGTTTGGGATTCCACTTAAAAGGCCCCTGCAGTGAGTGTCCTGAAAGCCTGGGCATGGAGGTGAGGAGGCATATTAGCCGGAGTGGGATTCACTAATCATCTGCTTATCCATGTTGTTGTTTTTTCTTTTTTTTTGGATGCGTTTTTGTTGGATGTTTTTGCACATGGACTTTATGTCGCATTTATGCTATTTTCTTTAGTCACATGTTATTTATTTCTACATTATGTTATTATATTTTACATTGCACAGTAATACATTCATTTGGTTTCATTGTGCGTTTGTATCACCATTTTCTGTTTTATACTAGTTGCACTCTATATATGTTTGCCACATTTATTTATGGTATTTATATGGTCACTTATTAGTCGTTTTTATGTCACATAGTCTTTTGATGCACATTGTGTTATGATCTTTTAGTCGCATGGTCACATTTTTTGGCCTCACTGTGCGTTGTTATTGTCATTCTTCTGTGATAAGTGGTTTGTCCACTTTTAATAATTAAGCACTTCATTTTTTATTTTTCACATTTTGCTCCACTTTCACGTCATTTCATTTATGTTATGACGGACTCATATGCCCCACTATTACTGTGATTTAGTTAATATTTTAGTTTTCCCTGATCATTTCCATGCGATTTGCCCACGGTCACGGTTTATTGTCTGTTACACCTTTTGGTCCTCATTTTGGACCTTTATTATTTCACCTTTCCCTTCACTCCCATATTCCTCCCATTTACTGATTATGTTATGGTGTATTATCTGTTGTCTTCTCATCCCACAATATAGCATACACACTCCGAGGACAAGTACAAAAAAAAAAAAAAAGTCAAACTAAACCCCAAGACCCACCCTGCACCCAGCCCCAACATGCCAAGTACTTCATTCCCATAACTAGAAGACTGCATGTGGAAGGGGCAGTGTGAGCTCAGAAAAGACCCCACAATCCCCAATAGTCCAAATAACACTAAGGTCTTATAATGTCCAACTGGTATCTTGCAAATTCTTGGTGGTTGTGGGACGTTACTAGTGCTAGCCACCGCATTAGCTTGTATTGCACTTATGGGACTCGCCACGTCACCAAGTGATACTGCAGTGCTGGTACTGGTATCTTGCTAACACTGAAGTTTTGTGTGCAATGTATCAAGAGACAGTGATCTACTGACACTGTGCTTGCTGGGGAAAAGGGGGTTGGTTAAGCATAGGGACTAAATGCAGGTGCTGGCAGGTACCGTGGCTGATCCTGCTAACGCTGCATTTTTGGAGACACTATACTAATGTGGTATAGTGCTGACCTGATCAAAGATATTGATCTGTTCAGAAACTATACTAGCTATGGAGGTTTATTGTGTAAAAAGCCAGAATGTATTAGGCCACTGGTTCTTGCCACTTCAAAAAAAGGTAGTTCGGCACTAGTACTTGGACCCTGCTGCATATGAGACAAGTCATGCGTTCATAGTACTTCAGCTACATGAGGCTGGGCATGCTTGATCTTAACAGGGACCTCTTCTCCATCATCCAATCTGCCTGTTGGGGTGCCGCTGCTCTCTATAGGTTTGTATTCTGAGGGGGATTCTGTTAGAGAGGTTTCCCTTAGCTCTCATCTGACATGAATCCTGTAGGTCTCTTCACTAGTGTACCTCTTTTGGGATATTTTCACCACTAAATTTAGAGGTACCTAGTTTGACTCACAGGAAAAAGTGCTCCTAGCTGTTAGGGACTGTTGAACCGCTACCAATAAAATTCACCTGCTACTGCTAGCAGAAATCAGTCCTGATTCTGCTAACGCTGTGGTTTTGTGTGCAATCTATCAAAGGTGATCAGAAATTACACTGACACGGCATCTCTTTTTGGTGGGGAGGTTGGAGGGGCTAAATGCTAGTGTTGGCAGCTGATAAGCAGAGTCCCAGGCAAAAATCATTGGCCCGGGTCTGCTAATGAACTTCTCCTGAAGTGAATGGTGAGGGGTTGGGGGGTGCATGCATGGGCACTCTGAACCAGAAAGTATTGGGCGATTGTACGGGTGTGTCGCTTTGCCCAGAGCTGCAGCTCACCTGCAGTACAGTGAGGGTGGATGGTAAGTGGATAAAGCATAACTCCAGTCAAAACTTGTTTAGTTTTTTTAATTCAGTATAGAGTGGGGGAAGGTTGGAATGTCTGCCAGATATATGTTGATGTATGTGACTCAATTGGAGGGATTTTCCATCACTGTCTAACCTTGCAAAACTAGGACAATAAGTAAGGAGAAGAAGGCCAACCATGGCAGGAGGGCACAGGCACCAGTAAAATTTCACATTGGCTCTAACCCTTTCCCTCCAACTGGGAGATTTCTCATCACCTCCTATCCTCATATCCCACCACCAGAACTGGAGGGGTTAATTTCCCCACTGAGGACAGAGATAACAATAAAGACCTTACAAAGGATTGAACTCCCTCCCTTAAAAAAAAAAAAAAAAAAAGATTTACCAGGAGTTGGTCTTTTAGCAGTGTAGCATTGGCCAGATCACTCTTCCGTTATTATACATTAATGATCTATTGGTATGTAGCACTAACCCCGTAGGAGTTGCTGAAGATTTGTATCCCCCTATAGTCCTGCACAGCCAGGCAAAACACATTTTCCATAGATTTGCATTCAGAGACAGTAAACAATTCTTGAGCTTGTTTTTTTATGTTTTATTAGGGGTGGTAAACTTGGATGGGGTAAGGGGTATATGGGATGCCCAGTGGAACTGCAAACCGAGAACAAACTCCTTAGCAACTATGTACAAGTCTTTAAACAGCAGGAACTCTTCTTGGACAGCTCTCAAGCCTCTCCTGGTGTACCACCCCAGATTATCCGCCTCTTATCCAGCTGTCTGAGGGAATCCCTGGGCAAGGAAATCTAGTGCCTGCCACTTTAAATGAAACAGTCCCAGGCAAGGAGGCCAGGTTTCCCACCAGAGTATTCTTTTTCCCCTAACTGGCCCAGGTGGTGTAGGACCACTTACTCAGTCTCAGTCCTACAGCAGATTTAGGTAGCTGGTTGCCTTCAGTCCTTCCGCTGGGCTGGCTCTACAGGTGGTCCTCACTCTGGGGGCCGGTGAGGCTGAGCGATCCTCTTTTCCAGCGCCCCGCCTGTAGGTAGGCCCCTTCCCACTCGGCCCCCTACCAGGCTCCTGCATTTCAGCTTACTCACATCTTCCACCTGAACTCTCCTGCTACTGAGCAGGCTCAGCCACTCCTAAGGGCTGTCATGGCCCCATGCTAAGCCTCCTGCTTTGGCATTGGCCAGAATTCCCTGGGAGTGCAGACCAGCCCCTCCTCACCCCTGCCCCTTCTTCTAGAAGATTCTAAAGCAGAGGGAAGTATCAAGGAACTGATCTGCAGAGCCTCTCAGCCCTGACCCAAATTTGACCCAGATGACTATTGCCCAGGCTGCTACTCAGCACTTAACTAAAAAATAATAAGCTAGCTCCCCCAAGCTAACTAGGAGGGTGCTACATGTATATGACCAGCAATCAAGGTGACTTCTACTTTCCTTTTTTTAACTTTTTTATTTATAAGAAAGAACAAGGATATAACTACAACATTCAAACTGGCATAGAGAATACTATATGTGGCTTGCCATGGAGGCACTTGGAGGGGGAAGGATCCAAGATCTTCGGCAGGGGACCCGAGAAGAGGAGGATTCGGGCTGCTCTGTACAAAACCATTGCACAAAGCAGGTACGTATGGCAGGTTTGTTATTTAAAAACAATAACAAACACTTTTAGGCTTACAATAACTTTTAAAAAAAAGGTACAGTACGTCAAAGCAAATAAAAAAGGGAAAAACTGGGGTGTAAAGGTATCAACTAAGGGGGAGCCATCTAGACTTCCACTTTTCATTATATTTGTACAAACCAGCCTGAAGACTGAAAAAACAACATTATTATAATTAATATTACTTTATAGAATTCTTATAGGGTTTGCCATTGTAATTAAAAGGTTAAACTATGAATTGCCACTGTGAAAGGAAACAGAACATTTATGACAATTGATACAGCGAGCTCCAGAGCTATGGATCTCATTGCTACAAAGAACTCAGTGAACCTCATTACATAACCACTGGAACACTGTTATTTTAATAATTTCATGTGCAGGGTTATAGAATAATGATATCTGGTGCCTTTTGGTGCTTCACGGTACACTGAACAAAGAACATAGTCACCTTATCAAGGTATCTCTGTTACTGAAGAGTATACATAGTCAAATCTTGAAATAATATAGGAAAGAGAGTCCTCCAACACACAATCACAGTGTGTACTGTGAGTTTTTGCATAAGCCCTCTGTATTTTAAATGATACCTGTTGACCTGTCCAGAAAACCTGCCTGCATGGCAATCCTTGTTGTCACCCAGCATCCTCTATTTAGCTGAGCCTTACTGCTCTATGTGCTGACACAGGGGTTGATTTACTGAAGGCAAATAGACTGTGCACTTTACAAACAATAAATTCAGCTTTTAAATTTCTTTGCAAGGAAAGCCCAATCATATGCAAGGAAAAAAAACCCCTAATTTTTACTTTCACATGATTGGATGATGGAAGTCTGCAGAGCTGACCCTCATTTACTAAGCTCTGGAGCAAATGCCTCTGTAGAGTGCAACTGCACTTGCAAAGTCCCCAGTCTGTTTGTCTTTAGTAAATCAGTCCCTTAACCACTTGCCTACCAGGCACTTTTACCCCCTCCTGCCCAGGCCAATTTTCAGTTTTCAGTTGCTGTTGCACTTTGAATGACAACTGCGCGGTCATACAACATTGTACCCATATGACATTTTTATAATTGTTTTCACACAAATAGAGTTTTCTTTATCTGGTATTTAATCGCCACTGGGATTTTATTTTTTGTACTATAAACAAAAAAAAGAGCAAAAATTTTGAATAAATAAAAGTTTTTCTTTGTTTCTATTATAAAATTTGGCAAACAGATAATTTTTCTCCTTCACTGATGTGCATTGATGAGACAGCACTGATAGGTGGCACTGATGAGATGGCACTGATGAGCATTGATGAGGAGGCACTGATGATACTGCACTGATATGCAGCAATGATGGGCAAGGATATGCAGCAATGATGGACACTGATGGTCGCTGACAGGCGGCACTTATGGCACTGACTGGCAGCACTGCCGAGCACTGATGGGCGCAACTGCTGGGCGGCACTGCTGGGTGACATTGCTGGCCACTGATGATCAGGGCACTGGTAATAAGTGCCCTGATGATCAGTGCGGGTGTCCTGTGTGATATTTGCTGGTTATCGGCAGTACTTTCCTCACACTGTGACAGAGCGAGGAAAGTGCTGTCGATAACCGGCAACTGTATTTACTTTGTGATCTGCTGTGTCATTGGACACAACTGATCACGTGGTAAAAGGCTGCTGTGATTGGACACAGAGAACACTGAGAGTGCCAGGTGCGCACCACTGGGGCCGCGTTCCGCGTTCATACAATGCCTTCCCAGAAATGGACAAACGCGATGTAGCAGTCTTTCGGCTATAGTGCACTTGCAAAGTGGTTAATATGCTGGCATGGTAATCCCCTTGAAATGTTTAGCAACACCTGTCTCCATCCACAAAAGTTGGTGCCTCTCTCTTGTTCACCTACTGCCAGTGTCCTCTATAAGTGGCCACATATACACTCACTGGCCACTTTATAAGGTACACCATACTAGTACTGGGTTGGACCCCCTTTTGCCTTCAGAACTGTCTTAATTCTTCCTGGCATAGATTCAACAAGGTGTTGGAAACATTCCTCAGAGATTTTGGCCCATATTGACATGATAGCATCATGTAGTTGCTGCAGATTTGTTGGCTGCTCATCCATGATGCAAATCTCCTATTCCACCACATCCCAAAGGTGCTCTATTGCATTGAGATCTGGTGACTGTGGAGGCCATTGGTGTACATTGAACTCATTGTCATGTTCAAAAAACCAGCTTGAGATTATTTGAGCTTTTTGACATGATGCATTATCCTGCTGGATGTAGCCATCAGAAGATGGGCACACTGGCACCCGGTGTGATCTTCTGCTGCTGTAGCCCATCTGCTTCAAGGTTCGATGTGTTGTACATTCAGAGATGGTATTCTGCATATCTTGGTTGTAATGAGTGGTTATTTGAGTTACTGTTGCCTTTCTATCATCTCGAACCAGTCTGCCCATTTTCCTCTGACATCAACCAGACATTTTTTCGTCCACATACCTACCACTTACTGGATATTTTCTCTTTTTTGGACCATTCTCTGTAAACCCTAGAGATGGTTGTGTGTGAAAATGCCATGATATCATCAGTCTTTGAAATACTCAGACCAGCCCGTCTGGCACCAACAACCATGCCACATTCAAAGTCACTTAAATCCTCTTTCTTCCCCATTCTGAAGCTCAGTTTGAACTTCAGCAAGTCATCGTCACCACGTCTAGATGCCTAAATGCATTCAGTTGCAGCCATGTAATTAGCTGTTTAGCAATTTATGTTACCAAGTGTAATGAAACCGACCCAGTCTGCGCTTGGGTACTTCCATTATAATACCGCTTCCCCGTCCGAACACCAACCACAGACACCACAGCCGACCAAACAAGACTAGACAACACCAATCTGTCTGAGCATGGAACTCTTTATTTGAAACTCAAAATGGCTTTTTATACACTCAGGGGGCAATCCCCCTCCCTGCATAAAGACACAGGGTGGGGCAATCTACACTTAGCAACAAGAGACACACAGGTATTCAAACTTCACACCAGCAGACAGTCCCATCAGGAGGGAGGGCTGCTGGAGACACCCCCCACTAAGCTAATACACATAAACACATACATCGCAAAATAGTTTGCTCCCAAGCAAGACACATAATAGAATAATGGAATGCAACCACATGGCATTAAACAATCAACAACCCCCCATCCCAATATTAGGACAGCGCACCCTGTACCCCTAACAGGCACAGGGTGACTTACACATAATAGGGATATGGGGGGCTGAGACAAGGGTCTCCCCACCTCTCTAAAGTGAGCTGGGTTCCACGGGCCCCCCACCCAAAGTGACTCCCGTCGCACCAAGCAATTAAACAGGTGTACCTAATAAAGTGGACGGTGAGTGTATATGAATATGATCATTCAAATGATAATTTGATGCAACAAAAATTATTAAATTGAATAAGAATAGTAAATCACATACACTCCATTCAAACAATTTAAAAAGCTTTTGATCAATTTTGATGCTGGCAAGTTGATTGACCGATTGTACGAAAATCTGTGTGTGTCAGACAACCAATCGTAATACCGAACAATTAAATGTTTGTTTTCAATAGATCGTTTGAGAACGCACTTTAACTAGTTTCTGCACAGGCTATAGATAAATAATTGTCTGGCAGGGCATTCTCCATTCTGGGTTGATATCCTCATGGAATGCTCCTTGCGTGCACCCAACAGGCCACACTGCAGCACCAATCTGTCATCCGCTGAACACAGTAGATTACATGGCAATTGTACACAATAGATGGCTTTCATTCATGCCATCCATCGTGTACTATTGTGTTGATCTCTGTGATTGGTCACAGTGATCACATGGTACAGACAGGGACAATCAAAGCCCATCTGCATTATGTGATTAGCTGTGGTCAATCATACCTAACCATAATAGTAAACCCTGAATGAATCAGTTTAATTTAGTAAAAATGGTTGCTTATAACAGTGATATTCACTGGTATAAGCAATCAGAATTCTGACTTTGAATCTCATAATTCTGTTTCTGAGTCTCAGAATTCTGACTTTGAAATGTTGAACTCTGACTTTGAAAATCAGAATTCTGACGTAAAAAAACTGAATTCTGAGATTCATAGTCAGAATTCTGAGATTCATAGTCAGAATTCTGAGTTTTTTAAATGCAGTAGTCTCTATTCAGAGGGTGTGAATATGTAAGAATATAGGACCAATGAGCAAAATTTAGTACCACTCACTGACCGTCATTCTGCATACAGACTTCTGTTCTGTATATATAGATAATGTGTGTACACAGATTTCCAGTGCAATTACAGTGCCTTGAAAAAGTATTAAATACCCCTTGAAGTTTGCCACATTTTGTCATGTTACAACCAAAAACGTAAATGTATTTTATTGGAATTTTATGTGATAGACCAACACAAAGTGGCCCATAATTGTGAAGTTGAAGGAAAATGTGAAAATGGTTTTAAAATTTTTTTACAAATAAATATGTGAAGTGTGGCGTGCATTTGTATTCATCCCTCTTTACTCTGATACCCCTAACTAAAATCTAGTGGAACCAATTGGTTTCAGGAGTCACCTAATTAGTAAATAGAGTCCACCTGTGTGTAATTTAATCTACGTATAAATACAGCTGTTCTATAAACCCCTCAGAGGATTGTTAGAGAACATTAGTGAACAAACAGCATCACGAAGGAACACACCAGACAGGTCAGGGATAAAGTTCTGGAGAAGTTTAAACAGGGTTAGGTTATAAAAAAATATCCCAAGCTTTAAACATCTCACAGAGCACTGTTCAAGCCATCATCCAAAAATGAAAAGAATATGGCACAACTGCAAACCTACCAAGACATGGCCGTCCATCTAAACTTACCGGCCAGGCAAGGAGAGCATTAATCAGAGAAGCAGCCAAGAGACCCATGGTAACTCTGGAGGAGCTGCAGAGATCCACAGCTCAAGTGGGAACATCTGTCCACAGGACAACTATTAGTCATGCACTCCACGAATCTGGCCTTTATGGTAGAGTAGCAAGAAAGCCATTGCTAAACGAAAGCCATAGGAAGTCCATTTTGCAGTTTGCGAGAAGCCATGTGGGGGACACAGCAAATATGTGGAAGAAGGTGCTCTGGTCAGATGAGACTAAAATGGACCTTTTTGGCCTAAAAAATTCTATGTGTGGTGGAAAACTAACACTGCACATCACCCTGAAAACACCATCCCCACTGTGAAACATGGTGGTGGCAACATCATGCTGTGGGGATGCTTTTCTTCAGCAGGGACAGGGAAGCAGGTCAGAGTTGATGGGAAGATGGATGGAGCCAAATACAGGGCAATCTTAGAAGAAAACCTGTTAGAGTCTGCAGAAGACTTGTGACTGGGACAAAGGTTCACCTTACAGCAGGACAACGATCCTAAACATACAACCAGAGCTACAATGAAATGGTTTAGGTCAAAGCATATTCATGCGTTAGAATGGCCCAGTCCCAGTCCAGACCTAAATCCCATGGAGAATCTGTGGCAAGACTTGGAAATTGCTGTTCACAGACCTTCGCCATCCAATCTGACAGAGCTTGAACTATTTTGTAAAGACTGGGCAAAAATGTCACTCTCTAGTGCTGGCAGAGATATCCCCAAAAAAAGACTTGCAGCTGTAATTGCAGAGAAAGTATTGACTCAGGGGGGCTGAATACAAATGCACACCACAGTTTTCAGATATTTATTTGTCAAGAATGTTGAAAACCATTTATCATTTTCCTTCTACTTCACAATTATGTACCACTTTGTGCTGGTCTATCGTGTAAAATCCCAAAAAATACATTTACATTTTTGGTTGTAACATGACAAAATGTGGAAAATTTCAAGGGGTATGAATACTTTTTCAAGGCACTGTATGTAGTGCAAACTGCTTGCAGCTTCAATGCTGCACTCAGATGTGAACAGAATGTGCTTGGGAGGAGAGTTTTTATTCAGCAAGGATGGCCTGGGAGGAAAGGAGAGGGTTAAAACAAACTAATTTTATCAAAGTCTCATAAGAATTACTTCTCATCTAATGCTGATGTGACTTCTGTGAGTAAAGTCACATTGAAGTTCTAACAAAGAAGCAAGCAAATCACACTACACAGTCGCACAGGAAATCACATGAAGATGCGTTAGCTATTGACTGGAAACATGTTTGTTTTAATGAAACAAAACTTAAATTCGGACTTTCGGCATGTTGTGCTATTCTTTTTTCTCAGGTTTTTATTACAATCTTGGCAACCAGGCTAAATTTGAGGGAAAATAAAACATTTTGAGCTGTCACCAGAACTGGAATAGAAGGGAAATCTTCTAATAGGGACACTTTGACAAATGTTTAAAAGGATTTACTACACTTTAGAGAGGTTTCTATTTACTTCTTGTGCCTATAGGACAGTAGTAAGGGGGGACACTTCCCATTGGAAAATAGGAAAAATATTTTTTTATCCTTTTATTGGTTTTATGTATTTTTATTTTATCCTTTTCTTTATTTGTTTACAATGCATACTATAGATTTTTTTTTGATTTGCCTAAGTAAATTATATCCTCCAAATTCCCAAAATTATATTGTGATTTTCTGTTCTTCCCAACTTTATCCAAAACAACAAGTCCAAAATTTGGACTTTAGATATGCAGTGTTTTAATAAAGCAAATTTTACCCTACTTGGAAATAAATTACTTTAGTTGCCAAAGAAATCAGTTAATGAGATGTACATTTTTTTAATGAAATTGAAACTGTAACTAAATTGTTTGTTTCTGAAAATAAGTTTTATTAACTTACATGCATTCAATTAAAAAATACTGCAAAATAAACAAAATCAGATGTTTATGTTGTGTATTTTCCCACACTCCTCCAGTATATCTAAACCCAAGAACAAAAATTGATAGCATTGCAGCTTACCAGTCCTTAGATGCGGTGATTTACTTTTTTCCTTTATTTTAAGCCTAGCAGTCCTGCCAATAACACAGTACATGACCTAGGGTGACAACTGTGCAGAGCCACGTTGTCACTCTAGAACAGAGAGTGTGTTAGGACTATACAACACTTTGTTAGAGCTACATAGCAATTCTCTCTCTTCTCCATAACAGGGGAAGGTGTTTTGTAGTCCACAGAAATAGCAGGGAACAATGCTAACTGATAGTAGTCCAGAAAGTACAGCAGTTATCAGTTTTCAAGATTTCTGGGGGATGAACAGATATAATAAAACACGTTCAATGGTATTTAAAATGCCAAACAGAAGCATATCAAATAATTTTATTGTTAGAGTTTACATAGACTTTATACATTTATATTTCTTCATTTGATGATTGTTATGTTACCTCTTGACCAGTGATTAGCAGCCA
This sequence comes from Staurois parvus, assembly GCF_062004578.1. Classification (NCBI taxonomy): domain Eukaryota; kingdom Metazoa; phylum Chordata; class Amphibia; order Anura; family Ranidae; genus Staurois; species Staurois parvus. Next base: position 6,486,853 of record NW_028318030.1, read on the forward strand.
TGGGTTACTGTGCAGTACTGCTCCTTTGCTATATTAATAACTTCTTTTGTTTCTGTTGTAGAGATTGCAAATACATATTCTGACAGATGTCAGTTAGCAATGACTCATCCAGGCAATTAATCTGATTGCCTTTGACTGGCTGAAGAAGGATTTTTTTCTTCAATATGAGGAAAGCTTTGGAGTAACGGGCGTGGCTTTTTTCTCTGGACAATAATTATATTTGGTCTATCCAGGGCTTTTTGTCTCAGAGAATAGGTGCAGGAACTCCCTCCTTCCAAGTCACCCCTTGTCTCCCCGCCCTACCCACCTCCGAGCACCATCCCTTGGTTTCCCCCACCCACCTCCCAGCACCGTCCCTTGGTTCCACCCCTTCCCACCTCCCAGGACTGCCCTTTTTAGAGAATACAGAACCAAATGTCATGTTGTGGTGCTAAGTAATTTGTATGGATTTTTTTAATGAAAGACTGTAAAATAGATCCCCTACAGTTGGTAACAATAGAACCCCCGGGAAACATAGACCCCTTGCAACAATAGATCCCCCAGCAAACAGTAAATCATCCCCTTCAACAGTAGACACCCCACAACAAAATTCCCCCTAGCAAATATAGATTCACCCCAACAATAGATCCTCAAGCAGCAATGGATAGACCCTCCAGCAACAAAATACCCCTTCTTTAACAGTAGATCTCTCCCAGCAACAATTGACCGCCCAGCAGGGGCAGACTAACAACTCATGGGGCCCCCAGGCAAAAGGGGATCAGGGGGCCCCTGTGTCCTTGCCCAAACTCAAAAAAGCCTATGAAAAAGGTACCAGGGGCATCTCATGAGGTCCCCTACTGACCCCCGGCCCGTGCCTGAATTTCCAAATGGTCAGTCCGCCCCTGTCACCCCTCCAGCAGCCAGCAACTATAGACCCCTCCCACGACAGTAGATCTCTCCCAGCAACAATTGACCCCCCCCAGTAATAAATGACCCCCCAGCAACAACAGCTCTTCCAGCAGCTAACATCAATAAACCCTCCAGCAGCCAGTATCAATAGACCCCTCCTTCAACAACAGATCTCTCCCAGCAACAATAGGCCTTCCTAATGACAATAGACCCCCAGAAACAATAGATCCCTCAGTGACAATAGATCCCCCAGAAGCCAGTATCAATAGACCCTCCAGCACACCCCAACACCACTTGCCAAGCACTGACACAAACAAATGACTATTCTGCCTGTTGATGTATGGACTTGTAGTTACACACAGAGGATATATTCCTAACACAGCGAATGTGACTTTCTGCAGACATTTACTGGTAGTGAATCGATTTCTGTCATTTAAAGCACAAGTTTGCAGTGAATGTTTGGGGCATATTTCTAAAGCAATGAATCCGGCATTCTCCAATGTATTATTCATCCTAGAGATGTCTGGTGATGCTTTGACAGCTGTTGAAGGCAGGAGATGTTTGTGAGTTAATAGCACTTTCTTACCAACTTTTGATGCCACACCATTATTTCTACTATCAAAATGAGCTCTACATCTTCGAGAATTTTATCTTCAATCATATCTAAAATCTACTAAAGAAAATTACGACGGTGTTCAGCAATAGTAGTAATATGTACACACAGGGCCACATAAGGCTGGATAAGGGGGTACCACCAGTCCTCCTGTATGGAGCCCAGGCAGCTGGGAGAAGCGGATGTGGGTAGGGAGGGTGATCAGCACAGCAGGGGGAAATTACTGGAACCAATCCCTTGTATGGCTCTCTGCAGCAGCTGAAAGCCAGCTTATTCTAGCCCCCCTCCTGCTGGTCTTCAGCTGCTGCAGAGAGAACCATACAGGGGATCGGTTCCAGTAATTTCCTCTTCTGAGCCCATCACCCTCCCTGTGCACCATATGTTTCCCTCTGCTGTCCAGGCCCCCCTGTGTGCCCCGTCCCCACACTGCAGCCGGATTCCCACTTCTTTCCACCGACAGCTGCAAGCACACAATAGGATTCTTTAGGATGGATAGTAGGGGAAGGGTCCGGTAAAAATGTCACATTTACCAGCCCCTTGCTTTCCTGAATGAACACAATGAGTGATCAGTATCGATCACTCACTGTGTTTATTCATAACTGAAGCACAGTAAACTTCAGTTTTTTTGGGGGGGAGGGCTTTCAGGTTGGATGTATGGGGCCCCATGGTTTCTAACAGCAGCCCTGCATACACATGCACTCTAGCTGGAGGTTCAGTGGGTAAAACCAATGCTAGTCAGTTAGTTCAACCAAATGAAGCTGAATTCCAGAGAAACCGCTAAATACAAAGATGACCATTAACCACTTGCCAGCAAGCAGTAGCACATTTACTGCTGGTCGGTGGCATCTCCAGGCTCTGTGACGCACCAGTACATTACGGTGCTCATGCCCATTGCATGTGCCCACTGGAATGCATAGCGGCACACACTGAAAACCTTGTGTCCATCAGACACAGTGGATTGTGGTGCTTAGTATTAGGTCGCTGAGAGTGGCCCAGATACGACGTGATCACTGTGCGATCACGTCACCTAGCAAACAAAAGTCATGAAAGCAATCCATTCATGACATCACTTTTTTACTACTGTTTTATGATCTGTTATTGTTAACCTTTGATCACATGGTAGCTGGGTCAGTCATCACCATGACTCATGGTATATTAGTGTGATGCTGTGATTGGCCCACAGCTATCATATGGCACAATATGATAGCTGTGTAGCCAATCACAGCATCACACTAATAAACCATGAGTCATGAATGAAAGCCATTCATGACAGTTGAAACGATTTCTGGTACAGTCATTATTGTAACAAGCAATCACAGTGTAAAAAAAAAAAATCCCTAACCACCACCACCACCGCCACCACCGCCGCCACCATAGTACAGTGTCACTATGGTGTAAATTGTAAGAAGAAAAAAAAAAAAAAAGGGTAAAAATTTAAAGAAAAATCTGAATACATTTTTTAACATACTGTCACCTGTCAGAATCCTTGATTTTTTGAAGTTGAAATTTTTTGTCACAATTTTTTTTTTACATATCACCAGTCAATATCCTTGATTACTGCCAAACCAGTCATATGAAACTGTATATTGCACTGGTGACAATACGTAAAAAAAATTGTGACAAAAAAATTACAACTTAAAAAAACTCGCCATGTCTCTTACTACTTTGAGGTGTCTACTTTCCTAAAAGTTGTCATTTTAGGGATATTTGTACTGTCCTGGCATTCTAGGGCCTCAAGAAATGAGATGAGAGGCAACAGGTACATCATAATTAGTTTTCAGATATATATACAGTATATATATACACATACTGTAGTTTGTAGACTCTGTAAACTTTCACACAGACTAAATATTATACACTGATTTGGGTTATTTTTTTTATCAAAAAAATGTAGTAATATACATTTTGGCCTAAATTTCAATTGAAAGATTATTTGTTTGCAAAATGTTATAACACAAACTAAGAATAACATGTTTGTTTTTCAAAGTTTTTTGTATTTTTATGATTATATAGCAAAGGATAAAAACCCAGTGGTGATTAAATACTACCAAAAGAAAGCTCTATTTGTGTAAAAAATATGATATAAATTTTGTTTGGGTATATTGTTGCATGACTGAGCTATTGCCAGTTAAAGTAGCGAAGTGCTGAGTAGCAAACATTGCCCTGCACATGAGGGGGGTAAAACCTTCCAAAGGTCAAGTGGTTAAACATAGGAGCTATTTTTACCTGCCACGAATTTGCAGTTCTGTTTATCCACTCCTGAGGTTTACACAGTTCTGCCACACAGAAGTGTTTTTTTCTCTCACTGCTTCAATTAGGTAATACTTACAGGGAACTGGACAGTGAAAGGAGAAGCAGCAGACTGAAGAGCTTATCTCTCTGTCACTCTGTTCTCTGTCCTGTTCTTTTCCTGCTGCTGAACATCTAGCATTATGTCGGCCTTCTTCTACATTCTACATTGAGAAGTTATTTCAATGATTACAAGACCCGTTCCACAATCTATGAATCTATGGAGTCTGATTAGTCACAGGATTCATTCTCCCATTCACAGATTGTGTTACAGGCAGTGTAATCATAGAAATAACTTTTTCATATATCAGTCCTCACCCATGTAACACCAGGACAAGTATGGAAGGAAACAGGGTCACCGCGGGGCAGAAAGGCACAAGCAAAAATTAAACACTTTAGAGTTTTCAACCTTTTCCAAATCTCTGTACACATGAGACAAAATTCCCAAAACTTTCTGTTCCTCTGACAGCTACTTAGTGGGACAGGACGTCAGGGGAAATCTCCCTCAGTGGGGACATATAGAGTGATAAAGAACTGTTAGCGATTCTAACACTTTTATCAAAAATGTTTTGGCAGAAATTGGGCTCCAGGCAGATATAGAAGACACACAGCAATGTGACTCTATGTTCATTATTATAATATTAAATATATAGTTTTAAATATTTAACCAGAATTGCTGTTACTGGACTAAGCAAATTCTATAATGTATTAACCACTTATTTAACTGAGCACTGTAGTTTTACTGCTACAGTGCGGGCTGGCTGTGCAGAATCACTTTATACAGGTGAATCTGCATTTTCGAGTATGTGGCGCACATGCGCGCCCACTGACTCAGCTGTGCCGTCACTGACTCAGCTGTGCCGTCACTGACTCAGCTGTGCCGTCACTGACTCCAACACATGCCAATCACCAGAGCAAGTGACAGGAGAGGACAGGAGAGAGATCTGCATTGGTAAACACAGAGCTCTCTACTGTGGCGATGTGCCGTTTTTTGTTTCCCTTCAAAGCAGGGAATAAAAGATGGTACATCCCTTAGTAAAAGCACAACACAATCAACACATTAACTTGCTAGGCACACAGTCAATCCCTTCCCAGCCAGTGTCATTAATATGACAGTGCATATTTTTGGCACTGATTACTGTATTCGTTAATGGTGATGTCAATGTCAGTTAGTCAGTGTCCACAGAGCATCAGTTAGTGTCAGACTGCCCACTGCACTATTACAATCCCACTAAAAGTCGCTGATCTAGTATAAAAAAAATAAAAATTCCAGGTTATAGCCGATAATTTGTAGACACTATAACAAACCAATCAATATACACATTGGAATTTGTTTTTACCAAATACATGTAGCAGAATACATTTTGGTCTACATTTGTGAAGAAATTAGTTTTTTTTATTAAATATGTTTTATAGCAGAAAGTAAAAAATATATATATTTTTAAATGTACCTCTTTTTCATTTATATAATTAAGAAGTAAAAACCCAATGGTGATCAAATACCAACAAAGAAAAGCTCTATGTCGCATGACCGCTCACTTGTCAGTTAAAATAGCACAGTGCAGTATTGCAAAAAAAATGGCCTGGTCATGAAAGGGATAGAACCTTTCCGGAGCTTAAGTGGTTGATATTCCTGAATGCGGTTTCTTTTTTTTTTTCAAAGAAGGAGCTTCTATGGACTTTGAGCTGAGATGAGAACTTGAGACTATGAGTGGTGCAATTACTTTTGTAGGCAAGGAGACTACATGATCCATTGTGCCTGGAGGAAGGAGGAGCCATTTAAATAGAAAAGCCCAGGAAAGAGCTGGGGTATGTTGGGAGATTGCCACCAGTGTGTGTGGAAGGGAAGGACCTGTCAGAGAGTGAAAGGACTTTGGAGGCCGAACCAAAGGGAGTGTGCAAGCTGGCCGCTGTGGTCTAGTCCGACACTGAGGCCTGTCATTCGTGCCATCGGGGATCCGGAGCATAGAACTCAGACTAGCTGCTGCTATTGCTGTTTCGCCACATGATTCATCTTTCATCCGATCACTACACAAAGCCACCTGGGATTAGCACCATCTTAAAGGTGGCCCCTCCATCGGAAGAAGCCTGCTACAACTTGAGCTGGTGAGTGAGTCATTGATCCATTAGTGACCTCTTTGCTGACTTTGTGCATACCCATTGGGAGGATTTATTACTCTCTGCAAGTACTGTTACTTTTCAACTGTCCATTTACACTCACCGGCTACCTTATTAGGTACACCTTGCTAGTGCCAAGAAAATATCCTCCACACCATTACACCACCAGCCAGAACTGTTGATACAAGGCAGGATGGATGCATGCTTTCATGTTGTTTATGCCAAATTATGACCCTACCATCTGAATGTCGCAGCAACCAGTCTGCCCATTCTCTTCTGACATCAACAAGGCATTTTCATCCACACAACTACCACTCACTGGATATTTTCTCTTTATTTACCATACTCTGTAGATGCTAGAGATGGTTGTGTGTGAAAATCCCAGGAAATCTTCAGTAGTTTTTGTAATACTTAGACCAGCCTGTCTGGCACCAACAACCATGCCACATTCAAAGTCACCTTAATCCCCTTTCTTCTCCACTCTGATGCTCAGTTTGAAATTCAGCAAGTCATATTTACCACATTTACATGCCTAAATGCATTGAGTTGCTGCCGTGCGATTGCCTGATTAGCAATTTGTGTTACCAAGCAATTGAACAAGTGTACAAAGTGGCCAGTGAGTGTATGTAGACCACAGAACCACAACTTTTTCCTAGCTTCTCCCACATCGGTGTGCTAAAGAGCTTATTGTTTCTTAGGACTTTTTCACTAAATAACAATAATTGGTCAAGTATCTTCAAGGGCCCCAACGCAGCCGGCACAGTTAACAGACTGTACATAGTTCACCTGCTGTTAAGCAGTTCTCAGTACATCGCCAACCTTCTTTTATAGATGCCTAGCTCTCACATTTCCAGAGCGTATTGGCAACTTAACCCCCTAGCCAGGGGCGGACTGACAACTCATGGGGCCCCCGGGCAATAGGGGGTCATGGGGCCCCTGTGTCCTTGCCCAAACTCAAAAAAGCCTATGAAAAAGGTACCAGGGGCATCTCATGGGGCCCCCTACTGACCCCGGGCCCTCGGGCAGTGCCCGAGTTTCCAAATGGTCAGTCCGCCCCTGCCCCTAGCTGTGTTGGTACTTGTTTTGGTTGCCTTTCTTTTGGCTCACACAGTAAGGAGAGCAGCAGTTTTTATGCTGGCTTAGTTTGAGATTTGCTGTAGTGTTTAAAGGTGAATACTCAGTGTATTGTTTGTTCTGCTAAATTTTCAACTACTATACATTGTTTACCTGATAATTACTTGACTAGGGTATTAACAAAAATGACTAATTTATCTTTACTAATGTTATACCGGAGGTGACAGTGATGCTGAGGCAAGGTCATGGTAAGAAAAGAGGGCCTGACATAACCAGCAGCTCTTGGCAGGGTTGCACTACAAATGAAAACACTGTAAGTACCCGAATCTGACTTTGCATCAGACTCTTGAAATCCTTATACAGCAGAGATCAGACTATTAGAGAGGGAGAAGCAGCACATGGAGCCAGTCAGGTGTACTGCAGTGCTAACAATAAGTACAGTATAGAGCAGAGAGCACAGTGACAGAGAAAAGCTTATTAGTCTCTTTCTTCTTTCACTGTCCGATCACACTGGAGAAAGCTACCTGCAAGTATTATGTAAAGTGGTATTGAACCAAAAAAATAAAAATGTAATATATCGCAATTTACTAATCTAGATGTGGTGGCTTTATTAGTTTTGTTTTTCGCTTTTTTACTCTATTTTTATCTGGGGATCCAACCACTAACATACTTCTGTCTTGCTGTGGCTTTACTTGGGAAACAGATACACCTTTGGAGATCACTGCTCTAGACTGACAATGCTGCTCTCTAAACTGCGGCCCAGGGGCAGGATTTGTCCCTTTGCTTTCCTTTATTCAGTCCTGGGGGAACTTTTTCTCCCACTGATACAAGATAGTATTCCTTTCCTCCCACCAACAATGGGACATAATTACTGCTACTGACATCAACAATGAGGCAATTATATAGATGTAAAGAGATACCCAATACAGAGTGACAGCTGTGGGGGTATATAGTGGGCTCCTATGTGCCACATCCTGTCATGACTAGCATAATCAACTAATAAATAAATGGTTGATTATACTAACAATGAGGCAATATTTATCCCATTGACACCAATGATGGTGCACTATTCCTCCCACTGACACCAATGGTGGTGCACTATTCTTCCCAATGACACCAACGATGGGGCACCATTTTCCCCCACTGATACCAACAATAGAACACTATTCCTCCCACTAACACCAATGATGGGGCACTATTCCCGCCACCAACACCAACGATGGGGCACTATTTCCCCCCAATGACACCAACAATAAGATGCTATTCCTCAAACTGACACTAACGATGGGGCACTCTTCCTCCCACTGACACCAATGATGGGACACTATTCCTTACATTGACACCATTGATGGGGCACAATTTCTCCCCACTGACACCAACAATAGAACACTATTCATCCCAATGACACCAACAATGGGGCACTATTTCCCCCTAACAACACCAGCAATAGGACACTATTCATCACACTGACACAACTGGGCACTATTCCTCCAGCTGACGCCAACAATTGGGCACTCTTCTCCCACTTACACCAATGAAGGGGTGCTATTCTTCCGCTTAGTACCAAAGATATGTTGTTTACTCCTTCTGATGCCGGGACAATTTCTACTCCCAATGGCCACAGTCCAGCCCCTCGAAAGTCTGATGGACAGTAAACTGGCCCTATGTTTAGAAAGTTTGGAGACCCCTGGTCTAGAGGGAGGGTGGTAGTGGACCCGCAGATTTAATTGGACTTGACTAACAAATTAAAGTTGAGCTCCAGCTGATGCTTTTTCAGCAGTTAGAGCATTTTTTCTTCCTTTTGGGAAAAAGGTTTTACATAAATAAAAGCTGATAATTTTAAGACCCCCTGTGAGTGTTAAATGGTTTGTCTTATAGTAGAAGTCTTGGCTAAAACTAAGCTTACATTGGCTCTCATCCTCCTTCTAACACCTTTACTAACTACTCTGTAGAAGGAAGATGCTTATACTTACCTAGTCTCAGGGTGCTCCGGTCTGGTCATGTGATCAGCTCCCAGCAGCCTTCTTCAAGGGAAAGGGGGGACAGCCAACAATGGATGCTTCATAGTAAGTCTATGGGCCCTTTCACATTGGCCAGTTTTTAACCACTTGCCCTTCAGAAGATTTACCCCCCCTTCACAATCAGGGTATTTTTTGCTATGCAGTGCTGCACTATTTTTACTGACAATTGCGCGGTCATACAACACTGTACACAAATTAAATTTATATAATTCTTAGCCCGACCAGTGCAGCTCTATCCCTACCAGAAAGACATCTGAACTTAGCTTAGGGAGAGCCTTGCCTACAACCGGGGACAAGCCTGGTGCACCAGGCCAGAATCAACCCAGGACGAAAAGACTCTCACCATTCCCACCTAATTACACCAGGGATTACAAACTGACTCCCCAATTGGTGAAGGGAGCTAAGGTTCTTTCCCAGAGAACTGATAAAAACAGATACTACACTTGATCTTAGCCAAAAGGCCGAGAAGTGTATATTAATTGGTTTCCATGAAAATTACAAACAATGGTATAGATACAGGAATTTTTTTTTATACTAGTAATGGAGGTGATCAGCGACTTATAGTGGGTCTGTAATAGTACGGTGGGTAATCTGACACTAACTGACACTGGGTGGGAACTAACTACCACTGACATCTCCAGTGACACTAATACAGTGATCAGCATTAATAAAAGGCACTGTCACTGTACTAATGACACTGGGCAGGAAGGGGTTAACATCTGGGGCGATCAAAGAGATAACTGTGTGCCAGGGAGTGTTTTTACTGTGTGGTGTTTTACTAGGGGATGTGCTGGTTTTTGCAAATCAGGGAGATAAAAAACAGCACTTTCCCACTGACAGAAGAGAGATCTGTGTTGTTTACATTCACAGATCTCTCTCCTGTCAGTTGCTTCACTGATCGCCGAGTCCTGGCCATGAATTGCTGGCTGGGATCCGATGATTGACATGTACAGGAGCAAATGACAGTGCAGGTAGGCGGGCATGCATGCACACGTGCATCCCCTACCTGGAAAAGCATTAAATAAATATATATATGATTCCTGTGAGTCCTGTTGCAGTAAAGCTGCTACAGAATGGACTGCAACTGGTTAATACATTTTTCACTTTAAAAAAGCGAAAGAAAAATGCATCCCCTTAAATCCTATGGAATTCGTCACACTGATCTGTTGCATTTCAGTTCTGTTTTTAAAAGTCATGTTTGGTGTGGTAAAAAAAACACACCTCTCCATTGAAATGGATGGAAACTGTGGCAAAAACGCAATGCTGCTGTGGGAAGTGGTTTGCCCAGCCACATGTAGAGGGAAGACAGACAGCCAGCAAGATGGTCCTCCTGTTGCTGTCTCCAGCAAGCTGCTACAACCCTGTGTCCTGGAGCCTTCGACATATAAGGGGATTGCTGGGACTTGCAGTCCTCCCAGAAGATATCATCAATGAACTATTTCCTAAGCCGGTATGATGGGGGCAGACACATGCCTGTAGTTAGATTAGGGATGTTAGTGTAGCACTACCCCTTTCGAAGTTGCAGTAGTCCTGGGTCCCCCTATAGTCCTGCACAGCCAGGCAACACGCATTTCCACACCAACTTGCTTTCAGGAGTCAGTAACCAGTCTTTGAGCTTGTTTTGATGTTTTATGAAGGGGGATAGTGTAAGGGGTGTACAGGATGCCCAGTGGACTTGAGAAATTGAGAACAACTTACTGAACTATGTTCAGTGCTTACAGCAATCAGTCTCTTCTGGAGAGCTAGACAGCCTCTCCTGTAGTATCACCCTAGATAAATTCTTTTCTTTACCCAGCTATCTGGAGAAATCCCTGGGCAGGGGATCCGGTGTTGGCCACATGTATAGTGAAACAGTCCTGTGTAGCAGGCTAATCCAGCTTCCCACTAGTGCCTCCTTCTCCTATCTGACCCAGAGGGTGCAGGCCTACTCACTTAGTACTTCTCCTGTGTTGCTGTTGGGTTGATGGCTGTTACCAGGGCTTCTAGCTGGTGGTCCTCTCTCAGGGGGCCGGTGAAGTCCTAAGCTTTCAGCCTTCCCAGGTCCTTCTACCTGTAGGTGTGTCCCTCTCACATATGTGCCCCTTCCCAGGCTCCTGCTCCTCAGCCTTACATGCTTTCTATTTTCTACCCTAATTCTCCTGTTGCTGAGCAGGCTCTGTCACTTTTAAGGGTTGTCCTGGCCCCTTGCCAAGCCTCCTGTTGTGGATTGGCCAGTATCCCTCAAAATTGCAGATCTGCCCACTGCTTCTAGACCTTTCTCCAAAGTTCTAAAGCAGGGTGAAATTCCAGAGGGCTGGTCTGCAGAGCCTCTCAGCTCTGACCATAATTTGACCCCTGCCAGCTATCAGACCCAGGCTGCTACTTAGCCCCCTTGCTAACAATTGGAGTATAGCTCCCCCTGGCTGACTAGGAGGGTGCTACATTAGGAAAAGACTGCACTTATTGTTGAACTGTTATCTTGTGTTTCTCAATCATTGAAACTTTGTCCATGCCGGGTCTGAGCTTACTTAAAGGTCTCATGTATAGTGAGGGGAGTGGTTCACTTCCTACCTGTCAAGTAGTGCCACATTGGAGACCCTAGAGACCTAGCCTTATGATATGAAAGATTTAATTATGTGTGTGCATGGGGTCCATGCTGGCTCCCAGCAGGACCCACTCTGTAACTGGGAGATGGGTGGCAGCAGGGGCGGACTGACCATTTGGAAACTCGGGCACTGCCCGAGGGCCCGGGGTCAGTAGGGGTCCCCATGAGATGCCCCTGGTACCTTTTTCATAGGCTTTTTTGAGTTTGGGCAAGGACACAGGGGCCCCATGATCCCCTATTGCCCGGGGGCCCTATGAGTTGTCAGTCCGCCCCTGGGTGGCAGAGTCTAGCTGGACTGGTGGAACGGGACACTGAGCAGGTGTATGTATCGCGAGACCGGGAGGCACCTGTACACAGCAAAGAGAGCAAAAGGCCCATGTGCATCAGGTACGTTGGCCCCGCCCACAGGTAAGTATGAGCATCTTTCTTTTACAGGGCAGTTACTATAGGACTGAGAAGGAGGGTGGGAGCCGATGGAAGCATAGTTAGGTTTAGCCCACACTTCTGCTTTAAGACAAACCATTTAATGCTCACAGGGGGTCTTCCAAGGATCAGTTTTTATTCATTTATGTAAAACCTTTATCCCAAAAAGAAAAATAGTTGCTGTAACAACTTAAAAAGTGATAGCTGGAGTTTAATTTGTGAATTTAAAGATAAATAGCTCTACCCCCGACTATTATCTTTAATACCCTATCTGCCGTTGTACTCGACTGCTTTTATTGTTAAAGGAAGTTAAAAAAAAACAGACTTACTGGCAGGATCAACTGGTAAAAATAAAGGGAAAAAAGAACATTAATACAGCCACTACATGTAAATATTGGGAAACTTCAATATAATATTTTGTTGGGGAGGAGGTGGGTGGATTAATATTGCTTCAACTGCATCAGAGAAAAAAAACAGGCCTGCTACCCTGCTAGACAAGGCTGTTCTATGTAGCAGAGATGTATAAATTTCAAGACAGGATGTGCAAAAATATCAATCTTTGTGCAGGTAAAACAGTTCCTTATATGTATGTCTTCAGTGAATGTAGCTGTTTGCCTGCAGTTTAGCTTTACACCCTTCTTTATTTAGCATTGTAGGATGTAGCCAACATTAGTAGAATGGTTGCAGTTAGAGTCCATTCACGCTTGTGCGACTTGTCATGCAACTTTGTGGTCCAGAGGCACATAACAAGTCGCACCCCATGTTTCCCAATGAGTAACATTCATATCTGCGCGATTTAGGCCCCATGTACACAGGACACTTCTGAACGATGGAAACTGCTGGAAAACGTAGGTTAAAAAGTCTGTTTAGCCGTGTTTGCATAACGCGTTTATGCGCGTTTATGAGCGTTTGCGTTTAGAAGCAGAACCCTAGACAGGGCTGTGTTATATAGCAGAGCTGTATATATCTCAAGACAGGATGTACAGAAATATAAAGCGTTTGGCAGGTATAACACTTTGCTTATATGTATGTCATCTATGGATTTAGCTGCTTGCCCGCTGTATTTATGATTATTAATATTATAATACAGGATTTATATAGCGCCAACAGTTTGCACAGCACTTTACAATGTGATGGCAAACAGTACAGTTGCAATATAATTGAATACAGGAGGAATCAGAGGGCACTGCTTGTTAGAGCTTACAATCTAAAAATGTACAACCTTCAAAATTTAGTAAAACAGAAAATGAGTAGAACAGCTGCAGTTAAGCTAGTACAGTGGTCTCCAAACTGTGGCCCGGGGGCTGGATGTGGCCCTTTGCTTGCCTTTATCTGGCCCCGGAGGCACTTTTCCTCCCACTGATACAAGACACTATTCCTTTCTCCTACCAACAATGGGGCATAATTACTGCTACTGACATCAATAATGAGGCATTGTTAATCAAACTGACACCAGTGATGGTGCACTATTCCTCCCACTGACACCAAAGATGGCGCACTGTTTTTCCCACTGACACCAATGATGGGGCACCATTTTTCTTCCACTGACACCAACAATAGGACACTATTCATCCCACTGACACCAATGATGGGGCACTATTCCTGCCACCGACACCATCGATAGGGCGCTATTTTGCCCAATGACACAAACAATAGGACACCTATTACTCACACTGGCACCAATGATGGGACACTATTCCTCCCACTGACACAAACAGGACACTATTCCTCACACTGGCACCAATGATGGGGCAGTATTCCTGCCACCGACACTAACGATAGGACACTATTCCTCCCACTTACACCAATGATGGGGCACTATTCCTCCCTTTGACACCAACAATTGGGCACTATTCCTCCCCCTAATACCAAAGATGCATTGTTTACTCCCACTGATGCCGGGACAATTTCTACTCCCAATGGCCACAGTCCAGCCCCCCGAAAGTCTGATGGACAGTAAACTGGCCCTATGTTTAGAGACCCCTGATGTAACAGAACAACTGGATGGTTCATTTGCATGTTTCCTACACTGCTATTTTCACAGGTTATATTATGAAAGGCAGGGTGTTACTTCCTTTCTAATTGAAGTTTTGTGACAAAAGAATGCATTCCAATGTGTATTACCTAAATACTATGTCTGCAGTAAACCCTCCCGAATCCTCCATGTGTGTAGTGCTGTGCGGTTGTGGTTATTTGATCGGCAATGTCTGTCGGAAACCTGTTATGCAAGCCATCTCTGACAAATGCTGCTGACATGCAAACAATTGCAGAAGGAAACTCCTAAGTTCCAGCACTGGCATTTTATTGTTCTCTCTAGTAAGAAGGCATGTACAAAAAGGAACTTTTCACAGAAACTCAATATATTTCCTTGTCTGTCATAAGAAAACACATACCACTTACATGCACTGCAAGGGTTAAATGAGTGTTGAAGCCTAGGGGACAGAAAAAGCAGTTTTACTTACCTGGTCCTCCACTCCATCAGCAGCTGGTGCTACCCTACACTCCAACAATGGACTGTTCCCCATTTTTTTCACATCCAATTCGGTGCTATGGGTTCTGTTTTAGACATGAGGCTGTCAGGGGACCTATGACCACTAGGGTATAGGGGAGAAGAGTCCACATGGACCTGTCTAAAGGGCTTGTTTACACTTGCCGTTGAGGGGCAGTAAAAACACAGCTGAGCCCGTTTTATGCCCTCCCCTTAAAGCAGTTCTTCAGTCAGGTTTAAAAAAAATTAAAAGTCAGCATCTACAAATACTGTAGCAGCTGTTTAATAAAAGGACACTTACCTGTCCAAGGATACAGTGGTGTCCTCACCCAGGCCAGTTCTTCACCTGTCTTTGGGTCCCCAGCACCAGCATGTTTGGTGTGGAAAGAGGGCTGTGACCCCTTGCCGGGCATGTAGGAGTCACGCTGCGATGTGTGAATGGTCCTGCAGCCTCCTAAGACATGTGATTTGTCCCAGAATGTTGCAGGTGCGGAGAACTTCTAATGGAATTAGGAGTGGGTACCTGAGAAAACTAGGTACATGCTCTACACCCCCCCCCCCCAAAAAAAGAGAGTAGGACATAAAGTGGATACCCCCACTTTAGCGTGAAGCTCTGTTTTAGGCTGCAAAAGCAGCTAACGGGGGTGTACACATGCTGTGATGCTTTGCAGCCGCAGCAGGAACTATACCCCCTTTTGCTTAAGTGGCCACTATTGCAGACCAAATGTGACCCATTCAAGTCAATGGGGCTGTGCTGTAATAGTGTGGCATTTAGAGGGTTAAAAAAGCCTGTCAAATGCTTCTGAAAAGTGATATAAGTGTGGATTGCTTTTCAGAAGAGCTAATGCCCATACTGCAAGTGTGAACAGGTACCTAAATTACCCGATCTCCACTCCTGTAGCAGCCAGGTGCTCCCCTTTGCTCCAATTCTGTACGGTTCTCTGCAACCTCACGTCCAGGGCTATGGGCTATGCATTGGACTTGAGGCTGTCTGGGGACCTGTTCTCACCAGGGTGTAGGGGAGATGAGACTTTAGGGACTAGCCTTACACAGATGAGCCTTCGGGAGAGGAGGATCGGGTGAGTAAAACTGCTTTTCCTGTTACCTTGGACCTAACCGAGCATTTAATCCTTCCAATGCAAGGGCAGCCCCAATGAAAGGGAGGCTTTTTACTTTCCCTTAATATTTGTGCCTCATTCCTCTAAACCAGTGTTTCTCAACTCCAATCCTCATGGACCCCCAACAGGTCATGTTTTCAGGATTTCCATTATTTTGCACAGATGATTTGATCAGTTTCACTGCCTTCGTAATTACCACAGCTGTTTCATCTGAGGGAAATCCTGAAAACATGACCTGTTGGGGGTCCATGAGGACTGGAGTTGAGAAACACTGCATGAGCCAGCTGCCAATTAGGCATTGTATTAAAAATACTGTTGTGAAAGGGCAATCATCTCTGATTAGTGGTATGGCACAAATGATCCCAGTATAGGATCAGCATCTGTCTCCGAAGATTTCTGACAGGTTGGAACATTTCAAAGCATGAAAGCCTATAAGATTGCATTCTAACACCGGACTGGAGTGCCAGCCAGAAATAATTCTGTCCAACCTTTGTACGCCTAGTTAGCACAACACAATCTGTTATCTGAACATCAACTTCAAGAAATGAAAGTACTTCCAACTTCTTTTCCCAGAAATACAGATTTACAAAATAAGAAAACTAGAGCAGTCGTCCTTGTGACCAATTAGCTTTGAACTCTCAAATTATACAAGAGGTTAGACTGGTAACATGCTCTGCTCTGCTCCACATTTTGTAAATCAGACTTGTTGTCATTACAAATATGTTCTTGTATGCGCAGACAGATACGTCCTTTGTAGAAGTGCAAGCCAAGATCTCCCTCTGTGACAACATGAAACCTGTCCCAGCTTACCAGACATTGTTGCCTGTCCTCCTGGACAGGAGAGAGAAGCTGGCTGGGGTCTGTATAGTGGGCTGTCCTCCTCCTTGTCTCCCTCTATTCTCAGTCCATGTGGATCTGATTCTGGCAGAGACCTCTAATCCTCAGTGAAGAGTCAGCTCTGCAGGCACAGTGCTGTCATTGTCAGCACCCAGGTCTGTCACACAAGCACACTCCTGAGTCCTCCCCTTTCACTGTACAGGCATTGAACGCCCGGCTTCTCCTCTAGATGAGTAGAGGGGAGGAGAGAAAACACCTATTAGAAGACGTTATATGGAGTTGTGTTCTTCCATCATGTGCAGATTTACATCTGTTTGTTTGGGGTGTCAGAACACTGCATAAAACAACTTTAAAGGGTCAGTCCATCCAAAAGTATTTCTGATTTTGGTGAATGCTGGTGGAGAGTGACACCATCTTATTTTCCTGAGCTTATACTCATGCTGTGACCATCATGGGGTCCTACTCTCACACCAGCGACATCAGTTCCATCATGAAAACTGATAGATAAAAACGCATGAAAACTGAATCCTTCTACATCAGTTGACATCACTTTATAATCCGTCTTCAGTTAAAGTAGTATTAAACCCCAAAACAAAAAATATTATAGTTATTATGTTTTCTTTTTTAGGCTTTTTTCCTTTATTTTTATCAAGTGATCGGGACACTGAGTCTGTTTAGACAAGGTAGCAGTTAGTATGTAAATCCTTTATCCCAAAAGAAAAACACTGCTGGTATCTGCTTAAAAGAGAAGTATGGACTTGAAAAAAAAATGATGCTTACCTAGGTGGATGCTGCATCGATCCAGTGCTGCGTCTGTCCCCCACCAGCTCTGCAGTGAGAACTGAGTGATCAAACACTGCTGATCATTCAGTTTTCCTCTCTGCTCTAAGCAGAGATCTGGTGACTGTCATTCTCTGGCTCTCTGTTCTGTCCCCCCAGTGCTCACTGGAGCTCTGGGCAGTGAAGGGGGCAGGGAACGGCTGGCTCAGGCTTTCAGCACATCACTGAGAGTCTGAGCCAGGTGGCGGTCCAGGCTTCTGGGTGTATCCCGATCATATGGTCAGGATCGTTTCAGTGCCTGGATGGCTGAGTGACATCAGTCGACAGCAGGCTCTAGCCCTCTGTTAGCTTAAAAAGAGTCAAAGGAATACAGAATGAACTGAACTCCTGTCACCTACAGGAGAAGTAGAGCCAAATTAGCTTCTCTTTAATAAGTGTTAGCTGGAGTTCAGCTTTAATTTGTTAGGCAAGTCCAAGGAGTCGACTCAAGAGCTATGGGGAGGGAAGAGCCAGGAGCGCTGGTGGGGGACCTGATAAGAGGAGGATCGGGGCTGCCCTATGCACAACCATTGCACAGAGCAGGTAAGGGTGAACCTGTTTATTATTAAAAAAAAAAAATCAGCAGCTACAAAATCAAATCAGGCCTTCCTGCAGCCATCTTGAATATGGGAGCTGGCTGTGGCTTCCTGAGGAATCACATCTGGCTCTCCAATGCACATGAACAAGCTTGCACAGTGCTCTAGATAGTCATCCAGCCTCCGGGGACTGGTCTCGGGAGGGAATCGGGCAAGTGGCTTCATCCTTGCCTAGGCAAGGATGGCAGAATTGGGTGTGGGTATCGATCAAAATCCAGCCCTAGTCTAACAATTGTGCAGGAAAAATGTCTTTTCACACTTTTCCCCTAATTTATAGAGATTCCCACCTATTTCCTGTCACATCTCTTAAATCTCCCCAACAGGACGCAAACAGTAAAAAAAATAAAGGGATAGGAGTTATAACCCTCATTTACTCTATCCAAACAAAAAAAGGCATAGGAAAGGTCTAGTCACCAGTATTGCATGTGGTCTCCCTGCAGCTATTGTTTCCCCATTACTTACAACTTGACCTCAATGCACTATATAATTGGGCAACTATGTGGCAAATGAGGTTTAATATTGATAAATGTAAGGTGATGTACTTGGGGGCTAAGAATATGCATTTATCATACATACTGGGGGTGTACAACTAGGGGAATCAATGGTGGAGAAGGATCTTGGTGTTCTGGTGGATCATTGATTTAATAATAGCATGCAATGCCAAGCTGCAGTTTCTAAAGTAAGCAAAATACTTTTTAGTATTAACCACTTGCTGTCCAGCGTACATATATAAACACTCTGAACACCAAACAGATATACCAGGATCATGACTGCAGCTGCACCCAGCGATGGACTTTCATGTAAAAGTGATGCAAGTGGCTCTACAGCAGTCTGACCACCTTTACAGGGATTGGAAGGCCCTCCCTTCTTACAAAATATTAGGCCAGCTGCCATTCGTTCCTCCGCCTCTTCTGTGATGAATGAAGTTGTAAGCGAATAGGATTTTGTCACTTCCGGTTTCAGTTCCATAACCTACTGTGAAGCAGCCGATAAAACTGATCTTGGTTTGATCAGCTGCTTTGGAGAGCAGAGGAGGGATCAGGGGTCTAATAGAGGTAAAGCCCACTGCCGGCCGACGTCACTCATCCAGTCCAGACTCAGGAAAGATCCCACCTTTACAATTGGATCCACCTAGATGCCTGGCAAATGGCTCAGCCTGTCAGCGAGCAGATGAGAAACTGAACCAGCTGCTAACACCCCTCCACAGCTCCAATGACCTACTGTCACCAGCTCTCTGCTCACTGAAGGCTGAGAACTGAGCGATCCAAGGTTTATCGCTCAGTTCTCAGTCTTTGAATTGGCGGGGGACAGATGCAGCATCAGACTGATGCTGCATCTACCTAGGGGAGTATAATTGTTTTTATAAGGTTACCCCATACATCTCTTTTAACTCTAAAGTGGTAACCTGTAAAGGCTCTCAAAGCTTTGCCTATGGAGATTTTTCGGTACCTTAGTTTGTCGACATTTCACAGATGTGCAAAATGTTTGGTATCTGCTTACTCGCCGTAATATCATCTTTTATATTCTACAAAATTTGGGTATAATATTGTGTTTGTGAGCGCTAAAATGCATTTAAGTGTAATTTTTCCTGAAAATATGTATTTGATAAATTGCTGTGCAAATATCGTGCAACATAAAAAAATTACAACAACAGAAAATGTATAACGTTTCGGGTTTTAAGTAATTTTCCCCAGTCATCTTCCAGGCCAGCTCTTGGCAGATGGAGCTCCTCCCACCAATCAGGAAACACATTGCCGCTTTTGTCTTTTAAGATGGTCCCTCAGGCCCATGCCCACTTATTGTGTTTCCTCCATCCGGAGCGGACATGTTGCCTGAAACAAGCATCCAAGAACATCCTAGCTAGGTGGATTAACCCTTTCTTTGCCAGAGCCGGTTTTGCATTTTTTTGCACATATGTTTGAAAAATCATTTTAGGCCCAAAGATTACACAAAACCCCCAAAACATTTTATTAACATTAACAATAATATTAACGTTTTATTTTCTGAAAGCAGACACCCTATAGAAAAAAATAGTGATAGTTCCATTTTTTTTATCGACTAGGAATTTAAAAATGTCAGTAAAAAACACTCTAAAGTGACTTTTAGGGCAAAAAAATGCAATAAATTACCCAAATTTTTTGTAAAATTTAAAAGATGAGGCTGCGCCAAGTAAATAGATACCCAACATGCGAAACCCTGCCAAATGAAATGGCAACAAATTTCAGTACCCTATATTTTCTATAGGCGACACTTTAAAATCCCCTATAGGGAATCAGTTTAGTGTTATGGAGGAGGTCTTGTGGTAGAATTATTGCTCTCACTCCAGTGCGTGGGGATAGGTAATGTGTATCACAATCAATGTTTTCATGTGAAGGCGCCCTGATGTGTTTTTTGTGTTCATACTGTATGTACATATCTATTTTTTTGTAATAAAGAAAAATATTTTTTTACTTAATTTTTTTTCATCACATAGGGGACACAAAGTCCCCCATGTGATGATTTTTAGGCAACAGGTTCTCTTTATTGAGACAGGTAGGGTCTAAAAGGCTCTGCATATCTCCTCTGGCCTCCATTCAATGCATTGCAATACATTGCTTCTTGGCTGTGCTAGCCGAGAAAGTAACAGCGGTGACCCAGAAGTGAACACATGTCGCCTTCCGGGTCATAGAAGGAAGAGGAGGAGAGTGGACATCCGCCCTCCTCTCTCCCCTCCATCCGCAGGCACCAGCCATGGTGCTCCCTGGGTCCGTAGATGCGCAAGTGGACCGGGTACATGGCATATGCATGCGGGGGGGGGGGGGGCAGCGGTACCGAGGGCTGTGGAAGTGATCGGGCAGCATTGCAGTTTAAATTGTGGAATGCTATGAAGTCATGCAACTTCCTCCACCACAAGTTCTAAAATCACATTCTATTAGGGCTTTGGCGGCTATGTGAGCAGAGAAAGCAGGCACGATCCCGGAGCACATTTGCAAGGCAGCAACCTGGTCTAGGTTGTCTACTTCATCCTGCATTACTGTCTGGACCCAATCTCCGGCCAGGACCAAGAATTTGGGAGGAAGGTCCTCCAAGCAGTGGTCCCCCCCCCCTAATCTGGTGAATACTTGTTTATCTTGTATATCCTCTTAAAGGCTGACCTGGAATACGACCTGGGAGTAAGTCGTAATGGTTTCAAGTGGTCCTCCAGGACAGCACGCTCCCACCCTAGGATTTAAGTTGTTGGGTGTTTTGTTGTTTGATTTTCTTTCAGATACGTTCTTCTAGCAAAAAAATGCAGATTTTTAACATGTATGTGAAAAATGTTGAAATTGGCCCAGACACAAAGTGGTTAAAAGAGGTATAGAATCCAGACAGAGACATAATTTTGCCCCTGTACTAATTGTTCATAATACCTCATCTGAAACATGCAGTTCAGTTTTGGGCACCAGTTCACAGAAAGGTTTTCAGAGAATTGGAGAAAAGACTTAAATAAAAAGATATTATGTATTCTGACTCCAACTGTTGTACTAGTGACTTATCCTTTGCTGAGAACTATATGCCTGTCCCGCATAAGCAGATATAATCACTGGGGACAGTCTTTATCAGATAGCTGAACTCACCAAACACCTATTATTCTCATTGATGGATCTTTTTATTGCAATGCAGAAGGTACAGCAGACAACAAGATGTAACAGATGAATGAAAAGATGGTATTTGCAGATCAAAACTTGGTAATGTGTTCCCAGATGCAAGCAGATTACATGTGGCCTAGAGTCAAGAAGCCATATTCGTCGCAAAGAAGACAGTGTGCACGATGGAAAAAGGAAGTGCATCACAGGTGGGAAGGATCAGGATGAAAACAGAAAAAGGAATGTGCAATAACCAAAATATGCACAAGATGGCAGTATATTACCATTAACCATGCATTACACTATATTGTTACACAATAAATGTTACAATACATTATGCATATTGCACAAAGTAGCCGCTTACCGCCTCTTCTGGGGTACCCAGTCCGTGCTCTGCCTCTTCTCCATGTGCCACAATAAGAAGCCACTTCCTAAGGGAGCAGATGTGCTGGCGCACTCCTGAGCCAGGCTGTGCGCATCCATAGACATACACAGTATGTCTCCCGACCCCTGCCCCTCCTCACAGGATTTGACTGACAGTGGCAGAAGGCAATGGCTCCTGCTGCTTTCAGCCAAGTCTGTAACAGAGACAAGAGAGGAGAGGAGACCTGCAGCCGAGCGCAGCACTGGACTGATGTAGCACCCAGGTAAATATTTGAGAAGGTGGAGGGGTTGAAGAAACAGTTACTCAAAGGTTTTTTTACCTTAACAGAAAATGCATTAAGGTAAAAGACTTTTTGATTCATAGCCACTTTAAGGGGGTATGATCATATAGTGGACTAGGTGTAGAGATATTCACTTTTAGGTTTTTACAGAGGACAAGGGGCATTTTTTATGTCTGGAGATTCAACCTCCTAATACAGAAAGGCTTCTTTACAGTAACAGCTGTATAAATGTGCCACAGGCTCCCTTAAAAACTGGTTCTGGCCAGCTCAGTAGATTGTTTAAAAAAAGAGCTGGATAAATTCCTAAATGCACAAAATATAACTGGAAGGATACTAACATGTATAGGAAATAACACAAGAGATTGTTGAATTAAGGAATATCTAATTTCCCCATGGGAGATCAGGAAATTTATTTTTTCCCACAAAGTGGATCATGCTTTATTGGAGGGTTGCCTTCCTATGAGCCGACTGTGGGTATAGGACTGTGTATATGGATGTTTTTATTCTATTTTTTTTCTGTTGCTTGAATTGGATGGATTTGTATCTTTTTTTCAACCAGTATAACTATGTGTATAGCATGCCTTGTTTTGCACTGTGTGGAGGTGGTCATCTTGGCAAAATGTTACAATATCCTAAAAAACTATCCTACCAGGTCCTATTACACATAGATAGGAGAGGGAGTACTCAGCGTAATACATAAATACCAAAGAAAATATATAAAAAGGGTTTTGCTCACACCTCTTCCCTATTGAAAAATTGTGTAACTTAATTACATAATCTATAGGAAGTCAAGGCTGGAATCACCAGTTAGTGGGTGAAAACCCTAGATAATTCTGGACAGACATCGTTATAAATCTCTTTTATTAGTTCTCATAAAATAAATCACAGACATCATTAAAATTCTAACCGTCATGTCCCCAAGCTGAAAATATATATGCATTGGTTTCTGTAAACCGTAAATATTCACATACAGCTGTATAAATACCCAAAATACCAGTTTGCATATTAGTAAGGACTTCAAGGGAGAAGCAACAGTGACTGTAAAGCATACGAGACAACATTTTGGACATAAGTGTCCCATTTAGTCCCAATTCATTTTGTAAACAGGCGAAGGAGTTGTATATATTCCATGTCAATGTCACCATATGACTGGGGAATGTAGATATAAATTAGTCACCAGTTCATACAAACATGGCCGGATTGATTAGTATGTATGGGATGGTTCCTGATACTGTAGGCTAGGATTAAGAACTTATTGCAGACAAATTGAAGATCAATATAGATCTTCCGCAGCTGTAAACGGACAATTCATTCATAATGCCAACTGCACTTCCTAGCAATCCTGGTGTGTAATTCATTGAAGAGTAGATATCAGATTACGTGGCCTAGAGGACACAAGGTTTGCATTATATGAAGGATATAGGATGATATCAGATATTCACTTCATGTCCTCATTAATCTCCCTCACACTGCTAGCCATCAGTAAACAGGATCCATCTATATACACTATATTGCAAAAAGTATTGGGACATCCCTCCATATCATTGGATTCAGATGTTCCAATCACTTCCATGGCCACAGGTGTATAAAATCAAGCACCAAGGCATGCAGACTGCTTCTACAAACATTTGTGAAAGAATGGGTTGCACTCAGGAGCTCAGTGACTCCAAGCGTGGTACAGTGATAGGTTGTCACTTGTGCAATAAGTCCATCCATGAAATTTCCTTGCTACTAAATATTCCACGGTCAACTGTTAGTGGCATTATAACAAAAGGTGGAAACAACTGGGAACAACAGCAACTCAGCCATGAAGCGGGTTCAGCGCATGCTGAAGCGCACAGTGAGCTTCATGGAATGGGTTTCCATTGCCGAGCAGCTGCAACCAAGCCTTACATCACCAAGTGCAATGCAAAGCGTTGAATGCAGTGGTGTAAAGTGCACCGCCACTGGACTCTAGAGCAGTGGAGACGTGTTCTCTGGAGTGATGAATCGCGCATCTCTGTCTGGCAATCCGATGGACGTGTCTGGGTTTGATGGTTGCCAGGAGAACGGTACTTGCCTGACTGCATTGTGCCAAGTGTAAAGTTTGGTGGGGTGGGGTGGGGGGGGTTATAGTGTGTGGTTGTTTTTTCAGGGGTTGGCCTTGGCCCCTTAGTTCCAGTGAAGGTAACTCTTAGGGCATCAGCATACCAAGCCATTTTGGACAATTTCATGCTCCCAACTTTGTGGGAACAGTTTGAGGATGGCCCCTTCCTGTTTCAACAGGACTGCGCACCAGTGCACAAAGCAAGGTCCATAAAGACATGGATGAGCGAGTTTGGGGTGGAGGAACTTGACTGGCCTGCACAGAGTCCTGACCTCAACTCGATAGAATCTTTGGGATGAATTAGAGCGCTGTGAGCCATGCCTTCTTGTCCTACATCAGTGCCTGACCTCACAAATGCGCTTGTGGAAGAACGGTCAAAAATTCCCATAGACACACTCCTAAACCTTGTGGACAGCCTTCCCAGAAGAGCTGAAGCTGTTAAAGCTGCTAAGGGTGGGCCAACTACGGACTAAGGCAGGGATACCATTAAAGTTCATGTGCGTGTAAAGGCAGACATCCCAATACTTTTGGAAATATAGTGTAGATTTGTATGTATTTGTATGTATTTGTGTTTCAGACACTATTTACATGCCGTGAACACAAAACTGGTCATTTAAATAAATATAATTAGTTGTGTGAATGTGTATAATATGTGTATTTCCTATGATTGTCATTTCCATCTACTGGCCATATTGAGGCATTTTCCTGAAATACCTTAATCAGCAAAATACCACATTATGGCCAACAGATGGAGCTGAGTATCATAGGAAATAAATAAATTTGGGAACATACGGAATTATTTGTGACTGCTAAGGGAATGTTTGAAATATTTACACAGCAAATTTTTATAAATACACCCCTAAGTGTAGACTTAGTGTTAGGTCCCTTTCACACTGCTATGGCATGGTTTCCCCACAGCGCAGGTGCAGGGCAGCATATCCGCATTTTTTTTTTGTGCAGGTTAACCGTACTTTCCCATAGAGTTAGATTAGGTGTTTTCTGAAAGAGAGCACCAAAGATACAGCATGCAAGACTTTAGGTCGGAGCAGTGTGAAAGGGACCTTAAACTCTGAGCCCCAATTTGATTTTAGGATTAAATAACCCATTACTCAACATGTAGGCAAGCTGTTGGCAGCTGCCTACATGGAACATGTATTATGTTAGTGAACTAGCTAGTTTGTCCAGGTTAGGGAAGGGTTAATACTAGTCATGTACCTGGCCGAGGCTGAGCTGACAAGAGGGCTGCCCTTGCACCTCTTGTCCTGTTTCCCCTGGGGATAATGCAGTGCACAGAGTGGCAAGGGTGCCTGTAGGGAATTCAGTTTGGATATATCTTGAAAGCAGATGCAGACCTGGAGCAGGCCAACTAGCAGTAAAAAAGATACTGGATCTCGAATGCGTGGTCAGATGGGCAGAGGTCAGCAACAACCGAGCAGCAGGAGTGCAAAGTCAGGAACCAAGAGCATAGTCAGGGCCAGACCAGAGTCAGCATGGAGTAAGCAGAAGATGTACCGGAACAGCAGGCAGGATGCAAGGTCAGGTCACAAGCCAGTGTCAGCAACATAGGTTCAGGAAAAAACAGGATGAACAAGCCAGGTCTGGGCACAGGATCAGGTCACAAGAAGGAGGAGCTGACCACCACTCAGCAATGAACCTGAGACCTGTAAGGCTTTAAATAGGTCACTAGGCACCAAACTCTATTAAACAAGTATGCTCACGCATATGAGCATGTGCACAATGCTAATGCTAACATGCATGCGCATATGCCCGCACAGATGTGCGCAGGGTCCTGTTCTGCGTGCATGAGCATTCCTTTGTGCACTGGCATTCCTTTGAGCAAGGGCTTGAGCATGACTTTCCCAACAGCAGGGCTCTGCCCTCCTTCCTGTGTCACATAAAAAGTGGGAAGGCTCTGCTTCAGGTAAGCTCCAGCTGTACCGGAAGAGACGCAAGAGGCTTACAGAGGAAGATGTAACCCTTTAAAACCAGCATCATCCTCCTGGAGGGAGAGAGAAACCTGCATAGGAAGCTTCTGTGGGACTGCTGAGTGTTGTAGTCCCACAAGAGACTGGATCACTACCTTTCATGGACTTTATAGGTATGCCTGGGCAGCCACAATCAGATTAGTTAGTGAGGGATTCATCAGACTGTGCTTTGCACTTGTGTTGTAATGCTGCAGAAGACATTCAGTAACGTTTAACTATTTCAAGCCTGGTTTGAAGTTATTAAAGGGGTGCATGTTGATTCTAGTGTATCCAAAGGAACCAGGGTCTGTAAAGCACTGCAGGGGTATGAAGTAACACTAATCAAACAGGGTTTACGCAGTAAGTCAAGGAAGAGAAATGCCATTGCTAAGAGTCATCAAGTATAAGTTCTAGACACAAAGCAACCAGTCATTGGGCGTGGTACCTGGTAAGGTGGCAGGTCCTCCAATAGCAAGAGGGTCGCTGCTTTGGCTCTATCTCCAGCAGACCATCTGCCATAGTAACTGGGAGCAGGCCAGCATTACGGAGATTCATCACCTGGTCACAAGGCACGGGAGCAAGAAGTTAAACGTGCATGCATGGGGTCTGTGCTGGTGTGCAGCACTGTTCTGCTACTGGATGTGAGGTAACAGAGGTATGCAGGCTGGTGGAGGTGGCGTGGCTCAGCCCGCTACTTGTAATGCAACAAGTAATAAGGCACAGTGTGTAGAGACATGGGACACCAGCCTCTCCCTGGTCCTGGGCATTGGTCCGCGTGCCCTCAGGCAAAGGTACCCCTCATGCACAGGCGCAATAGGCCCCCCCAACAAACATCCCATCCTTATTTTTCATTTTTCTTTCAGGCCTTTATATAGCATCAACAATTTACTTTTCTAAATACATTTTACAACTGGCAAAAGTTCCTAAACAGAATTATAAATTGCAATGATCAACACACAGGATGGGAGTTTGATAAGATACCTGCAGGTATTATGTGTACACAGGTGTTGCCTTCACATGTCACAGCCAGTTGGGCCATAGGCGATTTCCTGATGATGATGATGGACGCCAAACACTTGTGTAAGAATGTTCTGTTTAAAGCAACCATTATTCAACTCATGTGCTCCATAGTAAACATTAGATCTGTTTACTTACACTGTCCTCCATTTTCCAGAACAAAAAAAATTAGAGATCCTTCACACTGTTTTCATGACTCATTTTACACACTCTAGTACTCTGCAATGCCATTCATTTTGAATGGTACTCCAGCACACTAAAGACTCGTGCACACAGGTCAAATATTAGGCAGTATTGGCTGGTTCAAAAGAAACCAGCCAACATTCGGCTCGTGTGTACAGCAGGTGGTCTGATAGAAGCCTGCTGAATGTCCAGCTTCTGTCGAAGAGGCATGACCGAAGAAGGTCTGCACCCGATCAGTGCTCTCAGCCAATGCCCGAGAACGCTGACCATTGTGTTCTGGCTGGGGGGATTGTCCCCTTGTCAGAACTCAATAGCTAAGTGGGGAGATTGCTGTACTAACATTGGATTGTTAGAACAAGATCTCCACCTGAGCTCTTCAGTTTTTTTCTTTCAGCCCGCTGGGTTGAACAAAAAAACTGATCGTGTGTACTAAGGTCAAGGCAATGCACTTGCGTCAGAAAAAAGGTGTAGTTGTGTTTGTCCAGTGTGATGCATTGACAACTCATTTAAAAATTTAGGCTACCCTATTACAAAGCACATTAGGCAAAGCACCAGCATGAACAGGTGTGAAGAGTGCCTAAGGGTAAAATATGTAGACTTATGGTCCATAAGGGGAATTTACTAAGATTAGAGCAGACAGAATCTGGAGCAACTGCACAACCAATCAGCTTCTGGCTCCATGTGACTTATACAACTCTTTTACCTTCCTTATCCTGCACATCTGACCATTAACCCCATTCAACTCTATCCTACCACTGTATGCTAGCAGTACAGGGCTCGACAAATCCCAGGCTCCAGGTCAACATGGCGATTAGAAAATGCATCCTGGCACCTGGGTTTACACACTGCATCCCATCAACGTCAATGCAAAATCACATCCCATTGATTTAAATGCTAAATCGCATCCCATTGACTTCAATTAAAAATCCCATCCCATTGACTTCATCGTAAAATTGCCTGCCATTGACTTCAATGCAAAAATAGCCTCCCATTGATTTCAAGGCCAAATGGCCTCCCATTGACCTCCAAGGCAAAAACTTCAGTCAATAGCAATTCTATGTAAACCCTTATCTCTGCATGCCACTCTACTCCATTGCGTGCAAGTCTAGAACGCATCACTACAAACTCGCACAGGACCCTTTTCATAATGGCACTCAAAACACAATGCCTGTGGATCGCATCTGTGTGAACAACCGCAACAGGAACACATAATATATAGCCTGTAATGCAAATCTGTGAGTTTGAAACTGCATTCAGAATTGCATATGTGTAAACCAGGGCACCAATTTATGGTGCCTTCTCTAACATTACAGATCTGTCTGCACAGTTATGAAAATCTTTTACAAACTAAATTAATATTAGTTAAAGGAACAACTATTAATGTTTGCATTATTTACACAGGAGTGAACTTTTTCTTAATAAGGAAAAACAGTGCAGTCTGCCATCAACCAAAACTTTGCAGCCCCGGGCTGTGGCCTAGATGGCCTTTCCTCCACATTATTATGCACATTCACCTCTATGAATGACAAAAACTCCCTCCTCTTTGGGAAGTTAGGTTACTGTTTACTGAATCACAGAACAAACCTCCTGAAGAAACATTTGACTTTCTCATATCTTGTTTTTAAAAAGGTCTGGCAAATGAATTTAGAAGGCCAAATGTTCAAGCACAAGTGGAGGATATTCCAGTTGTGTTGCTGGCTGTCTACCGTAACTCTTTTATTGTGTTGTTTTGCACACATTTAAAAAATTGCTGAAGGCCAGAAGATTAGTTAAAACTCCACCAACAATATATTTTTTTCAAAGCTGGAGAATAAAATTTTAGTAGTTTTACATTTTTATGTCAAACAATATTTTTGCAATAGTTTATAAAGCAAATATTTCCAGTTAAAAATACACAAAAGTTACTTTTAGGGCAAACAGACATGTTGGTGGTTATTTACTAAAACCAGAGTGTGCAAAATCTGGTGCAGCTCTGCAAAGAAGCCAATCAGATTCCAGGTTTGACATCCCCATCACGTAACTTCCAGTTAAGTTGCACGATTTCAAAGTTGGATGGTTTTCCGACTTGAGGAGCGACTTTCAAGACACAGATTTCTATGCAAGTCGCACCTAAAGTAGTGCATGCACTAATTTTGAAATCGGTGCAGCTCTGACCAAGTTGAAATCACACCGTTATGGCCACTGTAATTGCAGACAATAAACTATTTGCAAGTCGCATGGCAAATCTGTGCCTTATTGTCAAAGCTTAATTGAACAAACTGAAGTTAGAAGCTGATTGGCTACCATGCACAGCTGCACCAGAGTGCACCAGTTTTAGTAAATCTCCCCCTTCATAGTAACCAATGTTTTAGTAAAACATAAAAGATGAGGTTGAACCAAGTAAATATATACCCATTATGTCAAGCCTTACAATTGTGCTAGTTTGGTACCCAAAATGTTCTATATTCAGTGCTTCAAAAGACCCAACAGGCTATCTGTTTAGAGCTAACCATGAGTAATGGGGTGAAGGGGGAGTTGGGGGGTGGACTCACAATCTGTAGTAGGTTTTATTAAATGCTTGGGCGTAACTTTAATTTTTTTTACACCTTATTGTCACTTAACTTTATTTTCATCACATAGGGGAACCAAAAGTTCCCAATGTAATAGCATTTTGCTATGACATGTTCTCTTCAATGAGACATCAGGGGCTTATTCGACCTCTGATTTCTCATCTACCTGCTACCATAGCTAATGTAATGCTACATTAGCTTCTTCCCCGGCCACAGCAACAGCCAAACCCAAGAAGTAACGTAATTGCACCTTGCTCCTTTGTACATTCTAGTTAGGTTAGATCCTTAACCCAGTGACACCTTCTCTGGGGGTCCCAGATGTGTAGGCGGGACAGCTGACACTAGGGGTCATACTACCTGGGGTCTGTAGAAGTGATAAATGTGTGTGGGGGCTAGTTTACACCACAAAAATGCACTACAGATCCATTCCAGATGTGTTTCTGCAAGCATGTTTTTAAAGCATTTTTGATGCATTCTAGATGTGTTCTGGATGTGTACCAGATGCTTTTTTCTAGTGTTTTTTTCACTGTACTGGGGTCTGATGCAGTTTTGATGCATTTTTTCCAGGTTCCAGTATAGTCCAATGCAGTAAAAATTACTAATTTTATTTTCTGGTGCTGGAACGCACTGGAACTGACCACACTGGTGTGGACTATGCCATTGGAAACCATATAACCTACTTTCCATGTGTATTTGATGCAGAGAAAAACACACTGGACTGCATGTGGTGTGTATTGGCCCCAAGACCCTCAGTTGCTGCCAATGTATGGTCTAAAGTGTATGTAAAACTGTCTTTTTAGTTTTCAACACTGTGGATAAGGCTATACACTCTGCCAATTATTTTTTGTTGCCTGCGTCGCTGCTCAGAAGAGTCACCCTTCTGTTTGTTCTATGACCACAGTGACCCAGTCAGAAAGGGAAATTTCAGATTGAAACAGAAACAAAACCTCCTGTGCGCTAGGACTCAAAATAAGGGTGGAAAGGTGGAAGGAATCCTTGAAACAGTTCTACAAATGCATGGAAGGTTGTGCAGCTCTAAAATAAGGCTGAGGAAGCCCGACCAAAACTGTGAAGTGAAGCAAAAAGAGAGAGTGCACCAACCATGCGCATTACCTCAGTAAACTATGATTTTATTGAATAAAAAATATATATACTCACAAACAAGGAAGTATAACAAGCATCTCCTAGATTGTAAGCTCGAAAGAGCAGGGCCCTTGACCCCCTCGTGTTTTGTTTTGTTACTGTATTGTCTCATGTTCTGTCTCCCACTATAATGTACAGCGCTGAGCAAACCTTTTAGCGCTATATAAATACTGTATAATAATAATAAACAGATCCTCAAAGGAAATTGAAGTGTAGAGCCAGTGTGAGTCACATCATAAGGGTAGGCTCTCAAAGTGATGCTGACGCATTTCGAAGGGGGGCCCTTAGCTCTGATGAAGAAGGGTCCCCCTTCGAAACGCATCAGCCTCACTTTGAGAGCCTACCCTTATGATGTGACTCACGATGGCTCTACACTTCAATTTCCTTTGAGGATCTGTTTATGCTTGTTATACTTCCTTGTTTGTGAGTATATATATTTTTTATTCAATAAAATCATAGTTTACTGAGGTAATGTGCAAGGTTGGTGGGCTCTCTCTTTTTGCTTCACTTCACAGGGGAATTTCAAATTTTAGAGTTGTCACCAGAGCAAGAAAATCATACAATCATAACCGAAAAAACTATGTAAGATTGGATTCCGTTCACACTGTGGAGATTTTATCTGACTGTTGCATAAACAGGGCAGAAAGTTAAGGAATTTCCTACCAGATAGCATAGTAATCTAAAGGGTTTTTACTCTTTTCCCACTCAAAACTGAAAACTATTTTGGGGGGCTATACCGGTTCCTCTTTTTCATGGATAAAAATACAATGCATAAAGAAAATATTTATACATGCTTCATGCATTCTACTTTTAGCCCTGATAAGGGGAGACTGGTGAAGCCAATCCTGCCTCTTTCCTCACATTGACTACTTACCTGATACTATTTTAACTAATAAATGTAACTGGTATTGTAAAGGATAAGTTATATTTAGGGTGTAATGTGTAACCGTGCAGCACCTTCCCCTTCCCCCAGCAATCTGTGAATGAAGATACTACAGGTCCCATCTGCCACCGCGGTAGTTTCAGTGGACTGTGAGGGAGCTAATGAGCATGTTTATAATGCATTCAGTCATCCTGCAGTTCTGAATCTGACAGCCCATACAGTGGTATGGACACAGAGCTGTAGGTAGACTGGACAGGAGCTTTATATTGCACCCACAATCCTCATTTTAACAAAAGCTTGCAAACTGGCTTTAATAATTGCCAGAAAATAAGATTTGGCTCCAGTAGACTTCTCTGGGGTTACGTTTGCTGGGATTTCTTATCACTCCTTGCAAGACAAAACTGAATGGACCCTAACATAGAAAATCTGATTTTGTTTCTATCCAGTGGTTGTCACTCCCAACTTTTCACACAGCCATTATTCATTAATGGAACTCAACAATTATGATCAAATCAGTGGTTCTGGGATCCTGTAACTAAATATTCAGTACTATGGAAGTGAAATTATAAAGTGTATTTTAAATCCTTTTAAAACCTGAAATGCAGTATTAGATCGGATAATTTGTCACAAAGTTGTAGCCATTTCATCTGTTTCTTTAGACAATCAGCTTCATTTGACAATCATCCCATTCCAACATTTAATGGCTTTCCATTTGCTTATATTTGAATTAATTTCAAAGAAAACATCTTGTTGTTTTTCTAGAATGAGCTTGCATCCTGCAAGCATGGAGAGCTTGTTGTTTTCATCTGGTCCTAGTAATAATGTCTTGCACATAAATAATTTATCATCATAATATTGCTCACTGTTTTAAAAAATGCTGTCATCAATTAATAGCAACATTAGGTCTCATGACACTAACACCAGATGAGGGGGGAGTAGCATGTGGGAGGAAGGATGTGCACCCCCCTTTTAAGACACTTTGTCAAAGTTTAACTCATTGATTGCTTGACATTTAAAATGCTGAAATCTCATATCCTGCTTATGTTTAGGTATTTTTATATTCATTACTGAGGAGAGATTGCTGTTGAAGCATTATTTCTGAGCGACATAATATCTAGAGCACAGCATGATACTACAATCCAATCATTCCATTCTAAGGAAATTGGTTATAAATTATGTTCTTTGTATTTGATATATATCTCAGTAAAAGAGTAACAAGATAACAAATGACAGTAACAAGAGTAAGAAATAAATGCAACTTAGTATGCAAACATGGATTTTATTCATTCCAAGACTTCCATTAACCAACATTTCCAAGGCACTGGGGGTGTAATTAAACCATATTTCAGGGCAAAAAAAATATTTAGTACATCTCTACAAATATGCACATTTCCTCCTGCTTTATTCTTTTATAACTGCATCAAGTACATACAAACACCTACTGATGTGTCAGAACATTGGTGAGCTCCTAATGTCCTGTTTAGGCTGACAACACACACTGCCTCTGCTAAAATTCTCAGCCCTGCCTGCTAGACTAAACAATGCAGCTACCTTGACTTCCAAGAGCCTGCCCAACCACTGTGTGTAGGAAATGGGCTCTTGGGTTATGACATTTACACGGGCGTGTCTACTATAGCAGAAACATTACTTCCAAGAAGTTGTCCCTGCAAGAAATGTATAAGCCTTAATGATGACCCATGGAGTAATTAAAGAGAGGAGAGCAAGGTTTTCCAGTAAATCTGGCCTTGACATACATTAACCACTTGTGGACCAGCCACTGTAGAAATACGGTGGCAGGTCGGCATGGCTGCGCAAAACCACGTTTTAAACTGTGCTTTTGCAAAACAGGTAGGGGGTGCGCGTGAGGCGTGCCACCGCCCTACCTGCGCCACCGATTGCGGCCGCGGGAGTCAGTCGCCGGGTCACTGCTGGTCATTGCCGGCCGTGTCCCGCCGATTAGTGGCAATCACAGACAGAGAGCAGAGCTGCAGTAGCTCTGCTTTCTGTCAGTTCCCTGTCAGCTCCTGACATGCTGATCCGGAGAGAAGAGTTTATCTCTCCGAATCAGCATGTTCCCGTGCAGTACACACCCCCGCCCCCTAGTAAAACAATTCCCTCACACAGTTAACTCTTTCAGTGAATAAAAAAGTTACCCCTTCCTCCCCAGTGCCATTAGTACAGTGTCAGTGTTTTTTTTTTTTTTTGCACTGATCACTGTATTGGTGTCACTGGGGATGTCAGTGAGACCCCTGGCAGATCCCTGGTCACTTTTAGAGACTTTTTTAACTGATATTAACAGTACCATGTCTTTAGTTTCTAAAATAGTTACAATGTAACAATGTTATTTTGCTACATTGTAAATTCTCCACTTTGTCAATATCAGACCAAAGAATTGACATTGAAACCACATATGATGCAGTTAAAGCAAGCTTGAAAGTTGGAAAAAAATAGACCATGTTTTTTTTCTAACCTCCTGTTAACTCTCTTAACTCTGCTTAACTACTTACTATGTTGCTAGCCATTATTTTGCTGCTGTTTGTTTCCCAGTTTTATGACCAATTAAGTGTATCTATAGCCTTTTATTTTATTTTTTATTATAATTTTTTTTAACGGAGTGGGCAAGGATTAGAACTCCTGTCAGGTGTGACTTGAATGTAGGGTCTATTAGCCCCTTAATGTCAACAATGGACCTCAAAATCTTTCCTTGCCTCAGCAGCTGGGAAATGAAAGCAATGAACCCCAAAGTGATGCAACACGTCACTTCTGTGTTCAAAGGATGCAACTCCATCCCCTATTGGTTTACACCCACCATGCTGGCCGCAGGTGTGCAGGATGGACAGCAGAGCCCGGGATTTTTGGCAGGGGTAGTCAGAGGCATAGGTTGTACCCTCAGGGGTGTGTGGAAATGATAACTTCCACCAGAAATCCAATAGTTGACATAAAAATAGTGAATACAGTTCCCACTACTATAGCTGGTAGACAGGTGGTTAAGCACCTTTTTATTTCATTTGTAACCATCTTTGCTGTGCTTGTAACAGAAATCTAATATTAGTGTCATTGAAAATGGGACACATTTTCAAACTGTATTATAAATCTAGAGGGTCTGCTTAAAATGCTGAGTCATTCACACAGCCATCACAAATAATCCCTCTAATGTGTCTAATGTAGTGTTTCTCAACCTTTTTTCAGTCAAGGCACCCTTCAAAAATTATGGACAATCTCAAGGCACCCCATTCTAAAATGTAAAAAATTATTCTAATAGTTTTACATAAAGCACACATGCATACAGACTAGTATTCCTTTGTTTCTCATCTCCCTCAGTTTCTCTCTCTCACTCAGTTAATGTGACCCCAGTACTGATGGAGAGGGACAAACAAGGAT
The DNA here is from genome assembly GCF_062004578.1 of Staurois parvus. Classification (NCBI taxonomy): domain Eukaryota; kingdom Metazoa; phylum Chordata; class Amphibia; order Anura; family Ranidae; genus Staurois; species Staurois parvus. The sequence continues at coordinate 6,522,197 of NW_028318030.1, forward strand.
GATGTGCAGGCGCCCGACATCCTCCTTATCAACTAATGATGTCATTGGTTGTCAGGACACCGGCAGCTGGCAGGTTTTAAAAGTGCACAATGAAAACCTGTGGCTTTGTGTAACTAAAAGGCAGGCTTCATCCACCTGCTCTATGGGCAGTTTTTAAGCATTTTGCTAAAGCACCCCTGAAAAAGCCTGAAGGCACTCCAGTATGCCTGGGTACCCTGGTGAGAAAGGTTGGTCTAATATGTGTTTTTCCTAGGGTTGTCCATCTAGTGGGAATAATGTGGTATCTTCCAGATTGTGGTATTTCAGGAAAATACTGCATTATGGCCACTAGATAATACTGATCTTCATAGGAAATATATATATTAGACACATTACAGGGATTATCTGTGATGGCTGTGCAAATGTTGAGGCATCCACACAGTGAAAGTTTTATAAATAGACACCAGGTCTATAGATGACATAGAAAATAAAATACATTTTGCTAGACAATATTGCCAGAAAGAAAGCTTTGTTTGTGCAAAAAATGGATATATGTAATACCTTATAATGACCCATAAAGGAATCAGAGGTGTGAAAGCTGAAGTAGTTAAAACCACTTTCATGGGAAAAACATGGCAAATAATAATGAAAAAAAATCTATAGCATATACAATTGCTACATGAGTTGTATTGTAATTGAATACTATAAAAAAAATTGCCTTTTCTTTTTAATCTGCAGCAGTGTAATTTTCTGTTAAATTCAGTGCAATACGGTATTCAATATGCAATATGCAACATGTCATTTTCTGTTTGTATAATTTTTTCAATGATCTTCCCAGAAGGCTGCACTAATATCAAGTCAGATTGTAGACATCATTCTTTTTGGTGAGATATTCCCAAAGGGTAATTACCTCCAAAGGGATGCAGTCATGCATTTTCCTTAGAATACTGCAAGTGCATCAGCTGATAATAATGAAAAAGTAACTCCTATTTATATTCACTCTGCAGACAACAATCAGCTATTTCTTCAGCGCAGAAACAAGTAGGATTCTGCAATAAAGGCTGTCAAAATCCTTGCAAAGTACACGGATCACTCAAAGGGATTGGTTTTTCTCAAGAAAAGTGGAGTTGCTCTTTAAGCTCATCTAAATAGCATAAACATGTTTCTCTCTCTCATATATATATATATATATTTACATATATATATATATATATATATATATATATATATATTTACATAGTTAGTCTGGCTGAAAAAAAAGTCCATCCAGTTCAACCATGGAAAAAGAAAAGTTATAATCCTATACCCACAGTTGATCCAGAGGAAGGAAAGCAAACCCATCAAAGCATGATCCAGTTTGCTCCTGCTGGGAAAAGAAATTCCTTCCTGATCCCCCGAGAGGCAATCAGATATTCCCTGGATCAACTGTGTATCTAAGAAACAATCCAGGCCTTTTTTGAAGCAATCCACTGAGCTGGCCAGAACCAACTCTTGAGGGAGTCTATTCCAGATTTTCACAGCTCACTGTGAAGAAACCTTTCCGTGTTTGGAAATTAAATTTCTTTTCTGCCAGACGTAAACAGTGCTCCCTTGTCCTCTGTGATGACCTCAGGGAGAATAACTCTACACCGAGTTCACTATATGAACCACTGCTGTATTTATACATGTTGATAATATCCCCCCTTAATCTCCTCTTCTCAAGAGAGAATAAATTCAGTTCCTCTAATCTTTCCTCATAGCTGATCTCTTCCATGCCTCTTATCAGTTTGGTTGCCCTTCTGTGTACTTTCTCCAGTTCCCCCAAAGTTCTTTTTGTGAATTGGTGCCCAAAACTGAACTGCATATTCCAGATGAGGTGTTACTAATGATTTGTACAGGGGTAGAATGATATATCTCTCTCTGGAGTCTATACCTCTTTTAACACAAGAGAAGATTTTGCTCACTTTAGAAACCACAGCTTGGCATTGCATGCCATTATTAAGCTTGTGATCTACCAGAACTCCCAGATCCTTCTCCACCATTGATTCCCCCAGTTGCACTCCCCCTAGTATGTATGATGCATGCATATTCTTATCCCCAAGTGCATAACCTTACATTTATCAACATTAAACCTCATTTGCCACATAGTTGCCCAATTAAACAGTGCATTGAGGTTGGCTTGTAAGTTGAAGACATCCTGTAAGGACGTTATTCCACTGCACAGCTTGGTGTCATCTGCAAAGACTGAAATGTTTTTTTTCATCCCAGACCCTATATTGTTTATAAATATATTAAAAAGTAAGGGTCCCAACACTGAACCTTGGGATACACCACTGACAACCCTAGACCATTCAGAGTATGAATCATTAACCACTACTCTTTGAATATGATCTCTTAGCCAGTTTTCTCTCCATGGATTTTTCCAAGCCAGTAGACTTTACCTTACACATTAGCCATGTGTGGGGAACTGTGTCAAACGCTTTTGCAACATCCAGGTATACTATGTCCACCGCAACCCCTCTGTCCAAGGTTTTGCTCACCCCCTCATAAAAAGAAATCAGATTTGTTTGACAACTTCTGTCTTTCATGAATCCATGCTGTCTGTTGCTTAAAATATTTTTTTCCCAGCAAGAACTCATCTATGTGATCTTTTATTAAACTCTCCAGTATCTTCCCAACTATAGAAGTTAAACTAACAGGTCTATAATTACTTGGTAAAGATTTTGACCAGTTTTAAATATTGGCACCACATTGGCCTACAACCAATCCAGTGGTACTATGCCAGTTATTAAAGAATCCCTAAAAATTAGAAACAATGGCTTTGAAATGACACAGCTCAATTCTTTAAGGACCCATGGGTGTATGCCGTCTGGTCCAGGTGCTTTATTCACCTTTATTCTGTCTAAAGATTTTTGGATCATATTAATTGTGACCCAATGTGGATCATCTGGGGCTGTGTCAATACCATGCCCATTTTGAACAAGAGCTCCCCCATGCTCCTTTGTATACACAGAGCTGAAGAAGGTATTAAATAAATTTGCCATCTTTGTTCCCAGTCCCCCACTCTAGATTATTTTGTAAAGGGCCTACATGCTTGGACCGGACCTTTTTACTATTAATATATTTGAAGAATTTTGGGGGATTTGTCCTGCTATCTTTTGCAATCTGTTGTTCATTTTCAATTTTTGCGGCCTTTATTTCCTTTTTGCATATTCTGTTATATTCTTTGTAATGTTTAAACAATGATAGCGTTCCTTCATTTTTATATTTAATAAAAGCTCTTTTCTTATTATCTATAGCCTTTATAACTTTGGCCGTAAGCCACATAGGTTTGATTTTTAGCCTTTTAAACTTGTTGCCCATGGGAATATATTTTGCAGTGTGTTCACATACAGTCTTTTTGAAGAACTCCCATTTCTGTGTTGTGTTCATCAATGCCAATATTCCTTCCCAGTCTAAGTCTTGGAGAGCAGCTCTCAGCCTATATAGATATGTATAGAGAGAGAGAGATAGATATATCGGGCACTATTATGTTATCCAATTGTTTTTAGAAACATGCAGCAGCATGCATAGGCGGCTAAGGTATAACCAAAAATCTTAGAATATGAACAGAACATGATCATGCTATCATTGGATTACTGAGGGGGTAAGAGACAACCCTCTCTGAATCCCAGCTATACAACCATAGATCCAGTGGCAGAGTAATGGTTGCTGCAGCTACTATTCCTGCTGTTCTGCTTCTGTCAAGGACTGAAAATGGGACAGTCCATGGAAATCACAAACAATAAGTAACTGTGAATGTGGTTTCTGAAGCCCGTGCTGTGTAAACCTCCTCCCTTTCTATTTCCTCTATCATCAGTCATATTCATACCTCCAAGACTGGGTTGAATGCAGTTGCTGACTGTGAAAAATTTCCTTTTTTTTTTTGTAGTTGTCTACAAAGTTGTTTTTGTACTTGACTATGATGGTGGTCCATAAAATCTACAAATTGTTGGTATGCTGCCATCATCAGCAGCTGCACTGGGTTGGATTTTGAAGCTTGTAATTCTATAGATATTCTATAGATATCCCTCTCTGCTCTATGGAAAGCATACATTTTATACAGCATTTCTGAGCTTCAAAAGGCAGACGTTTGAGGTCTGACATTACACACTGCACACCATAGAGCAGGAAGTGGAATGTAATCTGGGACCTGAGTGGTAGGAAAGAACACACCACCTGCTACACAGTCTCATAGGGAAACATGCACATCTGAGGCTTTCAGTCACCTGCTGTATGCAGGAGGAGGATCAGGGCCAGTTCCTGGGGTTGTCTGGTGTCAGCATAGACTGTCAGAAGAGACTCTTGCAGATGGCAGAGTAATGACAGAGGAGACAGAAATCACAGTGGGTACTTTGGAGAGAGGCAAGTAAACACTATAAAAGGATATGCTTTGATTTGCTTTCATTTTTCGCTACGTAGGTTTACAACCCCTTCAATAAAGAGAAAGAGGAGTTGGTGATTTTAGAGTAACAAGGGACTTTTCCCTTCAACAAATTCCTGTGGTCTGATTTCTCAGTTGCAACTATTACTAAAGCTGGCCATACACAGCTGGACTTTCAGCCCATTCCTGTTGCATCAGTCAAAATTCGAGCTATGGATGGGTCTGTTGGTACCACCCAGCTTGACAAACTTCAACTGAAAAATCATAAGGCCTGGGTGGAAAATTGACAGCCAAATAGTGATTGCATCCTATGAGAATACAATAGCTATCAGGGCTCAATAAGAGAAAATTATGCATGCATGGCCAACATAGGACAGAGGAACCTTACAAAGCTCTATAGTCCTAGACATTGCCCTTGGGGAGAGACAAGAGATTGGGTAGCCACTCCATCCCCATCTGGTTTGTTAAGGTTTTTCTCAACATGCTTAGGCAATGCACTTTTAATATGGAAGGGAGGAGGCCTGCAAGCCCAGTGCAGTGGCCAGGGGAAATGGGGGGGGGGGGAGGGGCGGTAACAGTAGATGTGGTGGCATAAGGGGGGCTGCAAAAGGGTCAGGTCAGGTGGACAGAAAGGGGTAATGAGCCCTGTTGAAATTTTGTTATGCAGGATTAGGTATATAGGGAGATCTTTTTCAAATCTAACTCAGACACTATATAATCCTAATGACTTTAATTTGTTTAAACTAGGCTCTGCTTATTTTCTATACATTACAGATGTAGCTTACTCCAAGAACAAATTCTAGTTCATCGTCATCAACCTGATAACTGCTGGCCTTACAGGAAACAATGCATTTTAGTCTCTTCTGGTTGCACTGCTAGATCCAATTATATTCTTCATAGGGTTGCTTGCTGCAAATAATTCCAAACACCGCTTCCCATATTTTAATTACCAATATTGTTCAGAAAAAGTTACCATTCACTTATGTCTAATGCAACTAAAATAACATGAACTACTTCCAGCTAGGGTGTTTCAGACTGTGAAAAGGTATAAATATAGCTTTTTGGATCACAGATCACAAAAGTGAAAAATTATGACTATAGTCTTTCTCCATTTCCTCCATTCAATCACAGCTGAGTATATAAATTTAAAGAAGTCATGACTATGATGTTTTTTGTTAGGAATATTAAGGATGCATCGATACCCTTTTTTTTGATCAGCGAGTACGAGTACCGGTACTTTGCCGTGCAATTTGCGTCAATACAAAATGCATGATCATTAATTGCAGCTCAAAGAATAGCATGCGATTTGAACAGGAATGTGGTGCAATTCCTGCCCAAATTGCTATGGTTTCCCCACTGCTCCTGTATGAACCCTGGTTTGTCATAGGCTGAGTTCACACTGGAGTGGTGCTGGAAACCTCCCTGCACCGATCCCATGCTTTCACAGAACAAAAAACTAGGGATTTGAAAACTTGTGAAAATCCTTGGTATCTGCATTGGTGCATCCCTAATGAATATCAATACATTTTCCAAGGTATGTTTTTATTTAAATGACAATAGAACATAGTAGCAACATTATAAAATGACTACCTAGTTAGTAATAAATATGCCATCTAATACAGTAGTCATGGCAGACATTTGGTCCATGTGTTTAATAGCTGAGTTTCTAATATGAATAACTTTGAAAACAAGAACACAAAAACTATTATCAGAGTCTGACATGACAGTTTCCATGGCTGTAAAGGATGGGATTAATTCCACTAAGTGTCAGCCTTTACATGGTTCAGCTCTAGAAATTTCATAGCAGCAGCTGCCCTGGGCAGCCTCAGCAAACCAATTTCTATCCGCTGGTCAAACGACTTTTCTTTTTTTTAACTGTTATGATTCAAATGATAATGGATTGGAGTGATGGCTCTGTCTATAAACCAAGCTAATTGTATAAGAAATAAATAACAATTCCAAAATAAAATATGTTCTGTCAAATTACATTGTTGCTGAGGCTGTCTCTGAAAATGGTCCTGTTTCATAACACTACATAAAGCTTTAAGATATGCTCCAAAACTATATTAACAAAGACAGTACAGCGCTACCTAAAATGAAAGCCCATAAATAAATGTTCGTATAATCAAATCAAATAAATATAAATGTGCATAATCCCAGCAAATCAACAGTATACTGTGCAAAATTCAAACACCAGAAATATTAGTGTCCATAAACTGAAACATGCACGATGACACCACATCCGATAGCCCTGCCCTACATGTTCTTTGTAGGATACGTCATTGGGGGACAGATTGTCATATTTGATGAAACTGGTTAGGAGGCTGCCACGCATGTGACGTCATCATGATCCACATGTGATCTTCATGTTGATGTGATTATAGAGTACATCACTCTATCTGCCTTTTTTCTGTGTAAGTTCAGTTTCTAGTTCCTAAGTAAATTGTGGTATCTGTCTTGCACTATGTAGAGCATAGGTCTCTTTTCTATGCTTTTTTTGAGTGGCAAGTTCAAGGAAGTTTGGCAGCACAGGAAGCCCTGTCAACCGTTCCTGGGAGTCCTCTTTATCCTTAATGTGGGAACAATCTGACATCTTTTGGGTGGATTTTGCATCCGATCTACTATCAAGTTGTGCGTTGTACAGTGTGCCAGGGAGCTCCTATCAATGTGAGTTGTGAGTTATGACCTATCTATTAATTTAGGAGGTCATGGAACTCTGGTAAGCCTCCATACATTCATTTTTGGTGACAGTTTATCACACTGCTGTAGGATGCACTGATTTATTTTATTTTTCAGTGAAGAATGGGATCATCACATGGACTTTAAAGTGGTTCTAAACGCTGAAGGTTTTTACCTTCATGCATTCTATGCATGAAGGTAAAAAACCTGTGTGCAGCAGTGCCCCCAGCCCCCTCAATACTTACCTGAGCCTCATCATGATCCAGCGATGTGAATGACATCCTCGAGTGCTTCGGGTCTCTGTCTCCTCTTTGGCTGAGACAGCAAGCGGGAGCCATTGGCTCCCACGGCTGTCAATCACAGCCAGTCAGCCAATAAGGAGAGGGGGCAGGGCCAAGCCGCGGCTCCATGTGTGAATGGACACACGGAGCATCGGGTGCCCCCACAAGAAGCTGCTTGCTGTGGGGGCACCCGACAGAAAGGAGGAGCCAGAAGAGCCACAGGGGACCCCTGAGAAGAGGAGGATCCAGTCTGCTCTGTGCAAAGCCACTGCACACAGTAGGTAAATATAGGCATGTTTGTTATTTAAAAAAAAACAATTAACCTTTAGAATCGTTTTAGGTCACAAGTGGACATTTTTCACTTTTATGTTTTTTTAATTTGAAGTAGTTCATTTGGTATTTCACTTATCTTTGCACTATAATTACTTTAACACAGCACAATATTTATGACTTGTTAATTGATAGCAATTGTTGAGTGATATAAGTTGATATCACTTAGTGTGCCTGCAGCTGGTTTTCGCAACTATATTCGCTTGGTTTATTTGACCACTTGTGCAGGTCTACAATCCCAATTTTTTTTGTTTGCTTTATCTGTATTTATACCCTGCAGAACAGTGATGGGGGTTGCTTGGAAATGAATATAGAGGAATTTGTTTCCCAGAAACACATACAGTGGTTGTAAAGGCTCAAGATTTTATGCCTTCATGCATTCCTTATTGCTATCAAGAGATTTGCACGAGAGCCTCTGCTCTCTGGGGACTCTCCCTCCTCACTGGGTGAGACAGCAGTGGGAGCCATTGACTTACGCTGCTTTCAATCACAGCAGTGAACCAATGAGGAGCGAGTGGTGGCTGGGTGAAGCCACAGCCCTGTGTGTGTATGGACATGCAGAGCAGTGGCTCAGTCAAAAGTTAGTGACTGACAACTTCTTCACAGTGCAGAAGTAAGAGCAAAAGAGTAACCCCTTCACGCCTATGGGTAAATCAAATCTTAATACCTAAGCACAATTTTGCAACGTTGACATGTGTTAGTAAAACCATACATATCATCACAACTACTTTGTACATCCAGGTGAATTATACCTTGTTTTTTTCAGGACAAATTGGGCTTTCATTTGGTGGTAAATTGTAATGGATATCTCCTGATTTTTTTATTATCAAAGGTTAACTGGCCGAAAATAGTAAAAAAAAATTTTTTTTTTTTAATTTAGCTGTGTGTTTCTTCTTACTACCATAACCTACCACCAAAGAACAACCCAAAATAAATTTTTGCAGCTCTTGACAATCGCAGCGCTACCATATATGTGTATGTTATTTGTTGTTTGTGCCCGTAGTACAGCCCATAAACAATAGTGCGCATTTTGCTTTTTGTTTTCCGTTTAATTAAAACACACTGACACTGACATTACACTAACTGACACTGATACCAAATTTTTTTTACAAATCATGACCTTTGGCTCTGACCTTTTGACCTTGACCCAAACACCTACTCTGGCACTGAACTAGATCAAACCTTGATCTAGGTATTTTTTTTTTATTTTTTAATATTTCTTTATCTTTTTTTAAAATTATTATTATTATTATTTTTAACAAACATTTTTTCCCTCTATGCCAGGAGTTAGAGAGATACAGTGTATCTCTTTCCTCCATTCATAGAGAGAGAAAAAAAACAAGGGGGCCAGGCTGTACAGTGACTGATCATTGTGATATCCAATCAGAGGCTATCACAGTGATCATGTGACCCGGAATTAAGAGTCCCAGGTCCCGATCGTTAAAACGGGACCCGGGGCTCTCAGTGACACCCCGGTCTTTGTGCTGGGAGTGCGCAGGCAGCCACGCAAATATGCAGTCCCACGAAAAAAGACCAGTTCTGTGAGGCTGCATATTTGTGTTACCTCGGCGTCAAGGGGTTAAACATGATCTAGTCAAGGAACCCGAGGAATTGTCTGGTTAAAACCTTTTCAAATACTAGAAGCTTAGAGACTGGAGACAGGCTATAGCAGGGGCAGTAGAGAAAATGCTAGATCTTAGGACAATAGTGAGGTCCAAGAGTGCATTGTTCAGCCCTATTGTTGTTCCCAAACCTGATAATTTGATCTGCAATAACTTTAAGAAGCCAAACAAAGTGTCCAAAGTCGATGCCTATTCTATGCCCCAGTTAGATGAATTATTAGATTAGTAAGCAAAGACTGGCCTTGTATCCACCTTGTACTCCTAGATTGTAAGCTCCAAGGAGCATGGCCCTCGAACCCCTCGTGTATCGCATTGTATTGTTATTGTACTGTCGCATGTACTGTCTCCCATTGTAATGTACAGCGCTGAGCAAACTGTTGGCACTTTATAAATACTGTATGATAATAATTATAATTTACCTAATTTGTACTGGCAAATCTTCCTGAACTCTTGCTAACAGCACCAAAGAAAACACTGCTTTTGCCATCTGGGGATTTTGAGACTAACAAATCTTTGAACGGCTGGTCAATGATGATGTATCTGATCTGTGGACCAACAAAAATGCGTTCCTTAACCTTGGAATTATTTATTCTTGGAAACATCTGTCTCAGCTAATGAAAAACCCCTTACTTTTTCATCACTTTCACAAAATGTTTCATCAGTCTGAGTTTTATATGAAGCAGAGGCAAACATATCTTTGTCGGATCAACAAGTGGTTCATGTGCCACGTTTTTCTGTCCTGGAACCAAATTCTGTGGGGTGCCCATTTCTTTTGAATGTAATGCAACTCACTTGCACAGCTGTCCCATTTGCTTATGCAAAAACAGTACTTGGTATAGCCAATCTGTATTCCAAACCGCAGAGCCACTACTTTTAGATCTCCACAGATTTTCCGGTTGTATTTGATATACTGGACGTGCTTCAACAACAGTTTCATGTTTTTGTTTGTTTATTTAATGTGTGCAGAATAGCCAACAGGTATTGAATAGTGTACATTCCTATTGTGTAACAAGACAGCCTTGAGGATTTAAACTAAAGAAACACCATTCTAGTGGGTCATGCTCACAACCCATAGCCGTGAATGAACTTTCAGTTTAGATTTCAGTACAGAAAACCAGGCTGTCAAACTGTACAAAGAAATTTGTTAAATCATCTTGGTGTCTTTGAAAGACAGAAATGTTTGTACCTAGTAACATGGCCAGATCCAAGAGGGTGCTGAGGTGGATTCCAGTTGTGCCCCCCTCCCCCCAAAACTTCCCACTCACGAGTCACAACCCCTTTCCACACCTGATGCTGTGCCCGGCCGTCCCTCATCCCTGCGATGTACATACACAGTCTTAGCACAAGCAGCAAGATCACCTCCTCGGCTCTTCCCCACACAGCACAGAGCAGAAATACAATTTTCTTTAACCCAACTACTATCTGCAGAGTGTGTAACTGGGTACTATTTTGCACTTCTGACCTGTGACATTTCCTGGTCAGAATGGCAGTACGGCTGTAGTGACCAGTTACACACTTTGCAGATCATAGCTGAGTGAAAGAGAATTCGATTTCAGCTCTGTGTTGTGTGGGGAAGAGCCGAGGAGGAGATCTTGCTACCTCTGTTCAGATTGTGCATGTACAAGTGAGCTATGCTGAGTGCCCTGCCAGCAGTCACCCCTGCCCTCTCTCCTGCCAGCAGTCACCCCTGCCCTCTCTCCTGCCAGCAGTCACCCCTGCTCTCTCTCCTGCCAGCAGTCACCCCTGCCCTCTCTCCTGCCAGCAGTCACCCCTGCCCTCTCTCCTGCCAGCAGTCACCCCTGCCCTCTCTCCTGCCAGCAGTCACCCCTGCCCTCTCTCCTGCCAGGAGTCACCCCTGCCCTCTCTCCTGCCAACAGTCACCCCTGCCCTCTCTCCTGCCAACAGTCACCACTGCCCTCTCTCCTGCCAGCAGTCACCCCTGCCCTCTCTCCTGCCAGCAGTCACCCCTGCTCTCTCTCCTGCCAGCAGTCACCCGCCCTCTCTCCTGCCAGCAGTCACCCCTGCCCTCTCTCCTGCCAGCAGTCACCCCTGCCCTTTCTCCTTCCAACAATCACCCCTGCCCTTTCTCCTGCCAACAGTCACCCCTGTCCTCTATCCTTCCAGCAGTGACCCCTGCTTTGCCAGTGGTGACCCCTGTCTCCTCTCCTGCCAGCAGTGACCATTGTCCTTTATCCTGCCAGCAGTCACCCCTGCCCTCTCTCCTGCCAGCAGTCACCCCTGCCCTCTCTCCTGCCAGCAGTCACCCCTGCTCTCTCTCCTGCCAGCAGTCACCCCTGCCCTCTCTCCTGCCAGCAGTCACCCCTGCCCTCTCTCCTGCCAACAGTCACCCCTGCCCTCTCTCCTGCCAGCAGTCACCCCTGCCCTCTCTCCTGCCAGCAGTCACCCCTGCCCTCTCTCCTGCCAGCAGTCACCCCTGCTCTCTCTCCTGCCAGCAGTCACCCCTGCCCTCTCTCCTGCCAGCAGTCACCCCTGCCCTCTCTCCTGCCAGCAGTCACCCGCCCTCTCTCCTGCCAACTGTCACCCCTGCCCTTTCTCCTTCCAACAATCACCCCTGCCCTTTCTCCTGCCAACAGTCACCCCTGTCCTCTATCCTTCCAGCAATGACCCCTGCTTTGCCAGTGGTGACCCCTGTCTCCTCTCCTGCCAGCAGTGACCATTGTCCTTTATCCTGCCAGGGGTGACCCCTGTCCTCTGCACTGCCAGCGGTGACCAATTTCCTCCACCCTGCCAGCATTTAGTCCTGTTCTCTGCCCTGCCACAGTGACCCCTGTTCTCTGCCCTGCCACAGTGACCCCTGTTCTCTGCCCTCCTCATTCCCAGTACACTGCCTTACCAATTCCTGTGCACTCCCCTGCTGACCCACTGTACACTGTCCAGCTGACTCCTGTATGCTGTCCTAAAAACGAATAGTCCTGGTACACTGGCCTACAAACTGCTGATCCTTCCCCTGCTCTGCTAACCCCCTGTACATTGCCCTGCTGACCTCACATCCTCTGCCCCCCTGAAATTTTTTACTGCACCGCCATTAGACAGGCTAAATCTGGCCCTGCCTGGTGATAGCATATACCAACCTATGCAGACTCTATGAGGTTTACCAGGTATACACAGTTCAAAATCCTGATCGTTGTCACTGTCTGTGCCTGGCTGGTGATATGCAGCATCTTCATCTGTTTCATCTAAGCTCCATTTCTCTGGTGGCTTTGGTACTGGCAGATTGTCCTCATGTGGCACTGGCCTCTTGACTTTAGGTAGATTCAATTGATTTCTTGTTGGTGGAAAAACAGTGACATTAGTCAGACAGAAGTAACAGTCTGTTACGGGAGCATTCTGTTCTCACCATATCATTGGGACAGCAAACGGCATTGACTGAGTTTTTCTGAGCTAAGCTCTAAGATAAACAGCACATCTTGCACAACACATATGAGTAGCCCATGCCTTTTCTTGGTCACCAGTCTTACAACCAAAGTACAGTTCTAAAAAAAAATTATAATAAAAATCTTGCCAGCTGTCATGGTAAAATTGGATCAAAACCAATTGTCAATTGCCCACACCTTTCACACTCTCATATATATGCTCAATGTATGTTATACTATTGGTGCCATGCTACACAATGTTGTTATATGTAGTCATACATTGTGATAATACAACTCAATACTGTGGTAAGCTTTAAAACACTTGAAAACTATTTAATACACAAAACCTTAAACACGTGAAATAATTTTACATTAATATGATAATTCACAGAAGATGGATAAAGATATTCCCACAAATCATGTATTATGTGATCACAAAACTCAGTCCTCAGTGCAATCAGTTCTTTTGCACCCTTCTTGTGTTGATCCACCTTGCAGTGCCAATGTCACTCCAAATAATGCGTGCACCCTTCACCAGATGTGCTCTGACCAGGATTATATGACCTTACAGTTAAGTGTGGTCTTTATGCCCTTGCGTCCCACCAATGTGCACTAATAGAACAACTTCCGAGGCGTCCTGATTAAAATGATGCTCCTCTCAAGACTTCTGCTACATGAAGAGAGAAGAACCACCTTACATAGTGCTTTGTCCTTTTTGAAAAACAATTTATTCCTTCCAAAACTCCAGACATACACTCACTTTTAAAAGGTGCTCACAGCGCATCAACTATGACAGCATGTATACGTTATCCAGCTTCAACAGTAGACAGATCTCCCAAGAGCAGAGTTACCATGGTGTCTTGTGCACAGAGCATCACAATGGCATCAAGCCCCTCTCCTGTGTGATCTATTTAGTCTTTTTTTAAACTTTTAAGTACCTTCACAACTATAGAAGTTAAACTACCCAGTCTGTAGTTACTTAGTAAAGGCTTTGATCTTCTTTTAAATATAGGCACCGCATTGGTCATATGCCAATCTTGTGGTACTATGCCAGTGGTTAACCACTTGCCCTCCAGAGGATTTACCCCCCTTAATGACCAGGTCTCTTTTTGTTATTCAGCGCTGCACTATTTCAACTGATAATTGCGCAGTCATGCAATGCTGTACCCAAACTAAATTTATGTCCTTTTTTCACACAAATAGAGCTTTCTTGTGGTGGTATTTGATTGATCACCTGTGTGCTTTTTATATTTCATGCTATAAACAAAAAAGACCAAAACTTTTGAAGAAAAACAATATTTTTTAATTTTGGCTATAAAAAATATATATCATAAACTCAGTTAGTCATAAATTTAGGCCAAAATGTATTCTGCTACATGTTTTTGGTAAAAAAAAAAATCCCAATAAGTGTATGTTGATTGCTTTGTGTGAACCTTATAGCGTCTACAAACTATGGTATAGATATTGCAATTTACGCCCATTTTATTGCTATACAGTGCTGCGCTAGTTTAACGGACAATTGCACGGTCTTGCAATAGAGTACATAAATTAAATTTACATCCTTTTTTTCACACAAATGGAAATTTCTTTTGGTGCTGTTTGATCACCTGTGTGCTTTTTATTTTCGGCACTATAAACAACAACAAAAAAAACAATATTTTCTCATTTCGGTCATAAAAAATATTCAAAAAAACTAAAATTTCGCCATAAATTTAGGCCAAAATGTATTCTGCTACATGTTTTTGGTTAACAAAACTCCCAATAAGTGTATATTGATTGCTTTGTGTGAAAGTTAGAGTGTCTGCAAACTATGGTATAGATAATGGAATTTACACAGCTTTTACTTTCTGACTGCCCATCACATTTCTTGAGGTGCTAAAATACCAGGACACCCCCAAATGACCCCTTTTTGGAAAGTAGACACCCTAAGCTATCTGCTGAGAGGCATATTGAGTCTATGGAAGATTTATTTTTTTTCCACAAGTTTCTGGAATATGACTTTATTTTACACAATGTTGTCATTTAAATTATTTATTTCTCGCACAAGCCATGGGTATATGTGCAATTACACCCCAAAATACATTCTTCTACTTCTAACAAGTATGGGGATACCACATGTGTGAGACTTTTTGGGAGCCTAGCCACATACAGGAGCCTGAAATCCAATGACCACTTTAAAAGCCTGAAGGTGCGTAACTTCCTCGTTTCACTTCCTCACCACCTATCACAGTTTCGTAGGCCCTGAAATGCCAGGATAGCACCAACCCCCCCAAATGACCCCTTTTTGGAAAGTAAACACCCCAAGGAATTTAAAAAGGCATGGTGAGTATTTTTCAGATCTAATTTTTTCTCACAAGTTTTTAAATATAAAAAAAGAAAAGAAAAAATGTTTTTGTTTTCTTTCTTCATTTTCCAAAAACTTGTGGTAACAAACGAGATCTGCAAAATACTCACCATGCTTCTTAACAAAATCCTTGGGGTGTCTGCTTTCCAAAAATGGATCATTTGGGAGAGGGGGGTGTGCTATCCTGGCATTTCAGGGCCTCCGAAACTGTAATAGTCAGGAAGTGTAATGAGGAAATAAAGCTCTTTATAAGCCTGAAGGTGCTTATTGGATTTTGGGGTCCTGTACTTGGCTAGACTTCCAAAAAGTCTCTCACATGCGGTATCCCCATACTTGGGAAAAGTAGCAGAATGTATTTTGGGGTGTAATTCCACATATACCAATGGCATGTGTGAGCAATAAATCATTTAATTGACAATTTTGTGTAAAAAATGTTAAAAATGTTTTTTTGTCATCTTCCAAAAACTTGTGGTAAAAAAATAAATTCTTCTATTGACTCAACATGCCCCAATTGTTTGGGGTGTCTGCTTTTTAAAAAGAGGTCATTTTGCAGGGTAGGTCATTTTATGCCCAGCATTAGAAGTTTATGCCACACATCACTCACTCTTCTAACCACCTGAAAACCAAGCCTTTTCTGACACTTTTTGTTAACATGAAAAAAAAAATCAGTATTTTTTGCTAGGAAATTACTTTGAACCCCGCAAACATTATATATTTTTTTAAAACAGACACCCTAGTGGCTCAAATGGTGGGTGCTGCAATTTTTTATGTCACATTTTTTTTGTCAAATAATACACTTTTTTACTTTTAATGCACAAAAACACAATATATTGGCCAATTATTTGGTAACATATAAAAGATGATGATATGCCGAGTAAATAGATGCCAAACATGACATGCTTTAAAACTGCTCTTTCCCCGTGCAATGGCAATAAACTGCACACATTTTTAATATTTTTAATATCCATAGGCAACGCTTTAAAAGCCTTTACAAGCTACCATTTTAGATTTACAGAGGAGGTCTAGGGCTAGAATTATTGCTCTTGATCTGACATTCATGGCGATACCTCACATGCATGGTGTGACCACTGTTTACATACACATGGTCAATGCTCACGCACTCGCTTGGGGGGCAGGGTGCTTTTTTATTTTAAAGTTATTTTGATTTTATAAATTATTTTTACACTGTCCCTTTAATTTTCTTTTAATGCTATCACAGGGAATGCAAATATCCCCTATAACTTCAATGGGCATTGTCATATATTCTTTTTTGAGAAATTTGGGGTCTATCAGACTCTAGATATCTCCTCTGCCCTTACATTATCTAATCTCACCAAGATCGGTGTGATCAGATGCTTTCCCAATTTACAAATGGCGTTGTTTATATCATGTGAAACTGAAGTGATGAAATGCTCGTAGCTTCCGATTTCTTAGACTATAGAGATGATTGGAACCATTCTGGTCTCCAATCAGCTCTATGGTCAGCTGGCAGAAACACCGGCTGCATTCTCAGGTTCCCCCAATGGCACAAGACTGCCCGAGAAGGCCGTAGAAGGCAGCAGGGGAGGGGGGCATCATCTTCAGCTGCTCGTAAAAGCAATCCTGCAGCTAATTTGCCACTAGGATTGCTTTTGCATGAAAGCCGATCGCCGGCTGAAATAAAACGATACCAGGATGATGCCTGCAGCTGTAGGCATCATCCTGGTATAACCATTCAAAGTCCAGTGATGTACCAGTACGTCGCTGGTCCTTGTTGGGTGTATATGCTATGTTTTTTCTTTTTTTTTATGCAGTCTGTGGACTGAATGAAAAAAAGAGAAGAAATCTCTGCCAGAAAAAGTGTGTGGTATGCCCACCATTAGAATATACCGCCCTGCATCCACCCACTTCTAATGGTGGGCACACATTAGGTCGCATGGTGTCAGTTCCAAGATTGTGCAAATGTCTAAATAGTGGCACGCTTGAATAAAATTTGTTCACGTATATAAGTGGTACCTCATATGGAAAAAGGATGACACCAAGTCCCAAACTATCTTGCCACTACTCCCCATTTGGTCTGGGCATCCAGGGGGCTCCACGTGACTATCTTTTCCCTCGTAAATCTGAAGCTTATATGTATAGCCTGTTGCCCTGCTTTGATCCACAACCGATGCATACAGATCTTCCGTGAAAAATATCTCCAAAAAATCAAGGGGAGTAGTTAAATTTGCTGTTTCCACCTGAATTCTGAGTTGGGCAGTGAATGGGCGAAGTACAGGTGCTGCAGAATTTGTGGGCTGCCAATCAGGATTTACAAGAACATCCGGAAGGATACTAGGGGCTCTATGGGCCTGTGTGCAAATTCTTGGTGGTTGCAGGACAATACTTGTGCTCGCCACCGCACCAGCTTGTACTGCACTTATGGGACTTGCCACATTACCAAGTGAACTGCAGTGCTGGTATGTGAAAGACCAGGATGTACTAGGCTGCTGGTGCTCGCCAGTGCACCAAAAGGTAGAGCGGCACTAGTACTGGCACTCTGCTGCATATGAGAGTCATCAAAATTTACTGGCGAGTGCCAGCAGAGATCAGGCCTGATTCTGCGAACACTGCGGTTTTGTGTGCAATGTACTGTATCAAATCACAGTGACCTACTGACACTACTGGGAGAAGGTGTGGGGTGGGGGGTAAGCATAGGGGCTAAACGCAGGTGCCAGGGCTGATCCCGCTAATGCTGTGTTTTTGGGGACACTATACTAATATGAACGCTGGTATAGTGCTGGTCTGATCAAAGATATTGATCTGTTCAAACACTATACTAGCAATGGAGGTTTATTGTGTATGTGAGAGTGTTCCTGGCAATCAAGGGGTTAATTGTGATTACTGGTGTACTTACAGGCAATCTGATGCTATCTGGGAGGGGCGTGAAAGCCACGGGAGCGCGAATCACATATATATACATGATTTTACGCACCCATGCCACCCTGTAGCAATATTTCTGCTATAGGGTGGTCAAGAAACAGTTAAAGAAGCGGTTTACGTTACGGCGCTGCGTTACTTTAACAATTGCACGGTCATGCAACGCTGCACCAAAATTAAATTCTTAAAATCTTAAAATCTTTTAAAATCTTTTTTTCCCACAAATTGAGCTTTCTTTTGGTGGTATTTGATCACCTGTGTGTTTTTGATCTTTTGCGCTATGAAAAAAAAAAGACCGACAATTTTAAGAAAAAAACAATATTTTGTACTTTTTGCTATTAAACATGTCCAGTAAAAAAAAAATAAAAATAAAATTTTGTCATAAATTTAGGCCAAAATATATTCTGCAACATGTCTTTGCAAAAAAAAAATCCCAATACATGTAAATTAATTGGTTTACGTGAAAGTTATAGCGTTTACAAATGGCGATATAGATACTGGAATTTTCTTTTTATACTAATAATGGCGGCGATCAATGACTTATGGCGGCACTGCAGTGGACATTCTGACACTGGGGGGAACTGACTTGGTATCACTGACATCCCCAGTGACACCTATACAGTGATCAGTGCTACAAAAAAAAAAAAAAGCACTAACACTGTGCTAATGGCACTGGGCAGGAATGGGTTAACATGAGGGGCAATCAAAGGGTTAACTGTGTGATGGGAGTGTTTTACTAGGGGGGATGTGTTCTTCACTGTAAGCACACTGCTCTGGATGGCTCTGCTCAGCCATCCAGAGCAGTGTGCCCAAACAGACAGGGAGGAGGACTGTTAGTAAACAAAGCAGTCCTCCTCCCTGTCGGTGATTGTCGGTAATCACCAGACAAGACCTAGTGATTGACACTCGTGGCCGAGCCAATTAAAGGGTTAACTGTGTGATGGGAGTGTTTTACTAGTGGGCAGGGGGGTGTTCTTCACTGTAAGCACACTGCTCTGGATGTCTCTGCTCAGCCATCCAGAGCAGTGTGCCCAAACCGACAGGGAGGAGGACTGTTTGTAAACAAAGCAGCCCTCCTCCCTGTCAGTGATCACCAGGTGGGACCTGGTGATTGACACCCGTGGCCACGAATGGCGGCGTGGCTCCTGTGGCACGAGCATGTCACCTACCCAGAAATGCTAAATTATGTTTATATATGTGATTTTGTGCATAAGGGCCGCCCTGTAGCAGTATATCTGCTATAGTGCGGTCCTTAAGCAGTTAAAGAGTCTCTAAAAATTAAAAACAATGGCTTTGAAATGACAGAGCTCAGCTTTATGTGGACATGTGGGTGGATGCCATCTGGTCCAGGTACTTCATTTACCTTTATTTTGTCTAAATGTTTCTGGATTATGTAAATTTCGAGCCCTTGTGGGTTATTTGGGGCTGTGTCTATACTATGCCCATTATTTGGGGCTGTGTCAATACTATCCCCATTATGGACTTAAGCTCAACAATTTTCCTTTGTATACACAAAGCTGAGGAAGGCAGTTAATACATTTGCCTTCATTTTTTACATAGTCACCAACTCTGAGTTGTCTTGTTAAAGGCCTAACCTTTTTACTTCTTTTATTTGAATAATTTTTTAGGGTTTGTAATTGTCTCTTTTGCAACCTGTTATTTATTTATAATTTTTGAGGCCCTTTTTTCACATATTCTGTTATATTCTTGGCGATTTATAAATGAATAACCAATTAAACTTGGTACTTTGTGACTTTTGACATGCTACATGCAAAGAAACCTTCTAGAGACTGGATTGTATCCTGCCACAAAACTGCTGTGTGAGCAACTCCTCTGTAACCAGGGGCGGACAGACAACTCATGGGGCCCCCGGGCCCCATGGGCAATAGGGGATCATGGGGCCCCTGTGTCCTTGCCCAAACTCAAAAAAACCTATGAAAAAGGTACCAGGGGCATCTAATGGGGCCCCCTACTGACCCCCGGGCCCTCGGGCAGTGCCCGAGTTTCCAAATGGTCAGTCCGCCCCTGTCTGTAACAGAAACTTCCCGCAGCAGTAACCTGTGTGTTGGCCCTTGACTGGTGGGACATTCTGTCACACAGAAATGAGGAAATGCATGACAACTATGTATCTGTATCTTATTTTTTCTAGGTGGAATAGAATTCTAAAGAATTGTCATGAGCTCAAGCAGTCACATACAGTAAATCAGCACTTAAAGTGCAAAATATCTCGTTTCATGGTGTTGTTAGCATGAACTAGATGTCTGGCCATAGGCCTAAAGAGCTCTTAGCCTACGATATACAGATACCAGAGCTCCATCTGCTGTTCAAAACCTTAAAAAGAAAAAGTAATCATTTATCGCAGCGGACTACAGTAGTGTTATCAACACCCCCAACATATGCATTATTATGACAATTATTCAATCTGTTTGCTTAGATACAAATACAGATAGGCAGGAATGACCAATTAAAACAGAGGTTTTTTTACCTCTTTGTAAAACTGTGTATATTATCTAAGCCTCACATCTGATAATCCCACAGTATTAAAAAATCAGAAAGTGTAATGGTACACGTCTGCACATAATAGTTTTAAGTTTTACAAAGTCAATAGTATAGGTGAAATGATTACAATGGAGGGTACAAAAACAGCTCCTTTGAGAGAGTTGAGGTTGGTAAGGTGGTGTATTCAACGCAATGATGCAAGCTTTTATGAAATGCAGTTTCCTTTAAAACATTTGTTGTATAGCACTTTGTTACGTGCTACTGTATACAACAAATGTTTTAAAGGAAATTGCATTTCATAAAACTTGCATCATTGCACTGAATACGCCACCTTACCAACCTCAACTCTCTCAAAGGAGCTGTTTTTTAACCCCCTTGGAAAAAGCCCTCCTGCTCCAATAATTCTCTCATCATATGCATGACCCTGGTTAAAGGATAAGTCCACCTTCGGGAATATGTTATATCTTCCGCTTGTTTTTAAGGTGGAACATAAAGCATGTTCCCCCTCCTGCAGCCACTGCCCGATCCCCTCTCTCTCTGTGACAGCAGTATAAACACGAATTCCCCATACCAGCTGTCACTTTTTCTCACTGTCATTCATTTAGAGTTCTGTGAGTGTGAAAACTACAAGCACCAGATCCTTTGAGGCTTTCAGCTTATAGTTTTCAATGAACAACCACGGCGCTGTTGAGCACTCTTCATTGATCCTTCCTTCCAGTGATAAACTGCTTGCATGTATGATGTATGGGTAGATAGCTTACATTGACAATCTGCAGGAGCCCTGCATGGCACCAGCTGGTTGCAGGTGCAATGCTTTCTAGGCTTCTAAAAAAAATAGTAAATACACATTTTTTTACCTGCAATCAAAATGTGCATTTATGACATTTTTTGTAAAGGGTGAACTTGTCCTTTAAGGTGCAGGAATGGCAGTATTTACTGTCTGGAAATTAACCACATATAAATATTGGCCAGTCCTAGGTTGAATGAATATACTGGAGGACCTGAAGGTGTACACTCTATTAGCATATTGTTTCAGGCTTTTTTTCTTTCTTTGTTCTGTATAATGGTTGGTCCTACCTGCCAGGAACTGGATAATTGCTTGTGACACTGTGGTTCTCAGATCTGAAGGATGTAGTCTTGGTGTCCACTGGTGGGTGTCTCCCAGTAGCTGGCAGATCCCAGCAATTAGTCCAGTCCCCATCTGATGCTGACTACTGGGAGGGTATTTAGATGCTCTCTTAGCAACCCACATGTATTTTGCCTGTGTGACCATGTGCTATAATCCTGTATATCTGTAAACCTGTTACCTTGATCCTGCTTGCTTGTATCTGGCTCCTGTTTACCTTCTCCCCATTTTGGCCTATTCTCTACTTGTTATTCCTTGCTCCTTAGTCTGATCCCACTCTGCCCTATTTATCCTGCTGTTTATACATAGCTTAATTAGTTAGTTTAGGTAGGTTTGCTTTAGTTGGTTTTCATTTCCACTGGTTTGGTTCACTTTTATAGAAATTTACTGGGTTTTTGTATATTGGTGTTTTTGCATGTTTGCATTGATTGCTGTGCTTATAATACTTGTCACCTGCCCTTTTTTCCCTAATAAATCACCTTTATTTTCACTTAGTTTTGAGTCTGGTGCAGGGGTGGACTGACCATTTGGAAATGCGGGCACTGCCCAAGGGCCCGGGGTCAGTAGGGGGCCCCATGAGATGCCCCTGGTACCTTTTTCATAGGCTTTTTTGACTTTGGGCAAGGACACAGGGGCCCCATGATCCCCTATTGCCCGGGGGCCCCATGAGTTGTCTGTCCGCCCCTGGTCTGGTGTTTCCTGTGCAGATCCACACATCTGGTCACATCCACCCTACAGGTTACCAGCCGTTGGTATTCTAACAGCACCATTCAGCATAAATTGGATAACACATTCTCCTGGAATAAAATCAGTTTATAAAGTAAATTCCAATTCCACAAAAATCTCAATGAAAAGAAAAAAAAAACAGAACACACCAAATGGTGCAGATAATCACTTTTATTGAACAGCAAAAAAACAAATTGCACTTAACAAAAGTTAAATGTGCTCAACAGCCTCCATGTTTTTTTTCATCACAGATTTCCCTTTAAAGGATGCAATGCACTTTATTTTCTGCAAACCTTGTATTATATGATGTAAGACAACTGTTGAACATTAACAAAGTGTTACTAAACCCAGAAAATCAGTCTGTATATGCAGTAAAGCATGCTTGTTATACTCACTGTGGAATCTAAGGGGTTAATACTCTGCACTGTGTAAAAACGCTGTTTGATCCTGACGTCTCTGATCCTCCTCTTCTTCCAGTGTCCTCCTCTTATCTCCTGATAAGACATAAAGTGTGGAGACACTCTGCACATGCTTAGTTTGGTGTGTATTGCTAGAGAGGTTTTTTTTTTTCTTGGGAGAATGCATGTAATCAGCACAGGTCTAGACAGAAAACCAGGGGTCCTGCATCCTCCTACAACAGAATGAAAACTCCTACAAGCTTTAACATGTGCTCTTCTAAACAAGTCACAAGACCGCTCTAACTGCTGATGAGAAAAGGTATTTAGCAGTTTATATTTACTAAAATAATTGCATTTCCATGTTATGTGTACTGTGGGAGACCAGATATAGTGAATTCAGGGTCCTGGGTTTAGTACTTTAAGTTCAAGTTGTGATCCACTTTTTATTATGCAATAGGGAAATAAAAGTTATACCAGGATAGCCAAGTTTTTATTAACTATTTAAAGCAGAGCTCCTCGAATATCATGAAACAGAGATGCCTGTTCACTGTCCTTGAAACTGCTGGGGAGCAAGACTGTGACCAGTGGCCAATGGAAGTAAAACGTGCCCTGGCTTCAGTAGCATTAAAAAAAATCCTTGAATGTCAGTAGTGCCATAACCGCAGTCCAAGATTTCACAGCTGCCATCAGAATATGACATTTACACTCTGTTTCACTCTGCACAAATGTTTTCCAGCTCATGGGACAACAATCCCTTTACACAGACAAACAGTAACTGCCATCACTTTCCTCTGCTGTAACAGTTGTGACCTTAAGAAATTTAGGTTACATTCACTACTATGCCAGACAAGAAGGTAACATGGTTTAAAACATGGTTGCAATCTTCAAAAGGCAAGAATTCTTTAATTACTTACAGTAGAACATTTAAAGAACCAGCTTAAGGATTTTTAAATATTATTTTAATGCAAGAAAATATTTCCAGAAAAAGGTATTACCAAAATAAACAGCAACAGCAAAATAAAAGATTAAAAGTAAAAAATACTTCTCCTGGATATTGGTTCCCATCCAATTCACTTTAAGGTAGTCCGATCTGGTGTATCAGAGTCACTGGCTCTCACGAATGACTCTCAGGTCAGCATTTGTATATAATTTTGATAGAAAACTAAGCCAACCCTCATTTAACCATAAGAGCTGAGGGGTGTGATGTAGAAGTGCTAAAACATGTGTGATATTTCAGCAGAAACTCCCTTAATGCTAGTTTTTCTAGCTGTAGCAATATTTCCAGACGACCATGTTTCACAATCCAAAACCCAATGAATAACTGAATGGAATTAAAGCTCAATTTGATAGCTATAAAACATGTTATGTACATAAACCAAATCAAATGCCTATGGGACTTAACATATGGCATAATATTGAGTAGATTATATATAAAAAAAGATCAATTTATTGAGTATTACATGAAGATCTCACAGTTTAAAACAACAAGCTGGATAGTTATATCCGACATATAGCAGCCTAGGGTACACATTGAATTGATAGAATTCATTTATACATACATTGCCACATAGTCAAACTATGAAAAAGGAAGTCATCATAATAATTCAACGTGCTTCACGAAGCTTCACTTTTTCAGTAGATGCCACCCGTATAAAATCTGTAAAAAATCATTGTTGTTGCATCTCCAAATGGTGACCATCACACAATGTCTGGCCTGGGAATTGTGGAAGGGGTACGGTACACCCCACCAAATTAACCAAGGAGCACCACAGTGAGGTATAAAGATGGGTTATGAAAACACAAAGTCCCACCTGTTGCCAATCATATATGAAATCTATCCGGCCGCATGGTTGCACAACCATCCAAAATTGAGTGAGCAGTGTCAAAACATATTTCTAATTTTATTTCTATTCTTATTAGGATATGTAATGTGTCCCATCACCTTTCCTTTTTTCACCTGCTAATATAGGTTTAATATCTAACTGATTGATTGCCATTTTCCTATACATTCAGGTAGACATCTGTTATAATTGTAATTTAATTATAACAAGATTACGAATTATGTGCAGAGAAAGAGAGCTTGAAGGTGGATGAAAATGGCAGTTTCAGGTTAAGCAGAGCTGGATCCAAATGTGCCAATTATGAGTCTTTGGCTTAAAGGAGGTTTATGACCCCCAGTTTTGATTAGCATACATTAAAGCCTGTTGAATGTTCTCCTAGAGGTCATAAGACATGGCAATTTTATGATGGAGCTTACTTGGCAGTCTTTTGGGACTTTTCAGACTCTACGTACAGTTGACTTAACTTGATCTGCTTAAGCTGGTTTGTTGTGCGGAGGTTAAATGCAATGTGTCAGTTCTAGCCCTACATATATATTGTTTAAATCTCATAGTTATGTCTCAGACTTGCAAATTTTCAAGAAATAAATATAGCACAAATTGCAACATAACACCCCTCTTTTCCTCACTTAGTTTGAGGTCATCAGACTATTATCACAAGTAGAAGTAAAAAATATCTTGGTTGGGTAGTCAGTGAGAGGAGAAATGCCCCAGCTTCTGCAGAAGGAGGAATAGTGCCCCATCATTTTTTTCAGTGGGAGGAATAGTGCCCACCATTGGTAGCAGTGAGAGAAATATGGCCACACTGTTCTTGGCAGTGGGAAGATTAGTGGCCCATCATTCGTGTCAGTAGATGTTGTATTGTCCTATTTTTGAAGTTGGTGGGATTAAAAAAAACTCACTTATCTTTGTGTATGCTCCATGTTACATGCTGCTCCTCTACTGTTCATATGATGCCATGGTTTGAACAATGCTGGCACCTATAGAGATTGGTCTGAGGTGTTGGCTAAAGAATATTGCCAGGTGCTAGAACACTCTGCATTGCAACTCCCAGCACTAGCTGCCTGTTTAAAAACAAGGTATGTGGCGCCTTCAATATTCGGGCTGGTGAAGGGCGAGCAGTATGCTGTCTGTAGGCTGTAGTTTAAGGATGCCTGATTTAGAGGTATAAGAAGTTATACTGTATGAATGCACTCACCAGCCTTTTTATTAGGTACACCTGTTCAACTGCTTGGTAACAAAAATTGCTAATCAGCCAATCACATAGCAGCAACTCATTTAATTTAGGCATCTAGATGTGGTGAAGATGACTTCAGAATAGAGAAGAAAGGGAACTTAAGTGACTTTGAACATGACATGGTTGTTGTTACCAGACAAGCTGGTCGGAGTATTTCAAAGACTGCTGATCTACTGGGATTTGCACACACAACCATCTCTAAGGTTTACAGAGAATGGTCCGAAAAAGAGAAAATATCCAGTGAGTGGCAGTTGTGTAGACAAAAATGCCTTGTTAATGTCGGAAGAGAATGGGCAGACTGGTTTGAGATGATAGAAAGGCAACAGTAACTTACATAGCCACTTTTTACAACTAAGGTATGCAGAATACCACAACACATCCAACCTTGAAGCAGATGGGCTACAGCAGCAGAAGTCCACACCGGGTGCCTCCCCTGTCAGTTAAGAACAGGAAACGAAGCAGGGTGGATAGAGGAATCCACCTCACTGTTACTCCTCCAACTTTCCTGTTCGACAGAAGTCTAATGATCAATTTAATTCGAACGGGGATGGCCATACATGGATCAAAATTCAGCTGGCCCCTGCTGAACCAGCTGAATTTAAATCCATCTATAACCAGCTTTACTAATGGCAGTGGCCATGCGCTGTGCAGGAACAGGAGGAGCCCTTCTGTAGGACTCCTGTTCCCTGCCAGGCTGCAGGTAGTAGTGAAAGCCGGCTGGGGTGCACTGCAGAGGTGGTCAGCAAGTTGAGGGGGGCAGAGCTCAAAAACCATCCCTTCCCCCTTCCCCAGTCCTTCTTTGTATGCTCCTCATTTTACTAATGTCATAAACACAATCAAATGTGCCGTAGTGGCTTCCAGGATTCGAAGAGCTGCAGTATTCTCAAAGATCAAAATGGCCACCATAATCAACCTTTTCCAAATCAGATGTACTAACTGATATTTATTATTATGGTCTGTACACTTGTAAGCATTGCAGTTGTTGAGCATTTGGATGACCAGAATAAAGTCTTTCAAATTATTGCAGCTTTCTGAAAAGGCCACTAGGTGTCTCTGCTTGCTTTCAATATAAGTGCCAAGGATTTTCCTTCCTGAAGAATGACTGCATACATGCTAGGAGAGTCAGAGTGGTCTGCAGTTACTGAAGAATTATTCTTTATACTACTAACATAATATAACCACTTCAATACCAGGCACTTCCACCCTCTTCCTGTCCAGGCCAACTTTCAGCTTTCAGCACTGTCGCACTTTGAATGACAATTGCGCTGTCATGCAACACTGTACCCATATGACTTTTTTATTTACATTTTTTGAAATGGAGCTTTCTTTTCATGCTATTTATTCACCACTAAAAAAACACAAAAAAATTCACATTAAAAAACACACCTTTTTCTTCAATTCTGTTACAAAATTTTACAAAGTCATTTTTCTTCTTCACTGATGGGCACTCATGAGGCTGCACTGATGGGCACTGATGAGGTGGCACTGACAGACTGTACTGATGGGGCAGTGATAAGCTGCACTGATCATCAGGGCACTGATTCAGTGTAAACAAAGCGCTGACAGCCTTGCCAGGTATCAGCTGTCTCTTCCTCACACAGACACAAAGTGTGAGGAAAGACTGTCGATAACCAGCGAGTCTGTTTACATTTGATCAGCTGTGATTGGACACAGGTGGTCACATGATAAATGGCCACTGTGATTGGCCTTTTACTGTGATCTGTAATCAGCTGTGTCCAAAGGAGGGGGTGAGCAAGAGCGCGTTTTGGGAGGACTCCTATAGACACCCTCCCAGAACAAGAGAACCACGCTGTAGCCATCTTTTGTCTATAGCACAGTGTTAAAGTAGTACTAACCCCCTTTTGTATACTTATAATAAAGCTTAACTGTAGGTAAAATAAATATTTCCTAAATGTACTGTCTAGAAGATATTCACTCCTTTTACATCCGTTTTTCATCTGTTCTGGTTCTTTTTTACAGAAGAAAAATAGGGTTTTCCTCCATAAAAAAAACCAGATGTTAACAGATACGGATCTTAACGGATGTAAACGGATGATCATCCGCTTACATCCGTTAGTCCATAGAAATACATGGGTGTCCGTTTTCATCTGTAAAAGGGACAGATAAAAAACAGACTTACAGAACAACCGTGTGAAAGAGGCCTTACAATTTCGTTTTTTTTGTTTTATTTTCAGTTATTCATTCAGTGCTATGATAGCATAGGACCCAAGCTTTAAAACTGATTGCTCAGTCCTGCAATTTACAAATAGAGAATGCTGCTCTCCCTGTATAATTATAAGAGCCCCTTCCTAGCCAGGTTCTGTTTTCTGTTTATCAGGAGCACACAGTGTCACAGCTTCCTGCTCTGTATCTGGAGCTCTGTTGATGGGCTTGTAAAGTCACTTGTAATATTGTTCTACATCCTTTAGTAAGTAGTGCTTTACTCACCAAAAATCAGTAATGCAGAGCTCAGTTGGAGCAGTTCTAGGTTAGTAAAAGGAAACTTTAATTTCTGGCCTTTTGAAATATGGGGTTGTAGCAAACCAAATCAATCTATCGGAATCAATCTAGAACTAGTTTTACTTTAGAAAACTTAATTCTGGTTGCTTAGGTCCCTACACTTAAGAAAAGGAACTCTTTATTGAACAAGGCCTTAAGTGTTCATCATAAACCACACTACTTACTAGCTAGAGGTTATTGTGGTTGAAGAATTTTCAATTAGTTAAAAAATCCAAACAAACTCCAAGTGTAGACATTTTTCCTTACATACAGATTAAGATAAACCTGCTACAAACCTGGATTAATCAAACGGAGCATTTGAAAAACCATGCAAAGGTCATTCTCGGAGAAAACCAGGACAAGTCATATTTGTGGACCCAGGGATATTTACTAGCAGTTGAATTTATAAGCAATATGTCCTATAAAACTCAGGCTTGGCCTGTTAATGCTTCCTTACATTGCTTCCTTACTACTTGTCATTTATTTTGTGATAGGTAGTGTCACAGACCAAACAAGAGGCTGGACAGGTGGGAGGGATAGTAGCAAGCTCAACATTAACTGAAGAACTACAAATTTGCATGTTTGTTCAGATGCAATAATTTCTAAATGTAAACAATGTTTGATATGCATTTTCCTGTAAGTCAGCCTCTGAATCTATCAGGAAGAGGGAGGAAGCGAGGGGCACAGCTGCAGGCATAAAGGGCAAGCTCCTCAAGGTGCCTGCACATATCTACAGCTTTCCAAGCTTTCCTGTCATATTTCTGGGCTGTTTTTATAGACAAAGGTCTTTCGGGTCGTTGCTGAGATGGTGCTAAACCTTATTGCTCCCATAGAAATATATAGGCAATAAAGAGAGGTGGACAAGCTTTGTTACTGTCAAAGAGTGCTGAAAATATGCCTCTCAGAATAGCCTGGGATTTGGCCCTGACAGGAGGGTTTTGGGAGGCAGGTATGTATAGGTTCCTCTATACCTGGACTTTATACCTGTAACCTTTTTGATTTTTACCTCTGAAAGTTTAGGCATTTTATGCAGTCAAAGGTTTGTCTCTTTCCTGTCACAGAAAATTGTAAAGGGGAATATGTTTTTATCAGTTTGGGTCCAGAGAAGCGTAACGGCTTAGATAAAACACATTCATCACCAAAATAAAGTGTAGAGGATGTCGGTATATTTCTGTTGCTACATACACTGTATGTTAATTCTTTCTCTAACCTCCAAGCTGAATCACCAGTTGGGTAGCTGCTTTGTGGACTAGAATATATCAAATAATGATATTAATGAGATTTCGGATCAGAACTAATTAATAGAGTGCAGTGTGTAATCCCTGACTCTATTGTCATGCATACAGAGCTTTACTTAGGAAGTCTAAGCAGCATTGGCAGTGATATGACTGGTGTTTGTTTACTGTAGTTTAGAAATAGTAACTATTACATACTGTATGTAAAGGCAATACGATAATCTCCCTGATAATATCTTAAGGAAAGTAAATGCATGCACAGATCCAAAAAATTATACATTTAAAAAAGATCAATATGTAATATATTATTTTGGTTATTATTTTTAAATGTCTGGTCCACCAGTTTCTGGACAGCTTAGCCACCTTTCCTCTTACTAAAATTTGAAGAACCATATTTTTACATTCCTTTTGGGATCCCCCAGGGAACCAAAGGAGCTGTGTAGTAAAAGGACATTTTTTGTTGTTCAGTCAGTTTATTGAATGATGATGTAAAACAAAAAGGGATACAGAATGTAGAAAAGAAGAGGGGGACATTACAAGTGCAACCTATTTCAGCATTGAGAACATAGACATGGAGTTCCAGGCAGGGGCTGACTGGAAATGTTTGGCCCAGGAGGCAAGTACAACCCAGAGACCCATGATGCAGCAACTCAGCCCCCCTTCCCTCTCTCCCTCTTTCCTTCCTCCTCCCAACCCCCATCCTAGGCTGAAGCTCCGCTGCAGATACTCTCTGCGCACCGGGCATGTTGGGATGGACAGTGCCTGTTGCACCAACTTCTCTTCACCAGGAAGCCTTTAAGCATAGGTCTGCACAGCCTGTTGCATTAGGTTGTGCACCCCAAATCTCAAGCACACATGTATGTGTGTGCATATGTATGTATACACACACTTCAGTCAATGAGTATTCAGACCCCCTTCACTCTTCGATTTTGTTATGTTGCAGCCTGATACTAGTTGTCTAAATTAATTTTTTTCCATTAATTCATTTCCACACAGGATCTCAGTCAGAGTGGCCATCAGGTTTTTGTTCACCTCCCTTCCATTCTGCCCCGATTGCTCAGTTTGGCCAGGCAACCAGCCCTTGGAAGAGTCCTGTTTGTGTCAAACTTCTTCCATTTGAGAATTATAGAGGCCACTGTTTTCTTGGGAACCTTCAGTGCAGCAATTTTTTTGTAGCCTTCCCGAGATCTGTTCCTTGCAATAATCCTGTCTCTGAGCTCTTCCGGCAGTTCCTTTGACCTCATGGCTTTTGCTCTGATACAGTATGCATTGTTAGCTGTGAGGCCTTTTA
Organism: Staurois parvus; assembly: GCF_062004578.1. Lineage (NCBI taxonomy): Eukaryota > Metazoa > Chordata > Amphibia > Anura > Ranidae > Staurois > Staurois parvus. Next base: position 6,552,955 of record NW_028318030.1, read on the forward strand.
TATAGAGGTGTGTGCCTTTCTAAATCATGTCCAATCAATTTAATTTACCACAGATGGACGCCAATCAGGGTGTAGAAACATCTCAGTAATGAACAAGAGAAATAGGAGGCAGCTAAACTAAGTGTTGAAGTGTTGTTGCAAAGGGTCTGAATACTTATGCCAATGTGATATTTCAATTTTTGTTATTGTTAATAAATTCACAGACATTTTTAAAATTCTGTTTGTCATTATGGGGTACTGAGTGTAGATTAATGAGAAAAAAAAAAGTATTTGAACAACTGTAGTATCAGGCTGCAACAAAACAACAATTTTCTTTTTTTCTCCACAGGTAGAAGGAAAGAAAATCACTTGATGCTCCCATCATCACAGTTAGTGTTGATCGGAAGTTTCCCCACTGTCAAAATACAAAGATCAATGCTGGCAGCTATAGTTGCAGACAGTGATCACACTGAAAAACTCGACAGGCTGATTGTATTTCAGTGCAAACAGCCTGCCCTTAGATGGATTGAAATTTGGCTAGTTCCTGCTGCACCGCCCGAATTTTGATCTGTCTGTGGCCGGCCTTATAAGAAAAAAGGAAGCTAGCTTTCCTCTTCTGGCCACTGGGCTTCTGGCTGGGGGGCAGCCACAGGAGGGGAGAGCAGGAGGAGGAGGAGCAGAACTAGCTCTCTCCTGTCTGTGTGTGTGGAACTGTCAGTGTTGCCTCTGGGCTGTGAGAGATTGACTCTCTCAGCTCACAGCCCTACAACCACTGAGGAGCCACAGCCCGGCAGTGGCATCCAAGCAGTTGCAGGGCTGTGAGCTGAGAGAGTCCATCTCTTACAACCCAGAGCCAGCACTGTCAGTCCCCACCCCCTGCACAGACAGGAGAGGAGAGAGAGCTAGTTCTGCTCCTCCTTCTGCCCTCTTCTCCTGTAGATTCCCCCTGGGCCAGTCCAACCTTGGTAGGGAGCATGCAGTTGACCACCATGGCTGGATCTAAAGGGGTGCTGGGGTCTGCTATGCCCCTCCAGATTTTAATTGTGCCCCCCCCCCAAAGCCAGCCCTAACCTTCCACTATACTACCCTAACTGGCCACTATGCTGCCCTAAATAACACCCCTATTTGATACTTTACCAGCCTAATTTGACATTACACTGCCTTAGCCCGACACAATACTGTACATGATTGATAATATACTGATCTCAGTTATGCATTGTGTGGGGAGGAGGAGTTCTGCTACCTATTCCCAGGCTGTGTGCAGTGCAGGGATGGGAGGAGGAGCTGTGCCCCTGTCCATTGCCCAGCCAGCTGTGCCCCATGTCCTCTGTCCTGCCAGCAGTGACCTCCCATCCTCTGCCCTCCTGACATTTTTTACTGCACCCACACATCAGACAGGCTATATCCAACCCTGTTGTCCACACTAGCTCAGCAATCGTAGCACAATTCAGAACAGGGCCGAGTGATCCATTTCTCTTCTTTGTTTAACACACGGTCATGCACTACAGTATTTGTCATTAGTAAATCAGTTCCTTAACCACTTGCCTACCGGGCACTTTTACCCCCTTCCTGCCAAGGCCAATTTTCAGTTTTCTGTGCTGTTGCACTTTGAATGACAATTGCGCGGTCATGCAACATTGTACCCATATGAAATTTTTATAATTTTTTTCACACAAATAGAGCTTTCTTTTTCTAATATTTAATCGCCACTGGGATTTTATTTTTGGACAATAAACAAAAAAATAGCAAAAAATTTGAAAACAATACGTTTTTCTTTGTTTCTATTATTAGCTATATACCTGTCTTGAGCTGTCATCATCCAAGATGGTTATATAGCACCCCTAGAAGTCAGTTTACTAGGATTAAAAGAAATTGTAGTGAAGATAAAGATTTTATTAATCAGACAGATTTATTAATCAATAGGTTTATGGAAAAAGGTTATAGTAAATCTTTTTTAGAGAAAGAGTATATATTCATGGTAAGGATAGAGAAGATCTTTTGGAGAGTACTACTAAAAAGAATAAATTATTTGATGACGTAACATTTGAAACTGATTATAATGCTCAGTATAGGGATATAGAAAAGATTTTTAATAAATACTGGTTCATTTTGTTAAAAGATGAATTGTGAAAAAATACCATCTCGATTAAACCCACATTTGTATATAGGAAGAATAAACCTTTAAGAACTAAAATTATACATAATGTTATAGATCCACCTAAAACTGTTAGTTTATTTCCCGAATTGGGAAGTTTTTATTACTGTAATAGGTGTAAAGTATTTAAAACTGCCCAAAAGTATAATAATAGAAAAAGGAGGAACTTTAGATCAGCATCAACTAAGAAAGAATACAGTATTAAATCTTTGATTTCTTGTGACTGTTCACATGTAGGTTATGTGTTAGAGTGTCTGTGCCACTTCCAATATGTTGGAAGAACCGTGAGACGATTAAAAACTAAAGTAGGAGAACATATTAATAATATTAAAAAGGCTTTGACAAACATGTTTCAATTTAAAGTGCCTCGAAACACTAATAGTGACCCTAGTTTACTGACCTTTTATGGAATTGAGAAAATTAATTATCATTGGAAGGGTACTGATATGTTGAATGAGGTGTCAAAGAGAGAAACCCATTGGATATATGAATTAGATACTTTGTGACCCATAGGGTTAAACATCAATATTGATTTGAACTGCTTTCTCACGGATGTCTAGTAAAAATCTTATTATTTGGAAGAGTTATTCTATATTGTATCATTGTTTAGGTGGGCTGTGTTTGTTGCCTCCGTCAAAACTTTTGTAGAATGCAGAGTTGTTCTTAATGAACTGCCGGCACTCACTAGACAATTTATCTATACCATTGTGATTTGTTATTTAGTAGGCATATGCTATTTCTACTTATTGTATTTGTATCTTCATATTTTTATATATCTTGTTTTATAATAATTTTGGAGTCAAATTATTTATGTATACAGTGGGGATCGAAAGTTTGGGCACCCCAGCTAAAAATTTGTATTAATGTGCATAAAGAAGCCAAGGAAAGATGGAAAAATCTCCAAAAGGCATCAAATTACAGATTAGACATTCTTATAATATGTCAACAAAAGTTAGATTTTATTTCCATCATTTACACTTTCAAAATAACAGAAAACAAAAAAATGGCATCTGCAAAAGTTTGGGCACCCTGCAGAGTTAATATCTTGTACTGCCCCCTTTGGTAAGTATCACAGCTTGTAAACGCTTTTTGTAGCCAGCCAAGAGTCTTTCAATTCTTGTTTGAGGTATCTTTGCCCATTCTTCCTTACAAAAGTCTTCCAGTTCTTTGAGTTTTCTGGGCTGTCTGTCACGCACTGCTCTTTTAAGGTCAGTTTTGACGGAGGCAACAAACACAGCCCACCTAAACAATGATACAAGCTGGGGTGCCCAAACTTTCGATCCCCACTGTAATTGGTAGCGTGTGGAGGTTGGGGTCCTTTTTTAACATGCGCTGTTGGTTTACATAGCGTATGATGTGAGGTTGGAGTCCCTCTTTAACATGCACTGCTAATTCTACTTATTGTATTTGTATCTTCATATTTTTATATATATATTGTTTTATAATAATATTTGGAGTCTGATCATTTAGGATACTGTATAATTAGTAGAATGTGGAGGTTGGAGTCCTTCTTTAACATGCGCTGTTGGTTGACATAGCGCATATTGTGAGGTTGGAGTCCCTCTTTAACATGCACTGACCCTGTAAAATACTCGATTATGCATTATAGTTGTTCATTTTTTCATTTCATTCATTTTTAGGTCAGTTTGATATGTTTAGCGATTACAACTGAAGTTGTTGGTTTGCAGAGATTACAATAGCTTAATTCGGGGATAATTTGTCTCCACGTGGTATATTATGTGGGGTATAAATTGCCGATGTTTGGTGACCCACGTCTTTCCGCTTCGTGAGGACGGCAAGTGACTAAACGCAAGTGACGTCACCATGCCCAACGAGCTGTCGGCGTTGGCTGACACCGAAGCAGGCTTTTTTGAAATTGTGCTGTAGACGGTGTTCAAGCTAGCGTCGGCTTTGACACTACAGAATGTCAGTGTATCTGATGGAATGTTTTTATGAATAAAATTGCCATACGATGTTACACTATTAGTTCCCTCTCTCTTCCTTCATGAGTTTGTTTGATATCAGAAGAAATTAATGTTCATTGAATCGTCGCCCAATTGCTGGCCATCAATCTGAAGATCGTTGCTCCCAGAGCGAAAGCTTGTGTGCTGGTTTGAAAACGTGTATGTCACACGAAACGCGTCAGGGAGGTGCCCCCCAACTGTCTGGACATATTATATAGCTGCCCTATGGTTCCTGCTTTTTGAAATTCTGTAAGTGTGTTTTTATTCATTTTGAAATTACTGCACAAATAAGTACCTACTACACTATCAAAGCTTCTGGCCTGTGGCTCTCTTATTATGGAGGGAGCCCGGGCTTTTTGAAGGTGCTCGATTCTTCCTGGCTTTCTGTGGGTTGCTGACTGATGTGCTGGATAAATCCCTCCATTGGCTGATGTATACCTCTGGGATCTCTGTCCTGCTATCCTGGGAACATGACATCTAGTGGCGAGAGATAAGATGACATCAACCTTTCCAGTGGCTTCCTTTTCAGAGTACCAGGAGTAGGTCTTAATTACTCCATGCTCCATGTGCTGAGACATCTGGTTAGTGCAAGCTATTCTCAGTTCTTTACCACAAGAGTCACAAACTTTTTTCTGGTTTCTCAACCTTGGATGCACCACAGAAGTCACAAGTTTAATATTTTAATGCTTTATTTTAACTATGAATCTTTGTTTGATTTATGCGATCATGATATTATCTGGCATATGAGCGCTGCATATTTTTTATGGTCAATTGTGTGCTGGTTTATAATTTGACCAGCATGTTGCTCTGGTGAGTTTATTTAATTCATCTGGTGGTGAATTTTTTTCAGTGTTTTGAGTTCATTTCAGGAGTTAACAGTTTGGAGCACTGAAGTTTAAGAAAACACATATTTTTCTTTATCAAGTTGCACATTTTTATTTGGTTGATGTCAAAAGTTTTTTTATTAACGTATCTTTTCTGCACTTAAGGACACTATTAGTGGACACATTTTATATGTTTGGTATTGATTTTTTAGAATATTTATTTTTTTATGATGAAATCGAACACTTTACTTGTTTGTTAAAAGAAGTGTTATTATAATTTGTTTGCACATAAGATTATATATCTTTTGGATTTTGATATATTTTTTCACTTTTCCTTTTTTTGCTATTTATATATTTTATTCATGTTTTGATGATTGATTTTTGTCATTATTGATTATTTGGTTAGAGCGCTAAATTTTTTGTGTTTTTTTTCACTTTTTACCTTGTTTGAGGGTGAGGTTTTAGCTGCTCTTTTATTCACAGATTATTTGTTTAATAGGTGTTTCTAGTGGTGTTATCCATACCCTAAAATCAATCACATTTAAATTTTTGTCAGTTCATGTGAGATTTTGAACAGATTTTCAGATTGCATCATTTCCTGTCGATGATATCTCAGCATTCACCTCCTGTAGGCCACTTCCCAGAAGTCTTCACTTCCTTGTTGCATCACAGAAGCTGGTGTGATAGGGTGTGTTCACCACTCTGGGCCACACCTCCCTCATTACAATACTAGATTCTTCCCATCAGCTATGTAGTACATGGACCTGTCTGATTTGATACAAATTTAATAGATTGTTCAGGTGTGTCCTCCTATTCCATAGTTCTGGTAAACCTAAAGGAAATAGTACACAGATTGTACAATCAGATTGCATAGAGTATGGCCATCTTTATACAAGTACATAGGAGGGAGTGGATGGAGACACTCAATTGTCAGGGCCTGTTCACATCTCCACGTAGTGAAGACTCAAATTCCTGAATGCGATTGTTTTGGAGTGTTTTCACTCGTCACTTGAACGTGCTGCCGAACATGCAACAATTGCCCCAGAAAAGCTCCTGAATTTTTTTTTGGAGCGGGACACAATGCATTAATGTAATTTTTGGCACATTTTCCACACTTGGGGTGCCTTTAACATGTATTGACAAAACAAACACAATGTACATTTGCAGATTGCATTTTCTGTGCAGTTTGCCATGCATTCGGAAACTCACAGATGTGAATGGAGCCTCATTGTTCTGTGTAAATGCACCAGTTTCACTTTCAAGCCCCATTCACACCAAGAGGAAAGGGAGTGCATGGTATTTGGCTTGTTTTTCCAGTGAGTTCTCAGTCCGCCCCTGGTGTGTACTAATGAGGTCAGTGCAGGATGTGTGTGCTAATGAGATTAGCTGGTAATCTGCTTCGGGGTCCTACTGACTTCTCTGTCTACATTCCAGGAATTGAAAAAGCGTTCTAAGAAATTTACCAAAGGCTAAGGTAAGGCCTTGTTCTCCAGATCAAAGAGAGATTGTATAAGAGAGGTACATTAAAGCGGAGTTCTGGCTCCGGCCATCTTCCCCCCAAAAAGAATTAAAAGTCAGCAGCTACAAATACTGTGACTGCTGATTTTGATAGTAGGGCACTTACCTGTCCGGGCATCCAGCGGTGTCCTCACCCCAAGCCCATTCTTCAATCGTCTGTCGGGTGCTGGCTCCACAATCTTGACTAAAAGAAACCGGAACTGCACTTGGAAGTGTCCCAGAGGGCTGTGGGGGGTGCCAAACTTCCAGCTCAGTTTGCCTCAGTGAACTCAGCTGGAAGGGGAAGCGGGTACCTGTCAAAACCAGGTACCTGCTCCCCCCAAAAAAATGTCAAATGTGGCAACGGAGGGGAGGAAGGAGGCAGATAAGCTGATCTTCCAATTTTTGGTGGAACTCTGCTTTAATGGTATATTGGTGCATAGGAGAGCTGGATTTTAGAAAAAAAAGTGAACCTAGCCCTTAAACTTGTATTAACAGACTGTACTGTACAGAAAACGCTGGCCAATCTAATCAGTCACACCTGTATGTCCAAACACTATTTTGCTGGTAATTGGTTTAAATTATTGACTATTCATTAAGCACTAGCAAGGCTGATTATACAAAAGAGGAGCTTACAGTATATCAATTAGTATAGCTTCTTCCCGCCTGGCCTATTGTACCATGGTGGCTGAGCGGGAACCCTATATGACCTCCTTCCAGGATCGTGCCTCACGCTAGCCTGCTCCAGCGCGATCTGTCACTGGCTGTGGCCATGGGACACAGCCAATGACAGATCACTACACTGGCCAACTGCCAGTGTCACGTGATCTCTGTGGCCAATCACAGCAGATCACATGACAGTTGTAAATTATGAATGGCTTCCACTGCTTACAACTGTGCTGTGAGCTGTGATTGGTCATGTACAGACTGGGCCAATCACAGACCATCTGCAACATGTGATCAGCTATGGCCAATCACAGCTGATCACAACAAAAACTACTGCATGAATCAGTTTCATTCAGTAAAAATGCTTTCTTATACCAATGTATTTTGTGGGTATAAGCAATCATAATGTATTAAAAAAAACTCCTGATTACTTGCCCAGAGAAGTACAATGTTACTATGATAATGTTGTATTGCTCTGGTCACAGGAGTAAAAAAAAACAAAGTAAAAAAATAATAAAAAATGTAAACTTTTTTTTTAAATGTTTTTTTTCTTACATACTGTTGCCAGTCAGTGTCCCTGATCACCACCACACCAGTTATATGGTGATGCTGTTCTGCATTGGTGACAGTATGTAAAAAATTGTGAAAAATGTTTAATTTCTTCATTTTTCACAAAATTATGTCAAAAAATTTCAACTGCAAAAAACTCACCATGCCTCTTACTACATAACTCAGACTTTCTACTTTTGGAAAAGTGCTCATTTTGGAGGTACTTGTACTGTCCTGGCATTTTTGGGCCTCAAGAAATGAGATCAGCTGTCAGTACATCATGGATTTATCAATTTTTAGATATACAGGTTAAAATTTGAAAAATTAGAATATCGTGCAAAAGTTCATTTATTTCAGTAAAGCAACTTAAAAGGTGAAACTAATATATGAGATAGACTCATTACATGCAACGCAAGATAGTTCAAGCTGTGATTTGTCATAATTGTGATGATTATGGCTTACAGCTCATGAAAACCCCAAATCCACAATCTCAGAAAATTAGAATATTGTGAAAAGGTGCAATATTCTAGGCTCAAAGTGTCCCACTCTAATCAGCTAATTAAGCCATAACACCTGCAAAGGGTTCCTGAGCCTTTAAATGGTCTCTCAGTCTGGTTCAGTAGGAATCACAATCATGGGAAAGACTGCTGACCTGACAGTTGTGCAGAAAACCATAATTGACACCCTCCATAAGGAGGGAAAGGTAATTGCAAAAGAAGTTGGATGTTCCCAAAGTGCTGTATGCACATTAATAGAAAGTTTTATGTGGAATTGAAAAGTGTGGAAGAAAAAGGTGCACAAGCAGCAGGGATGACCGCAGCCTGGAGAGGATTGTCAGGAAAAGGCCATTCAAAAGTGTTGGGGACTTTCACAAGGATTGGACTGAGGCTGGAGTCAGTGCATCAAGAGCCACCACACACAGATGGATCCTGGACATGGGCTTCAAATGTCGTATTCCTCTTGTCAAGCTGCTCCTGAACAACAAACAACGTCAGAAGCGTCTTACTTAGGCTAAAGAAAAACAGACCTGGTCTAATGCTCAGTGGTCTAAAGTCCTCTTTTCTAATGAGAGCAACTTTTGCATCTCATTTGGAAACCAAGGACCCAGAGTATGGAGGAAGAATGGAGAGGCACACCCTGCAAAATGCTTGAAGTCCAGTGTGAAGTTTCCACAGTCTGTGTTGATTTGGGAAGCCATGTCATCTGCTGGTGTTGGTCCACTGTGCTTCATTAAGTCCAGGGTCAACGCAGCCGTCTACCAGGAGATTTTGGAGCACTTCATGCTTCCTTCCACAGACGAGCTTTATGGGGATGCTGACTTCATTTTCCAGCAGGACTTGGCACCTGCCCACACTGCCAAAAGTACCAAAACCTGGTTCAATGACCGTGGAATTACTGTGCTTGACCTGAACTCCATAGAGAATCTATGGGGCATTGCCAAGAGAAAGATGAGACATAAGACCGAACAATGCAGAAGAGCTGAAGGCCGGTCTTCCATAACACCTCAGCAGTGCAACAGGCTGCTAGCTTCCATGCCACACCACATTGAGGCAGTAATTGCTGCAAAAGGGGCCCAAACCAAGTACTGAGTACATATGCACGCTTATACTTTTCAGAGGTCTGATATTGTTCTATGTACAATCCTTGTTTTATTGATTGCATGTAATATTCAAATTTTCTGAGATTGTGGATTTGGGGTTTTCGTGAGCTATAAGCCATAATCATCACAATTATGACAAATCACGGCTTGAACTATCTTGCTTTGCATGTATTCAGTCTATCTCATATATTAGTTTCACCTTTTAAGTTTCATTACTGAAATAAATGAACTTTTGCACGATATTCTAATTTTTTGAGTTTCACCTGTATACCATAGTTTGTGGACTCTTAACTTTCCTACCACCTAAATAATAATAAAGACTGATTTGGGTTATTTTCACCAAAACATGTAGCAGAATACATTCTGGCCTAAAGTTGTGTAGAAAGATTTTTAATTTGCAAAATGTTATAACAGAAACTAAGAAAAACGCACTTAAAAAAAATTCAGCCTGTTTTCATTTATAGTACACAAAATAAAAATATCCACTGGTGATTAAATACCACCAAAAAAATCTCTATTTGTTTGAAAAAATGATAAAAATGTCATATGGGTACAGTGTTGCAAGACCGTGCAATTATCATTTAAAGTGCAACGGCGCTGAAAGGTGAAAATTGACCTGGGCAGGAAGGGGGTAAAAGTGCCTGGTAGACAAGTGGTTAAACTGCCCTAGTAAAGACAACTAAATGGGAGTTGAGATCTGATTGGCTGCTTAGGCTGTTTAAAGCCCCATTTTATTTTTTGCATGCTAGTCTCATAACGAAAGTGAAGAGGTTACTAAAGTTATGAAAATTCTTGTATGACAAAATAAAAATTTGAAAGTGATGTTACATAGTTAGTCTGGCTGAAAAAAATCCATCCAGTTCAACCAGAAAAAAAAATGATTGTATTTGTATTGTACTGATTAAACAAAAATTGTATGATCTGTTATCATATGAGAAAAATATTGTACGGTCATTTCGAAAGCTGTGTTTTTTGTTCGATTTTCTGATTGTGTGTACTAGGCATTAGGATACTTTTCAGTCACATATTCATAAAACATTACCACCACAAGTATACTTGTTTTTCAAAAATTGCATTCGATCAATGTTTTCATGCGTCAAAAGATCAAATTAAAAACATGATTATGACTAGAGATGAGCGAATCGAACTTGGCGAAGTGGAATTCGTTTAGAATATTAGGAAAAATTCGATTCGCACCGAATCCGAAAATTAGCAAACTTCGGATGCACGAATCGAATTTTTCCCGATCGGCCGATTTTCTTCCCTTCTACAGCCGGCAAAAAGTGTCCCTGCAGAGAGCTCCGCTATTTCTGACAGTTCTCTGATAGTTCCTTCACATTTACAGCGGTTGAAACATTGTATCTATTTGTTTCCATTTAGGATACAGATGTTTTTATTCGGAAACAAATAGATACAATGTTTCAACCGCTGTAAATGTGAAGGAACTGTCAGAAATAGCGGAGCTCTCTGCAGATACACTTTTTGCTGTACTGGAATTCTTCTTCTTTTCATTCTTCTTCTTCTTTTCATTCTTCTTCTTCTTTTCATTCTTCTTCTTCTTTTCATTCTTCTTTTCATTCTTCTTTTCATTCTTCTTCTTCTTCTTTTCATTCTTCTTCTTCTTTTCATTCTTCTTCTTCTTCTTTTCATTCTTCTTTTCATTCTTCTTCTTCTTCTTCTTTTCATTCTTCTTCTTCTTCTTTTCATTCTTTTTTTCATTCTTCTTTTCATTCTTCTTTTCATTCTTCTTCTTTTCATTCTTCTTCTTCTTCTTCTTTTCATTCTTCTTCTTCTTCTTTTCATTCTTCTTTTCATTCTTCTTCTTCTTCTTTTCATTCTTCTTCTTTTCATTCTTCTTCTTCTTCTTTTCATTCTTCTTCTTCTTCTTCTTCTTCATCTTCTTCATCTTCTTCGTCGTGCCCCGTGACTGCCCAAATGAGTGAAGTGTGCGGTGATTCTAAGATCGACGGCACTCATCTGCATGTCATACTGACTGACAGTATTATTTCTCTTCCCCAGCAGACTCCAAGGGCATTTAAATTAAAGGTACAGTGTTCTGCACTAATATAAAGGCTCTCTGAAGCCTAGAAACCCTTTTAATAAGTTAAATTCGCATCGAATCGAATTTATTCCGCAAATTCGGCGAATCAGCCGAATCGAATTTTTGAATAATTCGCTCATCTCTAATTATGACATAAAGGGGGAGATTTACTAAAACTGGTGCACCCAGAATCTGGTACGGCTGTGCATGGTAACCAATCAGTTTCCAAGTTTTATTGTCAAATCTGAATTGAACAAACTTAAGTTAGAAGCTAATTGGGGGCTATGCACAGCTGTACCAGATTCTGTGTGCTCCAGTTTTCCCCTAGCTTCACACCTAAGCATTTTGTAGAAACACACTACAGTCCATTTAACATGATTTCCTATGGTAAACGTTCACATCTACGCATTTTCACCCGGTGCGTTTTTTGGAAGGGGCCAGAGACTTTTTTGAATGCAAAAAGTAGCATTTTTGGTTCTATAGGCTTCAATGGAAACGCTGCAGAAAAGCATGTAGTGCATTTTTGCTGCGTTTTGCATTTTAAATCTGCCCAGCAGCAAGAGAAAAAAGTGGGCAGAATAAAAATGCTAAATCAAAGCATGACAAAAACGCCCCCTACCATGCATTTCAGCAGATTCTCCACTGAACTATATTGTAGCAAAAACACAGCTTTTTGCTTTTAAAAAAGTCCCTGACCCTTTCCAAAAACACAGCAGCTCAAAAAAAAGCATAGATGTGAACGTGTCCCATAGGAAACCATGTTAAATGGACTGTAGTGTGTTTCTGCAAAAAGCACTAAAAAAGCATTGGTGTGAATGCAGCCTAAATCTCCCCCATACAGTGCTCAGCAATATTGAAAACAATCAAAAAAGTTCTAACTACTCTGATAGCTTCATTTTTGATTCAGCCTCAACAATTGATTAAAGTGATTGAAAAATGCTTTTTTTTCCCCAAAGTTTTGTATTGTAATGTGTCAGACCTTAAATGATCTGTTCTTCTGTATGTATTTGCAGTCCTTCACTTTTTAAGATTTGCCAAATTAGTGTCTCCCTGACCTAGACTCTATGCCCGTCCGCTCTTGTCTTCATTCCACGCTCCTCCCTGTAATCAGCTGAGACTGCAGCTTATCTCCCCCCTCCTTCTATAACACCATCTTGTCCCTTGCAACACAAAGGGTGGGAGAGAGGAGGGACAGGGGACACCTGTGGAAGTACTCTGCCTGATGCTCACTCCTTGTCTCCTCCTGCTTCACCAGGACTAAATCAGTCACATCAGCATCACTCAACCTGTCACAGACAACATCCTCATCTCCAAACACATCCAGCATCTCTGATTTAGGAGGCTCTGCTGTTCATCAATAAAACTCAAGGTAAGTACTATCATTTTTAGAAATTAGAGGTTAAGTAGTCAATCACAATTTCATAATATTTGATTTTGAAACTTCAATCTTTCAAAAATGGCTGTAATGATTTGCATTTACGTTGCATTTTATTTTACACACTTCAAAAGCTCATGAGATACATTTTATGACAAATGTTTTCCTAGTGTTCTGTCGCAGCTTATGATGATCAAACCCTGGCAACAGCAATATAAAATTGTATCTTGACAGGTTTAATACAACACAGGCACTTTTTACAGTAATTGGCTTTTTCCTTTTAAAGTATTACTAGACATTTTTTATTAGGTTTAACAATGCAAGCTGTTATGTTATAATTCATATATAATTGCATCCTAGATATATTCATACATACAGTGTGGAGACACCAGAGTCAAGGCATGTCATTACTGATACTACTTTCAATCACTTTCATTTGAGATTTACCTTTTCAAAAATATTGATCACACAGAGGGATTATATTTGCATTTTCAGTCAAGTGAATGTAAGTGATAAAAGCTGGTCATGGCAGGTACTGAATATACTTTATATTGTGTTTGTAAGTTGGAATATATATATATATATATATATATATATATATATTTTTTTTTTTTTTTTTAAATATATACATATTTAAATAAATGTATATATATATATATATATATATATATACACAAACACACAGTGGCTAAGTGGTTAACACTTCTGCCTTGCAGTACTAGTGTCGGTGGTTTGAATCCCAACCATAGCACCACCTGCCTGGAGTTTGCATGTTCTCCCTGTGCCTGCGTAGGTTTCCTCCGGGTACTCCGGTTTCTTCCCACACTCCAAAAACATGTTGGTAGGTTAACTGGCTTCTGTTTAAATTGACCCTAGTATGTGTATGTATGTGAGTTAGGGACCTTAGATTGTACACCCTTTGAGGGTTAGGGATTGAGGTGAATGTACAATATATATATAAAGCGCTGCAGAAATTGACGGTGCTATATAAGTACCTGAAATAAATTAAAGTATATGTATGTATTTAACATTAAAAAAATCAATTTACTACTTAACATAGCTTTCATATTTACCATAAGCGGACAGAACTTGGTATTGCTCTGCATTTAGGTGCAACTCTGTTTCAAAATCACTGATTACTTGATATGGCAATAGTGGAAGGAAATAAGAGGAAAGGGCAATAAACAAAATAAACGGCCCCCTGATATTGCTCAAAGGGTGTTTTTTGTTTCTTTCTTACCATGACCACAAGAAAATCAGTATTAGGTAGTATGTTAGTTTGTTCAGATGTGCATCATAGAACTCTGAGACCAGTATAAGCTTGGAGTCGCTTAAGGCTTAACCACTTGCCCTCCTGAGGATTTACCCCCCTTCCTGAACAGGCCATTTTTTGCATTACGGCAGTTGTTACTTTAACTGACAATTGTGCTGTCATGCAACGCTGCACCCAAATAAACTTTACATCCTTTTTTTCAGCAAAAAGAGCTTTCTTTTGGTGGTATTTGATCGCCTCTGCGTTTTTTTATTTTATGCACTATAAATGAAAAAAACTATTTTGAGAAAAAAAACAATATTTTTGACTTTTTGCTATTAAACATGTCCAGTAAAAAAATTTTAAAAAATCTAATTTCGTCATAAATTTAGGCCAAAATGTATTCTGTTACATGTCTTTGCTAAAAAATAATCCGAATATGTGTAAATTGGTTTACATGAAAGGTATAACGTTTACAAATGGAGGTATATATACTGATTTTTTTTTTCTACTAGTACTGGCGGCAATCAGTGACTTATAGCAGGACTGTGGCGAGCATTCTGACACTGGGGGAACTGACTTGGTGTCATTGACATCCCCAGTGACACCGATGCAGTGATCAGTACTAATAAAAAGCACTGACACTGTACTAATGGCACTGGGCAGGAAGGGCAATCAAAGGGTTAATTGTGTGCCATGTGCTGTTTTGCTGTGTGTGCTTTCCACTGTAAGCACACTGCTTTGTATGGCTCTGCTATGCAGGAGGGGAGATCTGTGCTGTTTATACACAGGTCTCTCCCCTGTTGGAGATACTAGTGATCACCGGGTGCTGCGAGAAATCACTGGCCGGGACCCGGTGATTGACAGCTGAGGCCGTGAATGGCGGCTCGGGTAGGGCATGCGTGCCCCCTACCCGGAACTGCAAGATCACACATATATACATGATTTTGCGCACCCATGCAGCCCTGTAGCAGTATTTCTGCTATACTGCAGAGTGAAAGCAGTTAAAATAAATCAGCCTGACAGTTCTAACTAACCCACTGGCTGATCACTGATGGAAAATCAGAACATACATACAGATTAGGAAGAAAAAGTGTCCATACCATACAGTGTGCAAGAGGCCTTAAAGTAGTTGAAGCAGCAGAGTCAGCAACAGGCAAACAGCAATGTGTGTTTTCCAAATGAGTTCAATAATGGCACTTTTCCTGATGGGTTTTTCTGTGAAGGTTTGGTTAACATAAAGGAATGTAATGCAAACATATAGCTTTTTACTGAGTCATTTGGCTTACTGCCAGGTATCATAAGGACACACTCAGGAAGATTTAAAAATGAGAATTAAATCAGTAATAAACCCAAAACTAAAAATGTAATATATTGTAGCTTACCAATCCTTTGATGCGATGGCTGCCTTAGTTTTGTGTTTTTAGGCTTTTTTGCCCTCTGTTTTACCTTGGTGATCTGACCAATAACATACTCCCTGCCTTAGGCTGCCTACTCTCTGGATGAAGGAGCAACAGAAACACCTTAGGACAGCAGCATTGTCAGTCTGGAGGGGAGGTGAGTGTTAGATGGACTAGTAGATTTAAATACACTAACAAATACACTAACAAATTGAAGCCAAGCTCCAGCTAACACTCATAAGCAGTTACAGCAACAGTTTTATGTTCCTTTTGAGATAAATATTTCACTTAAATAAATAAATATTGATAATTCTAAGCACCCCTGTCAGTAGTAAATGGTTTGTGTCAACTCTCTAACTGCTACATCTGCAGGACAGCTTGTTTAGTTGAACAATAACAGACTTACTGGCAAGATTACCAGATGACAATAAAGGAGAGAGATCCTAAAAAAAGAAAACTAATGCAGCCAACACATCTAATTGGTAAGCTGCAACATAATCAATGTTTGCTTTTGGGTTTAATAACACTTTAATCCAGCCATATGCCAGTAGAATTTCATTCAAACATTCATAAGAAAATTCTAGAAAAAATCTGTGGTGCATGCATTTTGACCCCCTATACCCACGCCCATTTTTTTTCTCTCTCTCCCTTCTCCTTCTCCCCTTCTCTCCTTCTCTCCTTTTCTCCTTCTCTCCTTCTCTCCTTTTCTCCTTCTCTCCTTCTTTTCTCTCCTTCTCTTCTCTCCTTTTCTCCTTCTCTCCTTTTCTCTTTCTCTCCTTTTCTCCTTTTCTCTTTCTCTCCTTTTCTCCTTCTCTCCTTTTCTCCTTCTCTCCTTCTCTCCTTCTCTCCTTTTCTCCTTCTCTCCTTTCCTCCTTCTCTCCTTTTCTCCTTCTCTCCTTCTCTTCTCTCCTTTTCTCCTTCTCTCCTTTTCTCCTTCTCTCCTTCTCTTCTCTCCTTTTCTCCTCTCCTTCTCTCCTTCTCTCCTTTTCTCCTTCTCTCCTTCTTTTCTCTCCTTCTCTTCTCTCCTTTTCTCCTTCTCTCCTTTTCTCTTTCTCTCCTTTTCTCTTTCTCTCCTTTTCTCCTTCTCTCCTTTTCTCCTTCTCTCCTTTTCTCCTTCTCTCCTTCTCTCCTTTTCTCCTTCTCTCCTTCTCTCCTTTCCTCCTTCTCTCCTTTTCTCCTTCTCTCCTTCTCTTCTCTTCTTTTCTTCTTCTCTCCTTTTCTCCTTCTCTCCTTCTCTTCTCTCCTTTTCTCCTCTCCTTCTCTCCTTTTCTCCTTCTCTCCTTCTCTTCTTCTCTCCTTCTCTCCTTCTCTCCTTTTCTCCTTCTCTCCTTCTCTTCTCTCCTTTTTCTTCTTCTCTCCTTCTCTTTTTCTCTCCTTCTCTTCTCTCCTTTTCTCCTTCTCTCCTTGTCTTCTCTCCTTTGCTCCTTCTCTCCTTGTCTTCTCTCCTTTGCTCCTTCTCTCCTTGTCTTCTCTCTTTCTCTTCTTTTCTCTCTTTCTCCTTCTCTCCTTTTCTCCTTTTCTCCTTCTTTCCTTTTCTCCTTCTCTCCTTTTCTCCTCTCCTTCTTTCCTTTTCTCCTTCTCTCCTTTTCTCCTTCTCTCTTTCTCTTCTCTCCTTCTCTCCTTTTCTCCTTCTCTCCTTCTCTTCTCCCCTTTTCTCCTTCTCTCCTTTTCTCTTTCTCTCCTTCTCTTCTCTCCTGTTCTCCTTTTCTCCTTCTCTCCTTCTCTTCTCTCCTTTTCTCCTTCTCTCCCTCTCTTCTCTTCTCTACTTCTCTTCTCTTTCTCCTTCTTTCCTTTTCTCCTTCTCTCCTTTTCTCCTTCTCTCCTTCTCTCCTTCTCTCCTTTTCTCCTTCTCTCCTTTTCTCCTTCTCTCCTTTTCTCCTTCTCTCCTTTTCTCCTTCTCTTCTCTCCTGTTCTCCTTTTCTCCTTCTCTCCTTCTCTCCTTCTCTCCCTCTCTTCTCTTCTCTACTTCTCTTCTCTTTCTCCTTCTTTCCTTTTCTCCTTCTCTCCTTTTCTCCTTCTCTCCTTCTCTTCTCCCCTTTTCTCCTTTTCTTCTCTCCTTTTCTCCTTCTCTCCCTCTCTTCTCTCCCTCTCTTCTCTCCTTCTCTTCTCTCCTTTTCTCCTTCTCTCCTTCTCTTCTCTCCTTCTCTTCTCTCCTTCTCTCCTTCTCTCCTTTTCTCTTTCTCTCCTTTTCTCTTTCTCTCCTTCTCTCCTTTTCTCCTTCTCTCCTTCTCTTCTCTCCTGTTCTCCTTTTCTCCTTCTCTCCTTCTCTCCCTCTCTTCTCTTCTCTACTTCTCTTCTCTACTTCTCTTCTCTTTCTCCTTTTTTCCTTTTCTCCTTCTCTCCTTTTCTCCTTCTCTCCTTCTCTTCTCCCCTTTTCTCCTTTTCTTCTCTCCTTTTCTCCTTCTCTCCCTCTCTTCTCTCCCTCTCTTCTCTCCTTCTCTTCTCTCCTTTTCTCCTTCTCTCCTTCTCTTCTCTCCTTTTCTCCTTCTCTCCTTTTCTCTTTCTCTCCTTTTCTCTTTCTCTCCTTCTCTCCTTTTCTCCTTCTCTCCTTCTCTTCTCTCCTGTTCTCCTTTTCTCCTTCTCTCCTTCTCTCCCTCTCTTCTCTTCTCTACTTCTCTTCTCTTTCTCCTTCTTTCCTTTTCTCCTTCTCTCCTTTTCTCCTTCTCTCCTTCTCTCCTTTTCTCCTTTTCTCCTTCTCTCCTATTCTCCTTTTCTCCTTCTCTCCTTTTCTCCTTCTCTCCTTCTTCTTTTCTCCTTCTCTTTTTCTCTCCTTCTCTTCTTTTCTCTCTTTCTCCTTCTCTCCTTTTCTCTCTTTCTCCTTCTCTCCTTTTCTCCTTCTCTCCTTTTCTCCTTCTCTCCTTCTTTCCTTTTTCTCCTTCTCTCCTTTTCTCCTTCTCTCTTTCTCTTCTCTTCTCTACTTCTCTTCTTTCTCCTTCTTTCTTTTTCTCCTTCTCTCCTTTTCTCCTTCCCTCCTATTCTCCTTCTCCCCTTTTCTCCTTTTCTCATTCTCTTCTCTCCTTTTCTCCTTCTCTCCCTCTCTTCTCTCCCTCTCTTCTCTCCTTCTCTTCTCTCCTTTTCGCCTTCTCTCCTTCTCTTCTCTCCTTTTCTCCTTCTCTCCTTTTTTCCTTCTCTCCTTTTCTCATTTTCTCCTTCTTTCCTTCTCTCCTTTTCTCCTTCTCTCCTTTTCTCCTTCTCTCCTTTTCTCTTTCTCTCCTTTTCTTCTCTCCTGTTCTCCTTTTCTCCTTCTCTCCTTCTGTTCTCTCCTTCTCTCCTTCTGTTCTCTCCTTTTCTCCTTCTCTCCCTCTCTTCTCTTCTTCTCTTCTCTTTCTCCTTCTTTCCTTTTCTCCTTCTCTCCTTTTCTCCTTCTCTCCTATTCTCCTTTTCTCCTTCTCTCCTTTTCTCTTTCTCTCCTTCTCTTCTCTCCTTCTCTCCTTTTCTCCTTCTCTCCTTCTCTTCTCCCCTTTTCTCCTTTTCTCCTTCTCTTCTCTCCTTTTCTCCTTCTCTCCTTTTTTCCTTCTCTCCTTTTCTCATTTTCTCCTTCTTTCCTTCTCTCCTTTTCTCCTTCTCTCCTTTTCTCCTTCTCTCCTTTTCTCCTTCTCTCCTTTTCTTTTTCTCTCCTTCTCTTCTCTCCTGTTCTTTTCTCCTTCTCTCCTTCTGTTCTCTCCTTCTCTCCTTATGTTCTCTCCTTTTCTCCTTCTCTCCCTCTCTTCTCTTCTTCTCTTCTCTTTCTCCTTCTTTCCTTTTCTCCTTCTCTCCTTTTCTCCTTCTCTCCTATTCTCCTTTTCTCCTTCTCTCCTTTTCTCTTTCTCTCCTTCTCTTCTCTCCTTCTCTCCTTTTCTCCTTCTCTCCTTCTCTTCTCCCCTTTTCTCCTTTTCTCCTTCTCTTCTCTCCTTTTCTCCTTCTTTCCCTCTCTTCTCTCCTTCTCTTCTCTCCTTTTCTCCTTCTCTCCTTTTCTCCTTCTCTCCTTTTCTCCTTCTCTTCTCCTATTCTCTCCTCTCCTTTTCTCCTTCTCTCCTTCTCTTCTTTTCTCTATTTCTCCTCTCCTTTTCTCCTTCTCTCCTTCTCTCCTTTTCTCCTTCTCTCCTTCTTTCCTTTTCTCCTTCTCTCCTTTTCTCCTCTCCTCTCCTTTTCTCCTTCTCTCTTTCTCTTCTCTTCTCTACTTCTCTTTCTCCTTCTCTCCTTTTCTCCTTCTCTCTTTTTCTCTTCTCTCTTTCTCCTTCTCTTCTCTCTTTCTCCTTCTCTTCTCTCTTCCTTCTCTTTCCATTTTTCACCCTTTAAGTCATCTAGAAAGAGTGCAGGCCTCCCCCCCAACTGTGGTGTATGACGGAACCCCTATGGGGCTCCTGTCACCCCACCACCCACCCGTCAGCATATGCACAGGGCCACATTAATAGGAGTTAGGTTGCACGGCCCATGCCATGTCCTCTAACCTTGACTGGTATGTAACCCTTCCTACACTTCAGCATAGTATGTTAACTATAAGAAACTTTTTGACATTGCTGTATTTTTCTGTCATTCATGTACCCCTGTGTGGGTGAATCACTTCAATGTATTACATTTTGAATAATATCTTTACTATTGCTTACATATTGTATGTCCTAAAGCCTTTTCAATAAAAGCTTTTCGGTGCCATAAAATTCTAAAAAATTGTCATCTGAGGTTTTGATCTTGCCATCACTGAGTCAGTTCATTTTGTTCAAAAGCCTTTAAAATTTTGTCGAGACCTGCTACTTGAAAGGAATTCTAGACTGCACCTTTTGTGCTTAGAACATGTACAATTTTTGCGAACCAAAACTGAAATTCACAGTTAGAATTATCTTTGTTTGGGAAAACATTTTCTATTCTGCTCTTTCAAATTTCTCATCACAACAATCAGAACCATTTGTTGATTTAACCCCAAACTCTATTGGGAACATTCTGAAAATGAAATTTTTTTATGAAATTCTGCTACTGGATGGCCATCATTAGTTAAAATGTGTGTTGAGCATTCCCAATCCCCTCCTGTACTTCAGTATTGGTTACTATGTTCATCCAACTAGATTAAAAGGTATGTGCTCTTTAGGTGCACTTATTGTATATTTACTGTATTGTAACAGGATATACTTTCCTTACTTTAAAACTTAAAGCCGAACTTCACCAAAAAGGGGAAGTTCTGTTTTTCCCACTCCATTCCTCCCCCCATACATACATTTTTTAACTTTTTTTTTTTTAAGTGGTACTTTTTATCCTAAGTAGATACCTAGTTTTTGTAGGTACCCACTTCCATTTGGATCGCCTAGGCGACCCGAGTGGGAGTTCGGAACCCTTTCTTTACCCGCAGCCTTCTGGAACACGTCACAGGCCCCTGGAGGCTGTGGGACCATTCACAAAGTGCAGCATGGCTTGCATGTGTGCAGTGGGAAGTCACAAGGAGTCACAGCTGAGTTCCCTTAGTAAACATGCTGGCACCAGAATCCCGAAGATCAGTGAAGAACCAGCTTGGGTGAGGACAGGGCTTTATCCCTGGACAGGTAACCCATAAGAAAGAAAAATATATTTTTAAATATATTTTAAAAATATTCTTCCCAATTATATTGACAAATATTTGAAATGCTACAATTTTGGCCATATTCAATATATTTCAATATATATTTCAATATATAATATATACTGTATGTTGAAATGCGTTTTTATTACAAAGTATAAAAATGTTTTTAAACATACATATGCTGCATGTCTTTAAAAATACAAATCTACATTTTTGGAATGCATTTACAAATATATGTAAAATATATGTTAAAATTACTTTTTTATATGTTAAAAAAAAATATGAATATATTTAAAAAATATATATTTGTCCCTATATGTCCAATACAGTATTTGTTTCTGCTGACTTTTAATTTTTTTTTGGGGGGGCGGGCAGAAGTTCCTCTTTGACTATTAATATTTTACATATCTATGTTATATTCCAAAGATGCCAAGGGAGAGGATGTTATATTCCGAAGATGCCGGGGGAGAGGATGTTGCCCTACTATACAGATCTGTGCACTAAAAGTACACTTATCCTTTAGGCTCGGTTCACACTGCTCACTGCTCCGACTTGGGATCCAACTTGTGAGACCCATGTTAGTCAATGAGAGCCGTCTTAATTAGCACTACTGAAGTCACTCCGACTTTAGAAAAGGTTCCTGTACCACTGTAAGGCGACTTCCATCCGACTTGTGCCCATAAACTTTAATGGAAGTTGCCTCCAAGTCGGATACTCATCTATACTGATGTGATTTGGTTCCGACATTACATCCCTGGACAGATAAGTGTCCTTTTATTAAAAGTCATCAGATACAGTATTTGCATCTGCTGGCTTTAAAAAAATTTTTTGGGGGGGGGCTGGAGATCCTCTTTGACTATTAAAATATCTATATTATATTCTGAAGATGCCGGGGGAAAGCATGTTGCCCTACTATAAAGACCTGTGCTAAAAGTACACTTATCCTTTAGGCTCAGTTCACACTGCCCTGACTTGGGATCCAACTTGTGAGACCCCAAGTCTCATGACATTCGAAATCCCATGTTAGTCAATGAGCGCCATCTTAATTAGCACTACTGAAGTCACTCTGACTTTAGAAAAGGTTCCTTTACTATTTCAAGGCGACTGCCATCCGACTTGTGCCCATAGACTTTAATGGAAGTTGGCTCCAAGTCGGATCCTCATCTAAATTGATGTGATTTGGATCCAACATTACATCCCTGGACAGATAAGTGTCATTTTTTTAAAAGTCATCAGATACAGTATTTGTATCTGCTGACTTTAATTTTTTTTTTTTGGGGGGGGGGGGGCTGAAGATCCTCTTTGACTATTAACATTTAACATATCTATATTATATTTCGAAGATGCTGGGGGAAAGCATGTTGCCCTACTATAAAGACTTGTGCACTAAAAGTGCACTTATCCTTTAGGCTCGGTTCACACTGCCTCGACTTGGGATCCGACTTGTGAGATTGCAAGTCGCATGACGTGTGCAATACCATGTTAGTCAATGAGAGCCATCTTAATTAGCACTGCTGAAGTCGCTCCAACTTTAGAAAAGGTTCCTGTACTATTTCAAGGTGACTTCCATCCGACTTGTGACCATAGACTTAATGGAAGTTGCCTCCAAGTCGGATCCTCCTCTAGATAGATGTGATTTGGATCCAACATTACTGGAAGATTACCAAAGTAATCAGAGTAACGCAAAGTCGCATCAATGTCGTACTCAAGTCGCCAGCAAATCGCCAGGAAGTCGCCTGGCAAAGTCACATGGTAAGTCACACGACTTTCAGGGCACAGTAGTGTGAACCGAGCCTCAAACAGCAATAGTGAGGTGCAGGAGGCTGAAGGCCAACCCTCGACTATTGGGTTTTGGGGCTATCAGAGTAATCAGGAAGAGACTGGGAGGTTGGTGCCTTCTTTCTATCCATGGTGCCACTTTGCACTGTTTTTATTTCAAAGTGGTATTCAATTATAAGAAGCATACTTATAAATGTTGTTATAGAAAATAACAAAAATGACATATTATTGTAAATGTAGCTTACGGGAAGCTGAAAACATGTACTATCACTTTAATATAACTGGGCAGGGAGGTTTGGTTTACATTCATATGAGCAGCTGAGCAAATCAGATATCCTTCGGGCTTAAAGAGAGTTTCTGGCTCCCCTGAGCTAGTGCTTTCCCTCAGCTGTATCTGACCTTCTTACAACTGGCTAAGCTGACAATCACCTGATAGCTTTGTACAGAATTCCCTACGGCTCAGCCTTCACTGCCAGTTTATACAGTTCTTCTGGCTCAGTGTAATACCATCTCCTCTGTGTAAGGAATTGGGTTATTCTGTGAACTGAGGCTTGCACTGTAAATTCATAGGAGTCTATAAAACAAAACAAAAAAAATTCTGCCTGTTTGAATGTATGCAAGCATCAGTAAAGAAGATGGCAACATAGAGATTTCACCCTGTTTTTTTTTAAGGAAAATTCTGCTGACCAATATTTTTATCTAAATAACCACATAAAAAACAAAGACAAAAAACGATATGAACTAAATTAAAATTTTTAAATAAATGAAATGACACAATAATACAAAACAAAATATTAAAATAATAAATACTATTTCAGTATGTTATACTGTAGCAAGTCTGAACCGAAAACAAAAATCATTATCCCGTGAACCAAGATGTTATTTTCTTTCTATGTTTCCTGCATTAAAATGATCCCTATTTTCTCACAAAGACCATAAATTGGGATGAGCAAAGAAAATGTATCATTCTGGGTATTTTGTTTAGGAAATCAACTAACTTTTAGTTTATTTAGTTTTTTTTTGTGTTTTGGTATTTCAGTGTGTGTGTTAGGGCTCATTCAAATGAGTGATTAGCTCTGTGCAGCGTGAAGAGCCGTTTACTTCTTCTACTAGCGCTGAGCTGCATGCAGGCAGCCCATGAAGAGTGAATGGATATGCATGGGCTGTATAGACTCAACCAAACAGCTGAGTTTAACACAGACCATGTGAGCCCTTATTGTTGTTTGGTTACTGTTGATTTTATTTATTTTTTCTCACTGTAAGTTTTCTTCTGTCTGTGAAAAAAAAATTAGAAAAAAAATAATAATAATGAGAATAAATAATAATGAGATTATTAACATAATAATAATCATAAGAATAAATATTAATAATGAGAATATTGAGAAAAATGAGAGGCCTGATTTTGGCACAAGAACAAGTCCCAGATAGCTGAAACAAGTTTCTGTCACTCACAAGAGATATTAGAGACCTAAATCCCCCTAAACCCCACTTCCATTCCGCCTTCCCCATTGCATTGACTCCTCCTTGCTTGGACACGGGTCTGGTATGGATTATGGGGGGGGGGGGGAACCCCCACGCCTTTTTTTTTTTTAGATTTTGCTGTGGGGTTCCCCTCAAAATTCATACCAGACCTTGGGGTTTGATACGGATTTTGGGGTGGGACCCCATGCTGTTTTTTTGGGTTTTTTTTAATTTTGGCATGGGATTCCCCTTAACTGCTTCCCGTCCGCCCTATAGCAGAAATACTGCTACAGGGTGGCACAGGTGCTCTAAATCATGTGTGTATATATGTGTGATTTTGTAGTTCTGGGTAGGGGGTGCGTGTGCCCTACCCATGCCACCATTTGCGGCCTGAGCTGTCAATCACCGGGTCCCAACCGGTGATTACTCGCCAGCAACCGGTGATCACGGTATTACTGATGGGGGAGAAAACTGTATGTAAACAATACAGTTCTCTTCCCTGTCAACTCCTGCACACTGCTTTGTATGGCTCTGCTATGCAGTGTGCTTACAGTTGAAAGCACACACAGCACATAATTTGAAACAGCACACAGTTAACCCATTGATCATCCCTCATGTTAACCCCTTCCTGCACAATGCCATTAGTGTCAGAATGCCCACCACTTGTAAATGCTATAACTTTCACGTAAACCAATTAATTTACACATATTGGGATTTTTTTTTTGCAAAGACATGTAGCAGAATACATTTTGGTGTAAATTTATGACTACATTTGATTTTTGAATTTTTTTTATTGGACATGTTTAATAGCAAAAAGTAAAAAAAAATGTTTTTTTTTCTCAAAATTGTCGGGC
The DNA here is from genome assembly GCF_062004578.1 of Staurois parvus. Lineage (NCBI taxonomy): Eukaryota > Metazoa > Chordata > Amphibia > Anura > Ranidae > Staurois > Staurois parvus. The sequence goes on from NW_028318030.1 coordinate 6,577,878, forward strand.
TTTTTTTGTTTATAGCACCAAAAATTAAAAATGCACAAGTGATCAAATACCACCGAAAGAAAGCTCTATTTGTGGGGAAAAAAGGACAGAAATTGCATTTGGGTGCAGCATTACATGACCGCGCAATTGTCAGTTAAAGTAATGCAGCGCTGTAACGCAAAAAATGGTCTTGTCAGGAAGGGGGGTAAATCCTCAGGAGGGCAAGTGGTTAAAATCCATACCAGACCTGAAGGGCCTCGTAACGACTAGGGGGAGCCCCACGCAGGTTTTTTTTTTTTTCTTGTTTTACTTTATAATGCTAGCATTCTTTTGTTTGCAATCAGCTGTCAGTGGGGAACCCCCCTGACAGCTAAAGAGTTATCAGTTGTTAAGTACGTGCCTCCCGCTCCTTAACAAACTGTTATTCACTGGAGAGAAGGGGAGAAGCAGAAGGAGGATTCGCAGCTGGATTTGCATCGATGTGAACGCATGATTGAAATTTCAATATGGTCCCATTGAAGTCTATGGAGTTAAATTTGCACTGCACTGCACTATACTCGCACAGGACCCTTTTTTTAACCAGATCAGAATCACACCACATTTATATGAACGACCTTCATACAAAACAATTTTTTCTCAGATGACATGTGAATCTATGCCTATTAGTATCAGTGTGAATTAGTTTTATTGTATTGACTATCCATGAGATTTTTCCACTTGCTTGATAGACAGTGTGATTTACAGGTGTATACCATACATTCGCCTTATAATACAATTGCATGGGGGGCCCATAGGAATTTAGCTATGTGTTGCATGTATAGTATATTTTATCTGAGGTGTTAGGCAACTAAATGTTCCATTCTTGAAATACTCCCATGCACGCTATAAGTGTTTACATGTGCCATTTATGTCTATAGGCGTCTGTGCCTGGCCGGGGGAAACATGCTGGAATCTACACAGCACAGGTTCATGACGCCTGTGTGCAAGATAAGGCTGAACTCCAGGCAAGCAGCTAAATACACAGATGAAGTACTCTACATATATAGTAGCTGTTGTACCTGTAAAATATTTTTTATTTTTGTCCAGGCCTGAGATTTCCACAGCTCTGACACATAACACAGTCCTGTCTATATTGTGATATTACTCAGCTGCAGTTAAGTAACTCTTGCCCAGCCCCAGCCTCTGTTTGGGGAGTGAAAGGAGAAGCGCAGACTGAAGACCTCTGTCATTACACTGATTCGCTTCCTGCGCTGATTCTAAAGTTAGGTGTTAGTTGGGTTCTAACAGCTTAACTGCTTCCCTGCCACCCTATAGCAGAAGTACTGCTACAGGGCAGCAGGGCTGCGCAAAATCACATATATACGTGCGTTGCATTTCTGGGTATGGAGTGTGAGCGCATGCCACCCTATCCGCGCCGCCATCAATCACCAGGTCCTGGCCAGAGATTCCCTGCTGGCACTCAGCAATCATCAGGGAAAGCTGACAGGGGAGAGACCTGTGTGTAAACAACACAGGTCTCTCTCCTGCCAGCAAGGACATGCTGCTTTGTATTTTTCTGCACAGCAACAGCATGTCATCCTAGTAAAGCATACACAGCACACAGTAAAACGTACACAGTTAACCCTTTGATGGCCTCATATGTTAACCCCTTCCTGCCCATTGTCATTAGTACAGTGTCAGTGCTTTTTATTAGCACTGATCACTGTATTAGTGTCACTGGGGATGTTAGTGGCAGTTAGTCAGTTCCCCCAGTGTCAGAATGCTCGCCGCAGTCTCGCTATAAGAACACCACCCTTGCTAGTATAAAAAAAAAAATTCCAGTATATATACCGCCATTTGTAGACGCTGTAACTTTCACATAAACCAATTCATTTACACGTATTGGGATTTTTTTTTCTTTAGCAAAGACATGTCGCAGAATACATTTTGGCCTAAATTTATGAAGAAATTAGATTTTTTTAATTTTTTTTACTGGACATGTTTAATAGCAAAAAAATATTTTTTTTTATTTTTCAAAATTGTTGCTCTTTTTTTGTTTATAGCGCAAAAAATAAAAATGCAGAGGTGATTAAATACCACCAAAAGAATGCTCTATTATTGGGAACAAAATAGCATACATTTCATTTGGGTGCAGCGCTGTATGACTGCGCAATTGTCAGTTAAAGTAACGCAGCGCCGTACCGCAAAAAATGTCCTGATCAAGAAGGGGGGTAAATCCTTTGGAGGGAAAGTGGTTAAATAACAGTTCCTTCCCCACCGACTTCTGTTTGTAAACAAAGTGGCTGAAGGATCACAGGGGATGTCATATACGGTCATAGTGCCCTTCCTTAGATGAGGCCCTTATCCTCATTAACATGCCCCCCCCCCAATCCCCAGGCAAGATACCTTCCCAATGTCAATATGGCCTGATATGGCTCATGAGTTAGAGGGGTGCATTCTCACTTCCACTTCCCTTTCCTTGCCATCCAGGATGCATGTCTGATTAAGGCTCCATGCACACGGGGCGTTTTAAGAAAGCTGGTAACATTAGCTGTGTGAAGTCACGTTAAAAATGTGAGTTTTTCAGAATTTGTTTGCGTTTTTGTATTAGCGTTTAGCAGTGTTTTTCAAGTTTTTTCACGTTTGTGTTTTTTAGAATTTTTTAGGGTTTTTTGACCACAAAAAACGTTTTACCGCATTTTACAGCTAAAAAAACTCCTTTAGAAACCCACTAGTTCTGGGTTTTTTTCCAGCCAAAAACGCCCCTGCCAAACAACGTTGATTACAGTCTGTGTGTGCATGGACACATAGGATAACATGCTGGGGGGTTTACTGGCTGTAGAAAAAAAACATGAAAAGCCAAAAATAGCAGCTGTCCAGTGTACATGAGGACTAAGGGTGTAGTATAGTCCTCTTTTAAATCCATACTAGTCTCCTATAAGTACCTTTAAAAAAAAATAGCCTGGAAAGGGTCTGGTGTGGATTTTTAGGGGGACTCATGCAAAAAAATGGCATAGGGTGCTCCTAAAAATCCATACCAGACTTTTATCCAGGAATTTGATTATTTTTTTTAACAGGTATGTATACAGTACATACAATTTTACACCTCAGGGAGCTTACAATCTAAAATCCCTATCACACATGCATATACATACGAACGCCAATGTGGAAAGGAGCCAATTAAGGAGAAAATGCAATAGTGTACTGACTAGGAGTTTAACCAGAAAACTGAGCAGAAAAAGGAGGGCAGTGAGTGTGTGTCCCATCCCCTCCCATCGCAAATGACAACTCCTCAACAGATGACTATGAGCAAACAGGCAAGGAAACCTAGGTGGCATCATTGAAAAAATATTGTCATGATCATATTTGGTTTATGATATCATCCAGGATGCCTGCCAGCTTGTTTACGTCGTAAAACTATTAAAACAAGCTGGTAGGTGGACAGCCGGAAGCTGTCATTTGGTGGCAGTAGTAATACCACCACTGAGCGGAGGATCCTCAGCTGCAGCAGCTGGCAGGTGGGGCAAAAAGGGCAAATCTTTAAACAAGTCATTTATCTCTGTAGCTGTAGGCATTGTGGAAAACTCTTTAAAGTGATTTTATGTCCTTGTTCAGACTTTACGGTTGACACGAACCTAAAGCTCATTCCTAGTGGCAGGCCACCAAAATTCTGTTGCAATGCAAGTAATAGGAAAGAACTAAGTGCCTGTGTTGTGAACCTTAAATATGGATTTCTTCACAATGCCTACAGCTACAGAGGTGAATTTCTTGTTTAAAATTATTTTACTCCTTGTTCTGATCATGAAAATACTTTAGTGTGCAAAGAGTGGGTACAGGTTCACGTTAAGTGATTCCCTTGTTACCTCTGAAGATTAATTGCTCCACAGTACTTGCAACTCCACTGGAGGTCAGTAAAGGCTTTCTTTAAAGCTCCCTTAATGCTTGTTAAGAATACATAAATATTGAATCTCCATAGTCTGGCCGCAGGTTCACTTCAAAGAAACAATGTCACTTTGCCTATTCAGAGCAAACTACCTGTCTCTTTAAAATGTATTTAAATCCCATTTTGTTTTTGCTTGTTTTTTTGGATTGAGTGGTGAAGCCTTAGAGACCCTGCAAGGTTTTTGCTGCTGTTGTCTTACACAGGGTTAATGCCATGTAACCCATCTTATATAAAATTGTTAGTGCCTGATAATTTGCTGCTAGGTCTGAGCACTGCATCATTCTATGACTTTTTCAATCATGGCTGTAAAAAAGCTGTGGATTAGAATGTCAGAATTATGATTATAGCCTGACAACTAGAATTTTTTGAAAGATGGGCCAGCAATGGTACTCTATGTTCTGTCAGTACAATTTTTTTGTAAATGAAGTTATCAGAGCTGGTGTTACATTACATTACTGTTACAACACATTACTGAACATTTTACATACAGCCCAGTCATTTTGATGGGCTTGAGATGGGAAGGACCAAAAAGACAGAAATCTGTTCAGTGAAAACCAAAACTATTATTCTTTTTGGTTGTTCCTGTTCTAACCCTGGGCTGGTGCATGCATAGCCTTTAAAAGGGCCCTGTGTTGGGTTTTATTCACAAAATAAATGCAAATGTATAATTCCATGTTACAGTCAGGTCCATAAATATTGGGACATCAACACAATTCTAATATTTTTGGCTCTATACACCACCACAATGGATTTGAAATGAAACAAGATGTGCTTTAACTGCAAACTGTCAGCTTTAATTTGAGGGTATTTACCTCCAAATCAGGTGAACGGTGTAGGAATTACAACAGTTTGCATATGTGCCTTCCACTTGTTAAGGGACCAAAAGTAATGGGACAATTGGCTTCTCAGCTGTTCCATGGCCAGGTGTGTGTTATTCCCTCATTATCCCAATTACAATGAGCAGATATAAGGTCCAGAGTTCATTTCAAGTGTGCTATTTGCATTTGGAATCTGTTGCTGTCAACTCTCAAGATGAGATCCAAAGAGCTGTCACTATCAGTGAAGCAAGCCATCATTAGGCTGAAAAAACAAAACAAACCCATCAGAGAGATATCAAAAACATTAGGCGTGGCCAAAACAACTGTTTGGAACATTCTTAAAAAGAAGGAATGCACCGGTGAGCTCAGCAACACCAAAAGACCCGGAAGACCACGGAAAACAACTGTGGTGGATGACCGAAGAATTATTTCCCTGGTGAAGAAAACACCCTTCACAACAGTTGGCCAGATCAAGAACACTCTCCAGGAGGTAGGTGTATGTGTGTCAAAGTCAACAATCAAGAGAAGACTTCACCTGAGTGAATACAGAGGGTTCACCACAAGATGTAAACCATTGGTGAGCCTCAAAAACAGGAAGGCCAGATTAGAGTTTGCCAAATGACATCTAAAAAAGCCTTCACAGTTCTGGAACAACATCCTATGGACAGATGAGACCAAGATCAACTTGTACCAGAGTGATGGGAAGAGAAGAGTATGGAAAAGGAAAGGTACTGCTCATGATCCTAAGCATACCACCTCATCAGTAAAGCATGGTGGTGGTAGTGTCATGGCGTGGGCATGTATGGCTGCCAATGGAACTGGTTCTCTTGCATTTATTGATAATGTGACTGCTGACAAAAGCAGCAGGATGAATTCTGAAGTGTTTTGGGAAATATTATCTGCTCATATTCAGCCAAATGCTTCAGAACTCATTGGATGCCGCTTCACAGTGCAGATGGACAATGACCCAAAGCATACTGCAAAAGCAACCAAAGAGTTTTTTAAGGGAAAGAAGTGGAAGGTTATGCAATGGCCAAGTCCATCACCTGACCTGAATCCGATTGAGCATGCATTTCACTTGCTGAAGACAAAACTGAAGGGAAAATGCCCCAAGAACAAGCAGGAACTGAAGACAGTTGCAGTAGAGGCCTTGCAGAGCATCACCAGGGATGAAACCCAGCGTCTGGTGATGTCTATGCGTTCCAGACTTCAGGCTGTAATTGACTGCAAAGGATTTGCAACCAAGTATTAAAAAGTGAAAGTTTGATTTATGATTATTATTCTGTCCCATTACTTTTGGGAGTGGGAGGCACATATGCAAACTGTTGTAATTCCTACACCGTTCACCTGATTTGGATGTAAATACCCTCAAATTAAAGCAGACAGTCTGCAGTTAAAGCACATCTTATTTGATTCATTTCAAATCCATTGTGCTGGTGTATAGAGCCAAAAATGTTAGAATTGTGTCGATGTCCCAATATTTATGGACCTGACTGTATGTATGGGGATGGTGTGAAAAGCCATGTTAAAAACTAAATTGTATTATATTGCAGCTTACCAATAGTCAGATGTGATGCTTTATTTTTCAACTTTCTTTAACAGACCAAGCTGTTCAGCAAAAATGCCAGTTAAGCTGGCCATACACTGTTCGTTTTCTTTCTGAGAATAAAGAAGCTAACAGATTCCCCCATCCACACAAACAAGGTGAATGGAGGATTCCCCCCCCCCCCCCTTCCACACTGGGACATTGTATTCTGACAGTGGCTCCCACTGCTGTCAGAACACACTGCTCAGGCTACAGCAAAAATTTCCAATGTGTCCCTTTAACAGAAGCCGATCAAGCATTTTACTTCTGTCTAGCAGGGAGGGCCACACACTGATCAAAATTTTGATCAGTGGCAGTATATGGCCAACTTTAGAGGGCAGAGACAAAACAATTAAAACACTAACATTACTTACATTTTATTCATTAATGTGCGTAAGGTGATTGTAGCCGTATTAGTTCATTGCAACAGAAACAATTGCGTACTGTCTGTGATACCTTTTTTATTTGCACTAACATACAATTTTTAAGACACAAATATAATATTTTAAATCTTCATTTATAGTTCAAAACGTTCATAAAAAAACGTGATTCACAAAATTCTCTTGTACAAAAAAAAAAGTCTTTTGCTATATCTCCTAACATTGTATGCTTATCCTGCCTCCCTATCATCCCCATTTACTCAATAACTTCATACAATCATATCTATCCTTATTGTTGTCCATGCTTTGAATAGCATTGTAGAGAAGCACAATGTATAAAGATGACTATAGCATTTTCCCTTGCACTAACTCCAAAGTTACAAAGAGTGACACTGCAAAGGATTCAACACAATGTTACTTTTCTAAGCCCCAGTTAGTGTCACATCCCTTGTGGCTCTTCTTACTAAGGTTGTGACCCTCTAATCTACATTTAAAGAGAGTAGAACCACTGGAATGTAATAGCAAATGTATCCTAATATTGAGAAAAGTTAAATGGTCATAAGCATATCTTATCTAAATCTGATACCAGTCATTCAGTCCCCCCCAAAAATGGCAGGAGATTGCAGGGCCATATCCAGAGTCCATTCCGCAGCAGAATATTCCCTGTCATTTGAAGAGTACAATCTAGAATCATTATACTTGCTGATCAAATTCTTGTCAATCTTTCTTGATTGAGATCAGAATAACGTTCACATAAATTGTTCCGGCGTGCTGTGTCATAAAATCATGTCCGCGTCAGAAAAGGGGATAAAATGGTCCTGGGGAAAAGGTCACTCTCAGGCAGTAGCAGACTGACAACTCATGGGGCCCCCGGGCAATAGGGGATCATGGGGCCCCTGTGTCCCTGCCCAAACTCAAAAAAGCCTATGAAAAAGGTACCAGGGGCATCTCATGGGGCCCCCTACTGACCCCGGGCCCTCGGGCAGTGCCCGAGTTTCCAAATGGTCAGTCCGCCCCTGCTTCCAGGTGAATCATACCGTCGGCTGCCCATAAAATACTGCTCTGACTAGGGGTAGTGCACAGATGGCTGGCATTACCACTAGGCAGGCACGCAGAGCATGGTTTGGATCCTGCGGCAACCAGCTCTATACACAGCCAGCTGCTATACTGAAACCCAGGGCACACACAGCTCCCCCAGAGCCCACCGGCCCCTAGTCCTGGGACACTCACTAGGAGCATCACCAGTCCATCCAGCCTCTTCACTGGAGGAGGAGAGGAGGATGGAGGGCGCTGATGTTGCAGGTACCCAGCAGGCAGATTCCATCTCTCATCCAAAGATAAGTTGGGCTTCATCCTTACGTGTATCACCCTGTGTGTCTGTACTGAGTCTGCATCCAGGAAACTGGAGAGAGGTAAGGTTAGAAGAACTTGTCACAGGGAGGAGGAGAGAGAGGAGAGAAGAACTCAAAATAGAGGTGAGAGGGATACTCATAATACACCTAGAGGAGAGGAGAGAAGGATACTTATAATATGCCTACCGGAGAGGGGGAGGGTGAAAGTAGCTAGTCTTGCCTAGGGGGCAAAATAGTTAGCACCGGCCCTGAGTGCACAATGTATGAAGCAATCCACTTCCTCATCATGGAAGAATACACGCCTGCCACCTAAGCCAATGAACAGGAGGCATGCCGTGGACATGCCTTCCTTACCCAACCGAGAGACTGCACGAACCAGTGCCATCCTACATTAAAATAATATTTCATTCAAACTAAAAACTTGAAAAATTCTTCTTTGCAGTACACTGCACCCATATTGAAAGAGTTAAATAATAGTTTAGGTCTGGGAGGCATTGAAATGAAGATTTACTTACCCGATCCCGATCTTCTGCTCCTCCACAATTCTAGACCAGTGCCTGCAGCATCTTCTCCTTTATGCTCCACCCATCCTGACATCATTAAGATCAATGCAGAGTACATAGCCATACGTTAGATGTGATGATGTAGAAGGTCATTCCTCTGCTGAAGCATGGAGGAGCATCATTTGCCAGGGGAGGATTGGGTAAGTAAAATGCTTTCATTCTCTTCTAGACCTAACCAAGCAGTTAATTATTGCAGTGTGGAAGCAGCTTCACTGCAAGGAAGATTTTTCTGATTTCCCAGAGTTGGGCTTTAATTATGCAACACTGCACTGTCTAACAATATCACAGTTCATCTCAAACAGCTGTCAAAGCAAACTTGGGTTTCAAATTCATCACTCATTTATAGATATACTGTATATGCAAAATTATACCACTTTGTTATCATTTTGGCTGACTGATATAGGCCCAAATGCCATATAACCATCAAGTATCATGGTGGCCACATACTCAAGGTCAGTTCTCTTTATAAAATTTGAAAACTGGCAGATTTATTTAACCCATGCAAAATCTTTGCCTTTATTTGATATATCCACCTTGTTTTACGTTGTAATATTCATTGATCTCAATTCTCCTCCTATGGATTGGGATGTATTCTGTTCAGAGCATGAAGTCTAACACACGATGGCACATAATTACAACATAGGGCAACAAAGTCAACTTAATGGTAGAGGTTAGATTACCATGATTATAAATCCTGCATTCATACTCATGCTTCGCTTTCCTATAAAGAAAAAAAACCCAATAACAGGTAAGCATATACTGCTGGTTCTGCAGTTCACAAAATGTTTAACCTTGTGTGCTTCTCCATGTGGTAGCACATGCTGATTCTCCATATCTATTTATTTACAATGTGAACATGCACCACATTTAAAAGTGTCATTTACCCATGAAAATACACTTGTAGTCATGTAGTTTATTGCCTTTGAAATGGCTGCGGACTAACTTGTCCTCAATGGGTGTCTGTCTCTTAATTTCCAAAACTTTTTGGATGGATTTATTTACTTTCAGATCACTCTGTAGTGGATACCAATATTTATTAATAATTTGTCTAATATCATTATGTTGCATACTGCATAATCAATTTACAAGTCTCTGCCTCCTCTTTTTCCTTATTATTAAATAATAATGTCTGCTGAGGTTGTGATCTTGCTCTATTATAAGCTTTCTTCAAAAGTTATCGACTGTACCCTCTCGTTCTCGAAGTGTCTATAGGGAATCTGTGAACAGAGAAAGGGCAGGGGTGAGAGGCGCTAGACAGCTTAAGGCCCTTTCATGCAGGTGGACTGTCACACAGGTCCACCTGTTTGTATTTCAGACTGACCCGATCAGACCAGTCATTGCCATCTTTGGAGCTGCAGATGTAAATTGACATGTGTCCGTTTGCACCCACCTGCATCCAATACGATCAGATCTCCTGAAAACAGACAGATGGGGATCCGTTCACCATCCATTTTAGTGGATTGGATGACAGTCAGATGCAAATGGACAGGCGGTCCATTTGACAGATTCACCTCAATGTAGGATCATGGAACACATTTCAGAAGACCAATTGCTTCCTTCATCAGGCTAATCCAAATCTAAGTCAATCTCATCCTCATTGTCACGTACCTGATGGGAGATTGAAATGACGAGGTCGGCCTCACTTGTGTCACTAGCCCTGACTCCACTGGAGTTGGAACAGAGGGAGTCTAGGACCCAGGGAAACAAGAGCACCAGTAGTTGTTGTTTGCAGCTGCTGCAGATGATGACCTTGGAAGACTGATGATCCTCTGGTTCAGGCTCAGTGGTAACATGCAGAGCTGGTTTTGTAGATTGCCAGGCATGCACCAGAGCAAGGCAGGTAGTGAGAGGGAGAGACAGGAGCAGGGTCATCAACAGTCGGGCAGCACGGTACAGAATCAGAAGCAAAGCCGAAGTCAGGAGCAGAGCCGAAGTCAGGAACCAGTATCAAGCAGGAGGGGAATCAGAGTCAGGTGAGGAACAAGCCGGGTCAGCAACAAGGGAATCACACAGGAACAAGCAGGACACTGGGGAGCTGAAGACCAGTCAGCACTCAACATGGGCAGGGACACCCTTTAAATAGTCCATCTGGCGGCAATCTTCGCCGTGCGACTGCGTGTGCACGATCGCATATTTCTGCGTGCATGTGCACAACCGGTCATCCTTCTCCGAACGTTTCTATGTGCATGTGCATTTCTATTCACAATTCGTTTCACCAGAAATCCCTTACACTCGTATTCACTTTCCATTAGTAGTTCCACTACTTCTTTGAGGGCCTTAAAAATGCTTCTACAATGTTGGACCCACCATTGGTCTTCCCCTAATATACCTACAGTGGGTATAGGAAAGAATGACTCCCCTTTAAAATCAATTTGTGTTGCTTTGCAGCCTGAAATGAAGACACACAGTTTTTGTTTTATCCAGCTGTATTTACATGAGTTGGAAAAAGAATCACCCCCTCCTAAAAATGATCAGCTGTGGTCATTTTGATTAGCTTAGCATGAAAACAGCTTTCCTGGAGCATTTCAGTCCCTGAAACTGAAGCAAACAATGAACTATGGGTGGCAAGGCGCTGTCAAAAGATCTCCAGGATAAAGTTGTACAAGTCAACCACAAGTCAAGAGACAGATACAGAAAAAAATTCAAAGGCTTTATCAATGCCTAAAAGCACAGAGAAGTCAATTATTAAAAAGTGGAAGATATTTGGTACAACACAGACCCTACCTGGATCAGGACGTTGCTCAAAACTGGATTAAAGATCCAGGAGGAAACTGGTCAGAGAGGCTACCAAGAGGCCTACAGCAACTCTGAAGCAGTTATAGGAATTTATGACAAAGAGTGATCATTGTGTGCATGTGACAACAATATCACAAATTCTCCACATACGTGGCTTGTATGGGAGGGTTGCAAGAAAAAAGCTGTTCCTCAAGAAAGGCCACATGCAGTCATGACTAAACTTTGCCAAAACGCATCATGAAGATTCTGAGGTTACATAAAAAGAGGTGTTATGGTCAAATGAGACTAAAATTTAATTATTTGACCTTAACACTAAACAATATGTCTAATGGAAATCCAATACAGATCACCATCCAAATAACACCATTCCTACATTAAAGTATGGAGTGGTAATATCCTGTTATGGGGGGTTTCTCTGCAGCAGAGACTGGAGCACTTGTTGGGATAAAAGGAAAATTGGATGGGGCAAAATACCATCAAATTCATGAGGAAAAGCTGCTGCCCTCTGCCAGAAAGTTGGAAGAAGGTTTACCTTCTGACATGACAATGACCCAAAGCACACAGCAAAAATTACCATACAGTAGTTGAAGGAGGAAAAGGTGAGTATCATTGCATGGCTTAGTCAGAGCCCAGACTTAAACCCCATTGAAAATCTGTGGAAAGACTATGAAGAGGGGGCAAATATTGCAAAGTCTAGATGTGCAAAGTTAGTGGAGACATATCCCAACAGACTAAAGGCTGGAATTAATGCAAAAGGTGGTTTAACAAAATACTGACACAAGGGGGTAATCAACTTTGCAACTCAGTCATTCTGCTTTTGAATTTTTTTAATTTTGTTCTAAAATATTGGTGTTATATCTTTCACTTGGATGCTATAAGAGTGAATACAGCTGAATAAAAAAAAAACAACTCCGTTTTCAGGCTGCAAAGCAATAAAATTAGATTTTTCTATACCCGCTGTATATCTACGAATATTTTCCAGTTCCAGTTTACAGTTATAGTACCTTATATAGACCAGGTGTCTCCAAACATTTTAAACTAAGGCCCTGTTTTGTATTCTTCAGAATTTAGAAGGGCCAGACTGTCCTGGTGTCAGTATCAAAGCCCCATCATTGTGTCAGTGGAACGACTAGTGCCCCATAATTTGTATCATTGGGAGGAATAGTGCTCCATCATTGGAATCAATGGGATTAATAGTCCCCCGTCACTAGTGTCAGTGGGAGAAATAGTGCCCCAAGGGCCGGACAAAGGCAAGCAAATTGGAGACCACTGATATAGACAATCGACCTTGAGTATGTGAATATTTTGATATTTGATTTTTTTATACTGCATTTTTATTATATAGTAAAAAACGTATGAAAATAGCAGAATAATTTTCTGAAAATAGCGGAAAAATTATGAAAATAGCAGAATAGCAGTGACTAACCACTTAGTCACTGTGGGTAGCACAGTGGCTAAGTGGTTAGCACTTCCATCTGGCAACACCATTGTGGCCGGTTCAAATCCCAACCATGGCACTACCTGCACAGGGTTTACATGTTTTTCCTGTGCCTGAGTGGGTTTCCTTCCACACTCCACAGACATGCTGGTAGGTTAATTGGCTCCTGTCTGAATTGGCCATAATATGTGTATGTATGAATGTGAGTTAGGGACCTTGTATTGATAGCAACTGTGTAAATGTGTCAATTTACGCAGTGCTTTACAAATAAGTACCTATAAAAAATAATATTACATACATGTGCTTGAATCCAGTATGGATGATGAATTTGCGTTGACTACAGTAAGGATAGATATGACTGTATGAAGGTATTGCATAAATGGGAATGATAGGGAGGCAGGATAAGCATACAATGTTAGGGAACATAGCAAAAGCACTTTGTACAAGAGGATTTTATGAATGGCATAGAAGTGCATTTTTTTAATTACTTGACATTAAATGAAGATTTTTTTAAATTATATTTGTGTCCATGAAGTACCTATGAAAATTATGTTGTCTTTTTTTTTGTTTAAAACTGGTATTATACTTATATGGGGAAGAAGGTACAGAACAATAGTTGCTAAGAATCGAACCATACAAATCTACTTTGTTGATGTAAATACTTAAAAGGTGTTAGCAAGATTCAAGTCCATCTAAATTTGCTAGTGTATCCAACACTACTCTCTTCCCTGATTGAGAATGCTGCTGTCCAAAGGTAGACACCTTTGGACAGCTCCTCCCTCCAAAGTGGAGACACCCTAAAACAGAAAGTGTGTTTAGTCAGATCACCAGGTGAAAAAGAGCCTTAAACATCTAATGCAGCCATCAGATTTAGGGATTGATAAACTGCAGTATCTTACATTTTTGTTATTTGGTTTAATACTGCTGCAAAACACATATGACAAAAAGCAAAAGTAGCATAACCGTCTACTTGCCAGGAATGGTAAAGGATTTCTAATGAAGTCCTGCCACAAATGGCTCTGCAGTAAACTGTCTGAGAACAGCTTATGGAATACACATCTGTCATAAAAGAGAAAGATGCATCTGAGTTGGTATTTGAAAACATAGCTGTACCCAGGATAGCTGGAGCAAGGGTATGTCAAATGAGCATACTAAAATGCTCTCCAGTATACCTGCCATCCACACCTCAGAGATTTTGTTTGGGTGATATTTGATCTGCAACCCCTTTCCAGAGACAAAAAGCTGACAAACTGCAGCTCTCGTTTTACATACAAACCACTAAGAGTAACTTTTGTGAAGGCCAGGGTCAGGACCCAAATCTGAACCTACAACCTCTGCTGTGTCTGGCAGTGTCTCTTCTTCCTTAGCCACCTGAGATGCTGGACAGCTCCTTGTCTGATTCTTTAGACAACCTTGCCTTGTGTCTCATTTCTCTTGAATCTTGAACTCTTTGCTCCTCCCTTGAACTTCCTATTTCAGCCATACCTTTGCACTTCCTGTTTGCTAGACTATTGTGCTCCCTCCAGCCACTATCTTGATCTTGTCACTCCTGCTGCCATCTGTATCTTTGCTACCACTCGCTCTTGACTTTTGGCTTGTTCCATAACTACACTTTGGCTTGATCCCAATCTGCAGCCGCTTAATTCCGATCTTTGGCTTGTTTACTGACTATGCTTCTGCTTGATCCCTACCTGCTATATCTGCTACTGAACCCTGGCTTGCTCACCTCCTTGTGGGCCACAGCCTGGTATTAACACACAGCAAAAACCACTGTCACCATCAGGAGCTCTCGTGAGTACCGGTCAGTGCTGAGACCCTATACCTCGGGTGAGCCAGCATCATCCACAACAGTGACCTGCTTGTATACCTATCCTGTTGGTCGGTGGAAGCTTCTCTACTGATATAGCTTCTGGTCTTTAATCCTGACCCCTGAGTATGACAGCCAGTGACATCAAATAGGATTTACTCTGCAAGTGATCCAAACTCTGCACTGAACCAAAGACCAAGTAAACTTCACTTAAGTATTTTTAATTTTTGGAACCCTTTTATTTTACTGTTGCTTATGTTCTCTTTTGTAATATCTATTCCTGAAATATATAATAGAGGTTTTGTTTTGGGATCCCCTATTTATTATACAATTATGTACTATTTGTCGGTTCCTATAATTAATTAGTAACTATATAAGCTTTGACAATATGGAAGGACGTAATATAATGCAATATTAGCGATAATAATAGACACAATGCTCAAAGAAGCAAAGTCTTATTTATTTATTTACAAAGTAAGTAAAACTAACATAGACATCTAAGCCAATACTACAGAGTACAGTGGGGCAAAAAAGTATTTAGTCAGCCACCAATTGTGCAAGTTCTCCCACTTAAAAAGATGAGAGAGGCCTGTAATTGGCATCATAGGTAGACCTCAACTATGAGAGACAAAATGAGAAAAAAAATCCAGACAATCACATTGGCTTATTTGGAAAGAATTTATTTGCAAATTATGGTGGAAAATAAGTATTTGGTCAATATCTAAAGTTCATCTCAATACTTTGTTATATATCCTTTGTTGGCAATGACAGAGGTCAAACGTTTCCTGTAAGTCTTCACAAGGTTGGCACACACTGTTGCTGGTATGTTGGCCCATTCCTCCATGCAGATCTCCTCTAGAGCAGTGATGTTTTGGGGCTGTCGCTGGGCAACACGGACTTTCAACTCCCTCCAAACGTTTTCTATGGGGTTGAGATCTGGAGACTGGCTAGGCCACTCCAGGACCTTGAAATGCTTCTTACGAAGCCACTCCGTCGTTTGCTGTGGCACCATGCAGTTTTGTGCACAGGAAAATGTGTTGCATTTTCCAATGTGTGGGTACCATTAGGAACTAAGAACAGCACGTTTTGCCTGCAGGTGTTAGGGAATAGAGAAGGTAGAAACCTAGCGAGCACATACAATAGCAGCCAATTGCACCGAAAAGGAACCACAAACCTTTCCAACAAGTAATAAAGATAAAACAGTGCAGCGCTAAAAAATGAGTATATCAATGAGAATTAAAATATATCTATAAACTCATAAGAAGTCCGGTAATACCTAGATAATATGTAATGAACAATAGATAAGAATGCCGCAAATATATTAATTAAAGTGATAAAGTAACTCAAAAAATTCCCCAAACGTTAGTATGCAGGGTAACGGTAAAAGTTCCAGCTGAAATATAGATATGACCGCTTTCCTATTCCAGTTTGAGATAATATATCATCCAGTTAGAAATAGTAAGATTGCACGCTAACCGGAAGCGCAATCTTAATGCGCATAGATCGAATGTATCAACCGGAGGTCTCCAATAGGGTGCAGCCTGGTACAAGATCCCCTCCTCTGTGGTTGTGGGTATTAGAGATATCAATCAGAGGGCCCCTTAAATGGGTTGTCTGCAACAGGGTCTGGTCTTAGGCTTCCCTCCTCTGGTCTGGGTAGATCACCAGGTGATCTGCCAGCTGCTCCTACACTTCTGCCAGTGTGCCATCCACCAGATGCTCCTACACTTCTGCCAGCTGCTCCTACACTTATGCC
This sequence comes from Staurois parvus, assembly GCF_062004578.1. NCBI lineage: Eukaryota > Metazoa > Chordata > Amphibia > Anura > Ranidae > Staurois > Staurois parvus. The sequence continues at coordinate 6,594,214 of NW_028318030.1, forward strand.
AGTGTGCCATCCACCAGCTGCTCCTGCATTCCTGGCACACGTCAATTTCCATCTGCAGAAGTCCTGTCAGGCACCATGCACCTCTGTGCTCCGGTGCTCCCTGTTACTCTACCAGGGCCCCTGAGTCAGAGCTGTAAGGGAGGCCTTCCTCTGCACTTCAGGTTCTACCACCAGGTATGTTACAGCAGGTTGGGAAGGTGTGCTGTTAAGGAAGCATTCCCCACATGCATGAGTGTGAACCTAGCCTGATGAGGGGACCGCTGATGTGGGAGCTCTGATGAGGACTAGGCTGTGAAGAGGAGTTTGATGAGGACTGCAGTGTAAAGGGTGCTCCAATGGGGACTGTAATATACAGAGGAATCTCATGGGGACTATGATACAAAGGGAGACTCTGACAGGGACTGTGATGTAAAGAGGGTCTCTAATGGGGACTAAAATGTACAGAGGACTCTGACAAGAACTATATTGTAAAGGGATGCTCTGCAATAACACTAGGAATAAACTGTGCAAACTGCCCTCTTCTTTTTCCACAAATGGGAAGAGGAAACAATGGCACAGGATGTCAGTCTGTGCATAAAAAACACACACAGGAAAATAACTGATGTCAACCTGTATAAAAATTTGCTAAAACACACATGAAAACTCATGTACACTCATGTCTCTGCAAGTGAAATTTGTGCTTTTTTTCATCAGTTTTTCTGCATGTAAGATGTGATTGAGGCTTCAAACGTTTAGTAAATGTTTTCTAAACAGAACAAATTTTGACCCCAATGTTAAAGAGGACTAACCAGTCTCCCCGAGACTTTCAAAGCTGTAAACTAATTGTTAAATCCAAGACAAATTTGTCAAAAATGCTCTAAAAACACATTATAAATCACACATCCATGCCCTTGTCTCTGAATTCTTTCAACAAATGCAACACAATCACCGCTATAACATTGATATAATTTTCTGTTTTCATTTCTAAGATTATAAAGTAAATCATTTCTAATCCAGTGTTTACCGAAATCCTTTTTGCTCTGTAATTTTAACTTTCTGTTATATAAGTAGATTGAGGATTAAAGAGAATTATTAAATAGTGAATTTGGGATTAGTTTTTAATATGTGTATAAAGAAAAGTATCCTTATAAGATGTGATTTTAGTTTGAAGTTGTTATTTCCAGCCCTCCATATATATAAAGCCTGCAGATTGCATTAACCAACCCAGTTCTGCCAGCGCTCTCCCACTTGGAGATTGCTCTCCTTGCCCCCTCTCCTCCCTGTCCCACTGCTGTTATCCTTCAAAAAGTATGGGACACTGTAAAGACTACTCTAGACATCAGTGAGTTCTTAGACATTTCTCCCATTTGGGGTAATCCTGGGTATCCAGAATTAGCAAAACTGGAGGGTTTTCATTAGTGGAGGCAGAGAGGGATATATCTTCTTGACCAGTTGTTCCGGGACTCTACCATCAAGTCATCTGAGCAATTAAAGTCAGATTTCCCACTATCAAACAAACATTTTTATCAGTACTTACAACTCAGGTATGCAATACAAACCCAGCAACATACTGCTACGATGTGCAAATTTGCTTCTCCGTTCATTAAAGAAGATCCAGATCCAAAGTGAGGAGGGAGTTTGATCTTGATAATATATCAGACTTTGCTGTCCACCATTCACGATCCCGCCAACTTTAAAAGTAGGGCACAATGGTCAGCTGACATGGGGGAGATCGATGGGGAGCAGTGGGAGCTAGCACTCGAGTCAGTACCCTTGACATCCCTGTTGACATCACACAAACTCTCCCAACTGTTCATACTCCACAGGGCCTATAGAACCCTCAATAGGTTGTTCAGATGAGGAAAAAGGCATACACCTTTATGCCTGCGTTGCTGCTCCCACACAGGAGACTTTATGCACATGATTTGGTGTTGCCCCAACCTACTAGACACGGGTTGGAGGTGCAAACTATATCACTAGTTGCCCAATGTACTACTTCACTGAATCCCCTGATATGTCTCCTAGGTGCACTTGACGCAGCTTTGTATCAGCCCGGAACATATATTATGTATACTCGCTTGTTATACTTAGCCAGGAACTTACTACAAGACATTGGATGTCGCCTACGTCCATAACTCAAAAACAATGGATAGAGTACGTCAACTCGCTATTGTTAAGGGAACAACTTGCTTATAGACACCGCAAAGCGTTGCGCAAGTTCAAACTAGTGTGGTGCAGCTGGTTGGATGTTCCAGGCCTAGCTCCTCCTCAACTACAGTAGTCATGGACAGGATTCTACAACTGTAAGGGGTGTAAGTTAGGGATATTTGTCTTCTCATCCTAATAGAATATTTCTCTTGACGATTGTTATATTTTCTTGTAACAGTAAGACTCAGCATTACATTTCCCCACCTTTTGTTTTGTTAAGTTGATGATTTCTGAATTAATAGCAATGACAGAATCTGTCATTATGACAATAAAAGGGATCATTTCTCATTCTGTAGTGTATTGATCCTGCTTCTTTATAATATGGAGAATGTAATAGTCCATTACCACAGTGATGTTGTAGAATATTTATTTCTTCTACTTCTACCTTTTTGTTAAAATGCTCTGTCAATTGTGCTTTATAAATTTAATAAAAAGAGTTTGGATTTAAAAAAAAAAAAAAAGCTTGCAGACAACTAGGCTCTGTGTGGTCTCATGAAGCATTCTAAAATACAGGAAAACTATCCCCATTTTATAACATATTAGCCAAGATGTCACCCCCCTCACTTACTAAAAAATTAATAACTGGCAAAAAGTTTGAAAGAAACCTTGTCATCATTTCCTCCAAAATCAAAATTCCCATAAGCTTATATAACATACACACTTAATACGCTTGTAAGTTACCTGTATAGACTTAGACAAAAAGGGGGTTTGTGAAAAGAAATTCACAGAAAAGCGGCTACATTATGAACAGAATGCGATACTCAGAAAAATTTCCAAAAAATGATGCTTTATTTCGTATTAATGATTGACAAAAATCAGGAGAATTTTGAAAAATATAATGAACAACTTAAAAAAGAAGTTGAAAAGGTTCAAAAAAATCTTAGAACCACTAAACAAACTAAATTTAGACGTGACCTTAAAGATTGGGAAACAGGAGAGATTTTTGACCTTACTATAAAAAGAGGTAGAAGTCGATCTAAACGAAGAGTTTTTCGTTCACATTCTAGATCAATGGGGGAAACCGTGTCTAGTGAAAGTGAGTCTGAAAATCTTGGTAAATCTGTATCTTTTTTAGACCAACAAGATGGAGAACTTCCCCGAATCAATCAACTACAGATGGGAAGAGGAACCAAAAAGAAAATAGAGGAATCCTTAAAAAACAAACATCAGGAGGACAAGGGCAGAACAAGAAGTCAGAAAAGGTAGTTGATGAAATTACCCATGATAAGAAGGTAATCAATTTGGCTAATTTTCCACTCAGAAGGGAACATATTACTTTATTGAATAAAGGTATGTCCTTTTCACCAGTGACCCCCATGGATGAATTCGAAGTATTTAAAGATGTTAAAAACTTAATGCCCAATCTTTCAGTTATTCGTCACACTGTTCATCTGCTGCCACCAAAGTCTTCTGTTTTCATGAAGGTTGCACAATAAAGGATGACTGATGCTGCAGTACCATCTAGAAGCAAAATAAATGCTTTGCTGAGTAGAGCTGAAAGAAATCATGAAATAATTAATACATGGACTTGATTATAAATTGAATAAATGATGCAGTTAGTCATTAACATTGAGGTCTCATTCACACAGGGTGTATCAATGTATACACCAATGCCGTCTTTGCCCACACGGGATGCACAAGCGTTCCATGCAGCTGATTGCAAGCAGTTCCATTTATGTCAATTGGGATGCAACAGCTTCACAAGACACAGCTGCTGTTCCCAATTCAAAATCTGTGCAGGTGCCCCTGAACACACAAGTAAATTTTGACCTGACATATTTATGCTGAAAATAATCTACAAGGTAACAATAATGCTTTAAGATAACACATGCATACAATTGTGTTATTTCACAATTATACAGGCAAATAGTCTGTTCAATTGGTAAGGGTAGTTGAACTTTGCAAGGGAATTTGCCCCAGAGATTAATGAATGAGGTGAAGTCCTGCTGAATTCTATCATCCAATCACGAGCAAGAAAAAACCTTGTTTTTTTTTTATTTCCTTTCTCCTGATTGAAATGAAACTATACCACAATCACCAACTTCTGGGGCAATTAGATACTCATTTGGGAGTATCCAATGACACTGTGCTGACAAAGTTCCTCTGCTCCTCCATCTACCTCCCTACATGTAGCTGCCAGGGGAGAAACAAAGAAAAATACTATAGAGTGATAGTTATGAGTATGCTGGAGCTGCTCATGTCACATCCAAGATGGAGCACCCAACAGTAGTCGTAGGGCTTTGAGATGTCTATAGAAGGGAAGTCTATACAGGTAGGTAAAGGTAGATTTTAGAGGTTCCAAAATAAGTTACTGTATCACCCAATATATGGCTTCCATCCAGTAGCCAAAAAACACGCAGACAAAAAGGGGGTTTGTGAAAAGAAATTCACAGAAAAGCGGCTACATTATGAACAGAATGCGATACTCAGAAAAAATTCCAAAAAATGATGCTTTATTTCGTATTCATGATTGACAAAAATCAGGAGAATTTTGAAAAATATAATGAACAACTTAAAAAAGAAGTTGAAAAGGTTCAAAAAAATCTTAGAACCACTAAACAAACTAAATTTAGACGTGACCTTAAAGATTGGGAAACAGGAGAGATCTTTGACCTTACTATAAAAAGAGGTAGAAGTCGATCTAAACGAAGAGTTTTTCGTTCACATTCTAGATCAATGGGGGAAACCGTGTCTAGTGAAAGTGAGTCTGAAAATCTTGGTAAATCTGTATCTTTTTTAGACCAACAAGATGGAGAACTTCCCCGAATCAATCAACTACAGATGGGAAGAGGAACCAAAAAGAAAATAGAGGAATCCTTAAAAAACAAACATCAGGAGGACAAGGGCAGAACAAGAAGTCAGAAAAGGTAGTTGATGAAATTACCCATGATAAGAAGGTAATCAATTTGGCTAATTTTCCACTCAGAAGGGAACATATTACTTTATTGAATAAAGGTATGTCCTTTTCACCAGTGACCCCCATGGATGAATTCGAAGTATTTAAAGATGTTAATTTATTTTTAAGAAAAGTTTTTCTAAGATTGATACATGGTAATCCCACTATGTTGGAGGATATGGGTTCGGATTCTTCCATGGAGGATCGGAAAATGCTCGATATGTTGATATCTCTCATGGAGGAAAGTGATGATGGTGATGAGAATGAAGTAGAACTGGATAATCACAATGATGTGATTAGAAAAGTCGATCTAAATATTAGGTCGACCAAAATGCCAAAAATACGTTCCAACATGAGGATATCGGCATTTCAAGATTTAGTTGCTGATGATCTTAAAAACCTTGAGTGGAGAATGCCAATTGGTGACAATCTTACAAAGAAAGAAAGAAAAGCCCTTAAAGAATTAAAAGAGACCAAAAATATTGTAATTAAGAGAAGTGATAAGGGGGGTAATGTAGTTATTTTAAATGAACAAAACTATGTCAAAGAGGTGAAGCGCCTACTGGGGGATTCATCTACATATAGGAAATTAGCCACTAATCCTTTTCATGTGGTGGTGAAAAAATTAAACTCTATCCTAATATTGGGAAAAGAGGTGGGTCTTCTAACCAAAAAGGAGTATGAATATCTGAGAATTGAAGAATTTAATCAGCCTACCTTTTATATCATCCCTAAAATACATAAAAATCAAGAAAACCCTCCAGGTAGACCTATTGTCTCTGCCATTAATGGTCCCTTAGATAAAACAGGGAAATATATTGATTTGTTCCTCAAAGACATGGTTCCTAATCTTTCCTCTTATGTAAGGGATACTAAAGATGTTCTGGCTAAAATTGAGAATTTAATTATTAATGAAAACTCCATTCTAGTGGGAATAGATGTGGAATCACTTTACACATCGATCCCACATGAATGTGGTTTGAGATCGGCTTTTTACTTTCTTGATAAAACATACCCTACTCTAGGGGGACAGAATGAATTTATTAGCGAGTTGCTGGATTTTGCATTACGACATAATTTTTTCCAATTCAACAATACCTTTTATCAACAGATCAGAGGTACTAGTATGGGGGCACCATGGGCTCCGGCCTATGCATGTCTGCATTTAGGTTTTTGGTGAAGCTGCACCCCTATGAGTACGAGCCATTGCTCGAAACGCGTCAGGGAAAGCTACAGCAGGTCGGACGCCAAACCGCCGGCGCCACGAGGGGCCCCGGCGGCCATCTTTGATTTTCATTTGGTCAGTATATTTTTGCTTGTCAGTTTTCCTGCTATCCTGTACCTCTAATAAAGACACCTGAGGATATTACACTATGTGGCCCTTTCTATTTATTTGAGCATTGGTGAAAGCCGGCCAAATCTACGGAAAAGCTACATCTATGTGGATACCAGGCCTTGAGGGATATGCTGACCAGATCTGACCAGACCAGGATGAGGATACAGGAGGTCCAGTGATATTTTACACAAATGCGCATAAAGATTGCGTATCTGGTGAGTGCGCAGTCTTCATATTTTATCACCTGTTGGTCCTTTATATAGGACGTTTGAAGATCGTCCCGGATCTCAAGAGCACCCCTTCATTGGACTGTTTCACTCTCCTCACTCTATGGCCACCATCTAGTGGCGTTATTAATTTCAGTCACTGTTTATCACTATTGTGCATCACTAGTGGTTTATTTATTATTGTGTCTAGTTATATAGCGCTGCACCTCTTTTTTCACATTTATGCTATTGAAGGTCTGATACGGTGCCTTTGTCTGGTGTACAGCTGCTGCTCATTATATATTCACACAAGCGCTCACTTATCTTTTGCTTCTTTAAATGTCCAGATTTGGTTGAGATATATTGATGATGTTTTCCTTGTATGGAGAGGAACATTAGAGGAATTAAAACTTTTTATGGAGGAGTTAAATCAAAACTCTTTCAATATTGGACTTACATATGTGTTTGATGAAAGGTGCATTTCCTTCCTTGACCTGGAAATTAGACTTGAGGACGGGAGACTCCTTACAAAAATGTTTGAAAAACCTACTGCAGCTAATACCTTATTAGAGGCCAGAAGTTATCATCCACGTTCACTGATTTCGGGAATCCCAGTGGGACAGTTCCTGAGATGTCGGAGAAACTGTTCGAATATCAATGATTTTAGGATGGAAGCACAGGACCTCTATAAAAGGTTTAGAGAACGGGGATATTCTCACTCTCAAATTAGAAAAGCTCGGAGACGGGCATATCAAACTGACCGTAAGGATTTATTATCTCCTAAAAAGGATGAGGAGGTTAAATTAAGTGAGCAACCTGTTAGAATGATAACCCAATTTGGAGCTCAATGGCAAGCTGTGAAACAAATATTAGAAAAACATTGGAAGATTTTAACCCAATGCCCCAAATTGAGTAAAATTGTAGGTGAGCGCCCCCAAATGGTAGCAAGAAGAGCACCAAATCTTGGTGACCTCCTTATTGATTCTGACTATCAACCGCTAAAACAAACAACATGGTTAAAATCACGCACTAAAGGGATGTATAAATGTGGAAAATGTCAAATCTGTAAATATGTGGATCGTACAGATTCTTTCTATGACTCAAGAAATAGCACTCACTATAAAATTCAAAGTCTTATAAATTGCTCTACAGTAAGAGTATTATACATATTGACTTGTCCCTGTAAAAAGATGTATATTGGTAAAACTAAAAGACAACTTAAAGTACGAATAGGTGAACACTTTAGAGATATCAGATCCAATGATCCTGAAAGTAATCTTGCCCAACATTATGCTAAGCATCATGGAGGTAAATTGGATGGTACAAAAGTGAAAGGTTTCTATGCATTGCATTTTCCCCAAAGGAGAGGTGATTTTGATAGGGAATTACTAAGAAATGAAAAATATTGGATATATAAACTTGATACATTGTACCCAAAGGGGTTAAATGTTGAATGTGATCTCCAGGTATTTCTGGATAAATAGATTTATATGGATTTTTTGCTTCATATTGCCATTTCATGGCTAATCTGTGGTAATTCTTTATCTCCATTAATGGTTAAATAACATGTTAAAGTATTAAGATAAGCCTTTCTCTTTGGGGAGGTGCTCAATGGCCTGTTGGTCTATATTTGAATACAAGTCTTGAAGTGGAAAAGGACTAACTATTGAGCTAATTAGCCTCCTCTCTATTGAAAATAGCTGTATGCTAATAAATGGTTATTTTGAGTTTTAGGTATCTTTGGCAAAATAACCCTGTATTGGGATTATTTAATCAATATCGCCATCCTGTGATGGTTTTGTGGTAATTATTATTGCGATTTTAGATACCTTTGACTTAATGACCAGGTCTGGAGATTCTTTCATTAATATTGCCATCTTCTGGTGAATGTGCGGTAATTGTTTATTTATTATTTTTTATCTCCTTTTGCATTGATAGAATTGCCAAGCCTTTCCTCTCTTTGATATATCCAGTTGCCTGTTCTTTTAATTTAAATAATGACCAGCTGTTGTGCTAAGTATTTAGCCCCTTTCTCCCATTGAGAATAGCTGCAAGTTAATTATTTGCATAAGTGGGTGGGTTTAAACCCACTATAAATAGGAAGCTGAAATGCAGGAATCTCATTGGTCCTGACTAAGCTGAGTGAGATACGCCCATCGGCGAAACGCGTTGACGTCATACGTCAGATACGTCACTTCCGGTCATGCGCACTGGTGATACGCACGCCGACCTACAAGGAGGTAGCCATTTTCACATGCCATGAGTCATGCAAAGGCTGTACAGGCGCCATGGAGAGGTCGGAACCCGCGAAATGTCGGCTGATGTAAGCGGTGGTTCCCTGGATCAACACGGCAGTACCTATGAAGGATTTCTCTTCTTTTTTCTACTACCCATTGCACAGGTGGTGAGTGGACTGTTACAGGACATTTGAAAAAGGTTCCTTGCGATCTATATGATAATATATATCTACTATAGAGTGAAAGCTCTTACAGTGACTATCCTTATATCGTTTGTCTTATTACAGGATGGGGACATTATGGTGTTTTACATAGAAACAAGGCATACTACATATATTGCAACAGGCGGAAGATCTACTGGGCCTTATCTTGTTTCCAACACTAAAGTGGTTTGCAGTCCACATGCTGTGGTGAAGAAACCATCTAAAGCAGATTTTTGCTATTTGCATCTATTTTTCCATTAAGACAACAGCAGGGACTCTTTTAATTATAAGAATCCTTACAACTATTCACGTTTATTACAGATTAATGGGCCCCAACCACGTGTGCCGGTATAGGGTTGTACTGCATATATATTATGTTTTACCCATATATTGCCTGTAATAGGCTCAGGGTTATGCCTCTCTTTTGACGATTACTGTGTCCGTCGTTTTGCATGCATGTGATATGATATACCCTTGGTATAATTTTTGGAAAATCCCCTTCATGGGGTGTAACCTATATGGTAATGATATATGCTCATATATATATAGCATGTGATATTGCATACCTATGGTATAATTTTTGAATATACCTCCTTTAGGAAGTGTTACCTATGTGCCAGTGCTGCAAGTGCTTTAGACTATTGTGGTCATAGCCCTTGTAGCATATATACCTAGACCGGTCTTGGTGTGATTTTAATGGTTTTAGATCTGTGTGTATTGTCTCATACTGAGGTGATGGTAAACCAGGGCGATTGCCCATATGTCAATTATTAATGTGAAATAAAGTAATACTTCGAATTCATCCATGGGGGTCACTGGTGAAAAGGACATACCTTTATTCAATAAAGTAATATGTTCCCTTCTGAGTGGAAAATTAGCCAAATTGATTACCTTCTTATCATGGGTAATTTCATCAACTACCTTTTCTGACTTCTTGTTCTGCCCTTGTCCTCCTGATGTTTGTTTTTTAAGGATTCCTCTATTTTCTTTTTGGTTCCTCTTCCCATCTGTAGTTGATTGATTCGGGGAAGTTCTCCATCTTGTTGGTCTAAAAAAGATACAGATTTACCAAGATTTTCAGACTCACTTTCACTAGACACGGTTTCCCCCATTGATCTAGAATGTGAACGAAAAACTCTTCGTTTAGATCGACTTCTACCTCTTTTTATAGTAAGGTCAAAGATCTCTCCTGTTTCCCAATCTTTAAGGTCACGTCTAAATTTAGTTTGTTTAGTGGTTCTAAGATTTTTTTGAACCTTTTCAACTTCTTTTTTAAGTTGTTCATTATATTTTTCAAAATTCTCCTGATTTTTGTCAATCATGAATACGAAATAAAGCATCATTTTTTGGAAATTTTTCTGAGTATCGCATTCTGTTCATAATGTAGCCGCTTTTCTGTGAATTTCTTTTCACAAACCCCCTTTTTGTCTGCGTGTTTTTTGGCTACTGGATGGAAGCCATATATTGGGTGATACAGTAACTTATTTTGGAACCTCTAAAATCTACCTTTACCTACCTGTATAGACTTCCCTTCTATAGACATCTCAAAGCCCTACGACTACTGTTGGGTGCTCCATCTTGGATGTGACATGAGCAGCTCCAGCATACTCATAACTATCACTCTATAGTATTTTTCTTTGTTTCTCCCCTGGCAGCTACATGTAGGGAGGTAGATGGAGGAGCAGAGGAACTTTGTCAGCACAGTGTCATTGGATACTCCCAAATGAGTATCTAATTGCCCCAGAAGTTGGTGATTGTGGTATAGTTTCATTTCAATCAGGAGAAAGGAAATAAAAAAAAAAACAAGGTTTTTTCTTGCTCGTGATTGGATGATAGAATTCAGCAGGACTTCACCTCATTCATTAATCTCTGGGGCAAATTCCCTTGCAAAGTTCAACTACCCTTACCAATTGAACAGACTATTTGCCTGTATAATTGTGAAATAACACAATTGTATGCATGTGTTATCTTAAAGCATTATTGTTACCTTGTAGATTATTTTCAGCATAAATATGTCAGGTCAAAATTTACTTGTGTGTTCAGGGGCACCTGCACAGATTTTGAATTGGGAACAGCAGCTGTGTCTTGTGAAGCTGTTGCATCCCAATTGACATAAATGGAACTGCTTGCAATCAGCTGCATGGAACGCTTGTGCATCCCGTGTGGGCAAAGACGGCATTGGTGTATACATTGATACACCCTGTGTGAATGAGACCTCAATGTTAATGACTAACTGCATCATTTATTCAATTTATAATCAAGTCCATGTATTAATTATTTCATGATTTCTTTCAGCTCTACTCAGCAAAGCATTTATTTTGCTTCTAGATGGTACTGCAGCATCAGTCATCCTTTATTGTGCAACCTTCATGAAAACAGAAGACTTTGGTGGCAGCAGATGAACAGTGTGACGAATAACTGAAAGATTGGGCATATTGAATTTGATGCTAATGGGGTGTGCATAATAAGTTGTTTTTATATGGCGGAGTTGGAACCTGGCAGTATGGTAATTTGTTTTGTTTTTTTACCTAGAATAATCATAAACCATTTATTACCCATTTTGTGCAATTCCTTTCTAAACAATCTTGTTTTTTTCAAGTAATTGTCATATTTAACCATTGTATTGTTATGTGTATGGCCAGCATCTGTGTAATAGGAAAAACAGGAGCCTCTGCATTTCTGCAACAATATAATATATATCCAAAGGTTTGTAGATCTCTGACAATCACATCTAAAAGAGCTTGTTATACATCTCATTCCAAGATCCCCTTTTTGAAGTTATATTGACCTTCAAAATTATGGGAAGGCTGCATCTGTAGGAATATTCAGCCAAAAGAGCATTTGTGAGGTCATTGGCATGCCAGTGTATCACAAGTATTCAGTAGGGTTGAGGTCCGGCATGGGCATGACACTTATGTTCTTTCACACCAAACTCCTCAGACCATGTCATTATGAACCTTGCTTTGCATACAGAGGTGCAGCCATGCTGGAACAGAAAAGGACCTTCCTCAACCGCAAAGTTTGAAGCACACAACTGTTTAAGATGTCTTTGTATGCTGTAGTGTTAACAGTACCTTTTAATGGAAGAACCTGAACTCAAGCATTTGGGAGACAACCATATAGTGTATCACTCCAAACAGACCTTTTGCAGGTGATGCCTGTAATTCCACTTAGCTCTGTGAAGCTGAACTGCTCTGTTTCAAGTGCTGCTTTACGCATTGACATACCTCCTTAGATCCAGTCTGTCTGGGCAGTATGGTCACTGCTGATTTGGCACCATCCACAGACAGCTTAACTCTTTAATAGGACACACAAGTTGAATCCCACTTATTTTTACCTTAGCTAACTGCAGTAGAAAGGATGCTTTTCCAGTTTTTTCGCTAGATGCGCAGTCTATGAACTGATGAATATCATTATTAATGTGCAGTATCTCAGCATTAGTAGATTCCTTAACATCTATTAAAGGAGAAGTACAGCCAAAGCTCTTTTGGCTGTACTTCTCCTGTGGATCACAGGAGTTCAGTTCGTTTTCCACTCCTGTGACCTGTTTTCAGCTGACAGCGGGCTGAAGACTGCTGTCAGCTGACTTCTCTCAGAAGGTCCAGGCTGGGGAAAAATCCCAACTTTAACCTCCCTAGCGGTCTGATTATGTCCATATTTCTGTGCTCACAGCAGTACATTTTTTTGCATGGAAATATGTATTTTTTTTATTGTAGGCCTGTAATTTTTAGGAGTTACTCACTGAAATCTGTCTGAACAAGAGTCTAGTAAACATCCAGGGTATGTTAAAATTTGAAACACGAAATCATAAATTATAATTTAATAAATAATCATAAAAAATAATAATATACAGTAATAATAATACAATAAATTCAATAATATAATCAAACCAAAAACACTGAAATTTGAAATATAGCGCCAAGTTCGCACATCACTGAGCAAAGTCGCAAAATCGTTTTCAGTGTCTGATGACGAATTTCCCCACGAATCATTATCACTCAATTCTGCAAGTGATTCTAATTTGCTATTGCTGTTCTCTAGCTGGTCTAAAACCGATTTTGACCTAAAGGGATGCTTTTTGGATGCCATGGACGTTTCTCAGTTTCCAGGCAGAAAGAACAGTAAAAATGTAGGCCGGGCACAGGACAAAGCACTAGGGACAACATGTATGTGAAATGGTTTGATACAGTAATGTTTTACTATGCAATTTTAGTGAACTTAAATGTCACTTGAATGTCACTTTTTGTCATTTTCAAATTTCCCGCTGTACGTCCCGACATCGCAGGGGACGGAACCCAGAAGACAGATGACGGCATCCGCTGGAGGACATTACAGGGGACACTGCAGTAGGGACATCACGGGAGCGCAGGACAAGGTAAGAGAAGAACAGATCCTGGAGCAGTGCCGCATGGTAAGCCTGAGTGTAGCTCGGGGTTACCGCTTGTGGTACTGAAACTCTACCCCGAGCTACACTCGGGAATACCGCCAGGGAGGCTACAGTTGGGATCCACCCCAGAGTCTGGAGCAGCATCTGGCTCAGCTTCCCGGGGGAGGGGGGCAGAGCAGACAGTGGTGACTGACAGTCACCGCTCTCTGCTCAGAGCAGCTGTGAGAACTCAACAGTCATGTGATCTTTGAGTTCTCTTACTTAGAGCTGGGGGGGGGGGCAGATGCTGCATCTACCTAGGTAAGTATAATTGGGGGGAAAGCAATCCCACACTACTCTTTTAAAGACTCCATCACCTGACTGCCCATTGCTGTCCCCACCATGACATGACACAAGTGTAAGATGTGAAAGTAAAGTCTTGTTTAAAGAATCCTTGATGTACGGCTGATACGTTCCTGTCTCTGTCACAATCTGAAAACGTAACTATAGTCTTAATAGCAAAATATGTGAGCGCACTATAATAAAGGGAAAAGAAATAGCAGCTGTGTATATTTATATGCACATTTACATTGCGCATCCGGTGAGTGCGCAATTCTTCTACAACTATTGCACAAGCACCGATTCATCAAGAATTAACTGGCACTTTAGGAGCACTGAAGGTCACCTTTTGAACTATCTACGATTTATGCTTATTTACATTGGTTTATATTAATTTATGGACTTTTATTCATATTATTAATGATTTTAGTGCTGCACCTTATTTTTACTGTAACTATAGTCTTGCAGTGCTTTGTGGATGCACAACATCTGAAGCAAATGTCATGATTACTTTGAAACCTCCTTGCATTCTTCAGATTGCTTTCCCTTGAATGCCTTGAACACTTTCTAAGAGAATGTGATTTGTCTTGACTGAGACAGCAGAAGTGTGGGTCTTTTTGCCTTTCTTCAATGTCACTGCTGGTAGTGGTTGTAACGTCTGCCTTTCTTAGGGAAACATCACTTCTGGGTCTATGTATTTAGTGTTAAGGTTTTCTCTTGTGATTGAAAGTTTAGGAATGGTCAAGTTGATAACTGAGAAGTTTGGATTAGCTGTTTAAAGTCTTTGAAGAATTTTGGAATGAATGAAAAGGGTGGGAAGAATACTTGATGCTACTGCCTGTACTTGGAAGCAGCTGTTGGCCATTTTTTTCCAGAATAATGTATAGTACTTTTGCTATAACCAGGTTAAAACCATGTGCATTGTTTAAGACCTAGTGGATGTGTATCTTCCTTGTTGATTTCAAGCTCAAGAAGAAGATCACTTAGTTCCTGGATTTTCTGGGTGTCTTAGAAAATTTTGGGAAGTTCTGCAGTCACTTGATCTAGGCAAACTTGATGACTTCAGCTCTAATAAATTTGCTCTGATCTCCCCCATGAGAGATTAAGGCCTTTGTGTGGTTCATGAATATGAACAGTTTTAAGTATTTTAACACAGTCTGATGACTGAGGACCTATCTTATTAACAAATAGAGTTATTGCATAGGTTTGATGCTGGGGTCTTAAATTAGTGCCTTAAAGGAGGAGCTCCAGCTTCTATACTTCTCTTTGTGGTTGTAAAACTTCATATGGTCCAAAATATAAGTTTTTTGAGGCCTTGTCATTCCAGCTGTTCCTTTGCCATTACTAGACATAGTTGTATACAATATCTAGTGTTTGAGTGTTGGAAGAGAGAATAGAGTAGCAGACGGGCTCAGTGGAGGTGAAGATTTTACATCTGGAGGTCTTGTGGTGTGGGCCTCAGGAACAGTGTGACCAGTCACAGGAGGTTTTGAGGTGATTTGGTGAGCTGAAGCCAGGGTAGCCTGCGGTGGTACATAAGTGCTGCATAGGATGATAGTAACTCTGGAGGTGGAGAAGTGTCTATTATGCCAGGGTGACCTGAATGACTAATTGCTGCAGCTTCTCCTGCTGCCAAGTGTACAATGGATTTGTGTACAGTGCACTTGTACGCTCATTGTTCTGGCTTAGGATAAATTGCAAGGCCTGTCATGCAGGGTCATCAGAGGTTGTGAAAAGAAGGTGATCAAAGCCTTTTGACAGACATCTAGCTGGGCTTCCACATGAGCCACTTCTGCTTGCATTTGTGCTGGAACAGCTTGTTTTCCTGCCTGGGCATCTTCTATTTCTGTCTGTGCACAAACCTGGACAGCCTGTGCTTCTGCCTGGGCAGCTTGTGCTTCTGCCTGTGCACACGCTTGGGCAGCTTGTGTTTGTATAGCTGCTTCCCTCTTAATTCAGAAAGTTTCAGCTTTAGCTTATTCTGCGTCATCTTGGCCTGCTCAATGAGAACCACTGATAGCAGGATCTTATTAATGATCATGTAAGTGAGACCTTGAAGAGAAAGAAGTTTCAAGGAGTTGTGATATTCTTCTTGTCCGTCAGTGACTCAGCATCCAAAAACACAAAGTGCCTTTCTTTGTTAAAGTTGGTAAAGCTATTTAAAAAGGTTCTTCAGCTAGGTTTAACAAAAAAAATAAAGTGTCTGAAATTGCTGACTTTTACTTGTCCAGGGTTCCAGAACTGTCCCCACCTGGGCCAGTTCTTCACCGGTCTTCAGGTCCCTGGGGCTAGCATGTTTAGTGTGGGAAGCTAACTGTCACTCCATGCAGCATTAGAGCCAGCTTCCCACTGTGCATATGTAAGCCGTACTGTGCTTTTTGAATGGTCCCACAGCCTTCTGGGATCTGTGACTTGTTCCAGAAGGTTGTGGGAAGGGAAGGGGGGAGAAATTCTGGTGGAATTGCCTAAGCGATTCCAGTGTAAGTAGCGAGCAGGTACCTGTCAAAACTGGGTACCTGTCTCCCCCCCACCCAAAAAAAAAAACTTCAAAAGAAAAGAGGAGAGGGGAGGAGTGGAACTTCCCCTTTAGTTCAGTTTCTTTGCATCATTACATGTTTCATCATCAGCAGTTATTCATTGCATAGTCCTATTCCACGGATAGATTAGCAGATATTTCTGCCTTGTTGCTTCAGAATTCTATTTAAGCTTCAAGAAAGACTTAAAGTAGAATTGTATCCTGAAAATAACTTCATTTTAAAAATGCCCCCCCCCGCACTCTTAACACCTATGTTGACTTACCTGTGTAAATAAGATGTATGGCTGTAATTTCACTTTAACTGAGTGTACTGTCTAGCAGGTATATCCACCTGTTGTCCATCAGTCTCATCTTGGGAAAGAGAAGTCTGCTCACTGTCTGACTGTAATGAAAGCACAGATTATTGTTCAGACATGTTGTCTTTGTGAGCAGTGTAGTTATACTGTATATTTGTGTAGTACCTCTCCTTCCAACCGCATGTCAAATCACTCACAAACACATGCAGGGTCCATCTTCGCAACATTGCCAAGATACGTACCTTCCTCACCCTTGACACCACCAAACGTCTAGTACACTCCCTCATCATCTCACGCCTTGACTACTGTAATTCTCTTCTCACCGGCCTACCCAAGTGCAGGCTCTCCCCGCTCCAGACCATCCTGAACTCAGCGGCTAGACTCATCCACCTCACCACCCACTCCACCTCTGCCACCCCCCTCTGCCTCTCCCTCCACTGGCTCCCGATTGCCCAACGCATCAAATTTAAACTCCTAACCCTGACCTACAAAGCCGTTCACAACACTGCCCCTGACTACCTCACCAACCTGATCCCCAAGTACCGCCCTACCCGTACCCTTCGCTCCTCACAGGACCTCCTTCTATCCTGCTCCCTGGTCTCCTCCTCCCATGCACGACTGCAGGACTTCTCCAGGTCCTCCCCCATCCTCTGGAACTCACTGCCCCAATCCATCAGACTGTCGCCTTCCGTCTTCACATTCAGGCGCTCCCTCAAAACCCATCTCTTCAGGGAAGCCTACCCCACCCTCACCTAACGGCCATTCTCCCTCTTTCCTCCCACCCCTCATTCCCCTCAGCCACTTCCTACTGTACCTTTACCCCCTCCCTCCTAGATTGTAAGCTCGAAAGAGTAGGGCCCTCTTACCCCTCGTACGTTGTTTGTTGTTGTTGTACTGTGCCATGTATTGTCCCCCCTCTATTGTACAGCGCTGAGCAAACCCTTTGGCGCTATACAAAACTCGTAGTAATAATAATAATAATAATAATAGTCACAGGTTATGCAGAAATCAAACACAATCTATTATAGCGCAGCAATTTTAACAGCAGAGATACTCTATATTGCCAAAGTATTGGTATGCCTGCCTTTATACGCACATGAACTTTAATGGCATCCCAGTCTTAGTCTGTAGGGTTCAATATTGAGTTGGCCAACCATTTGCAGCTATAACAGCTTCAACTCTTCTGGGAAGGCTCTCCACAAGGTTTAGGAGTGTGTCTATGGGAATGTTTGACCTTTCTTCCAGAAGCGCATTTGTGAGGTCAGGCACTGATGTCAGATGAGAAGGCCTGGCTTGCAGTCTCTGCTCTAATTCATCCCAAAGGTGTTCTTTTGGGTTGAGGTCAGGACTCTGTGCAGGCCAGTGAAGTTCCTCCACCCCAAACTCACTCATCCATGTCTTTATGGTTCCTGCTTTGTGCACTGGTGTGCAATTTTGTTGGATCAGGAAGGGGCCATCCCCAAACTGTTCCCACAAACTTGGGAGCATGAAATTGTCAAAAATGTCTTGGTATACTGACGACTTAAAAGTTCCCTTCACTGGAACTAAGGGACCAAACCCAACCCCTGAAAAACAACCCCACACCATAATCCCCCCTCCACCAAACTTTACACTTGGCACAATGCAGTCAGGCAAATACCATTCTCCTGGCAACTAGGGTTGCCACCTCATCCCTTTAAAACCAAGCACATATTAATTACACAGGTTCTGTGGCTTATTAAAGTGGTAATTAAATTCACTTAGTGCTTTATCTGCAAACAAATGGCCTCAGAACCGGTGTAATTAATAGGTGTTTGGTTTTAAAAGCATGAGGTGGCAACCGCCAAACCCAGACATGTCTATCAGATTGCCAGACCACACCAGACCACACTTTCACCTCTCAACCTTACCATGCACAAACATTTGGAACCAGAGTGTAGGTGCCAGCAGACTGAAAGTGATCAACACTGATCAACAGGGCAACCATCAGGGGGACAGCTAATACACAAGTAGAGGGCCTGGGTGTCCTGAACCCTAAGCCCCAACCACTTCCATATTTAAAGCAAAGCAGCTGCAAAGGAGGGTGCACTGATGGGTGTATCCCAGGTGTGTGCAGGAAGAGGTTGGGGCAGCTATCAGGCGGGCTCTGGTCAGGGCTGTGCACTGTGCTATGCAGGGTGGGTGAGGCCATGGGGTGCCAGTGGAAGAACCCTGTGGAGGAGGAGGAAATAAGAGAATGAGGTCAGGGTGGAGGAGCCCCCCCCCCCCCTCGCTCTTTGTTGCATTGCTACCAGAGAGCCTATCGGGAATGGGACACAGGCTCAGTTACCCCTCCCGGCACCAGATCCTCTCCACTGACACCATCTGCAGGAGGCGCTGCTGGACATGTGAGAGTTAGGAGGACTGTTGCTTCTCAAGGTGTGTGTAAGCACACAGTGAGTGGCACTATCCCTTCTTTCACGCTGCGCCCTTCCTGTCCTGCTGCCCCCATTCCACTGCCTCCCATTACGCTGCTCCCCTCCTGTCAAGCTGTCTTCCTACTGTCCTGCTGTTCTTCTCCTGTGAAACTCCCCCCTCCTGTCCCGCTGCCACCACCGGTTCCACTGCCCGCTTTTTTCCCGCTGCCCCCCTCCTGTCACACTGTCCTGTTTCTGTCATGCTTCCCCCCCCCTCCTGTCCCATTGCCCTCCTCATGCCCCGCTGCCTTCCACCTGTCCCACTGCTCCTCTCCTTTGACACTCCCCTCTCCTGTCTCGCTGCCCCCACCTGTCCCACTGCCCACCTCCTATCACACTGCCTCCCATCTGTCCCCCTGCCCTCTCTGTCCCCCTGCCCCCCTCCTATCCCGCTGCCCCCCTCCTGTCACACTGTCCCCCCTCCTGTAGGAGGAGATGAGACTGGAGGAGGACATGGGATGGAATGAGATGGTACTAGAGGAGGGCATGAGATGGAGGAGATTTAACTGGAGGAGGACATGGGATGCAGGAGATTTGACTGGGGGAGGAGGAGATGGGATGGAGGAGATGGTACTGGAGGAGGACATGGCATGGAGGAGATTTGACTGGAGGAGGAGGACATGGGATGCAGGAGATTTGACTGGAGGAGGAGGACATGGGATGGAGGAGATGGGACTTCTTTGAGCTATGGCTTAGTGCATTAGAGATAATGATAACAATTTAAAAATAAATGTAAAAAGGTAAAAATATTTACAGAATATGGTATTGCAAAAGAGACAATAATGCAACAGGAAACAACAAGGAATCAAAAATGACTGTACGTAATACAAGTCCTGAGTTTTGTGAGTTCCAGCAAAGTTTAGCCAACAGGCAAATGAGAGATCAATGTTGGCTCTCAAAAAAATAAATCTTGGTTGATGTTCAAAGGAGAGCTCCAGATGTTAATGCAGTCTCTTTTTGTGGACTCTGATGAGGGTGTGAACAAAAACTATCTGACCAATGAAGAGATATCATTAATGGCCAATGGGAGGTCCCAGTGTTTAAGATCATCAGGTGCCACTGCCTCTGGCTCTGTTTATCTTCAAATAACTACAGGGCAACATTCTGGTAACTAGTATAATCTGATCCAGAATGGGGTTACCTTTTGAATACAAATGATGGGTATAAGATGCCTGTTTCACCTAGGAGATGGAATGTGCCTCACCCATCTCCAGTAACATCTAATATAGTTGTGTTTGGTCTTAAAATGCTGATAATCAATTAATACCTGTGAATACGCTCTTATTCTTGCTGTAATGTTATCAGCTCAGAAGTTATGAAAAACATTTGAGGTTTGAGTCTATGGATAACCAGCCGGGAATGTGTAATCTGTTTTTTACAAGCTACACTACTTTACAATAGGGCACTGGTGTCAAACTGGCGGCCCTCCAGCTGTTGCGAAACTACAAGTCCCATCATGTCTCTGCCTTTGGGAGTCATGCTTGTAACTTTCAGCCTTGCAATGCCTCATGTAGTTTGGCAACAGCTGGAGGGTCACCAGTTTGACACACGTGCAATAGGGTAATAAAGCCATCCTGATGCTATTAGCAAAGACAGATACCTGCTTAAGGGTTCTAATGACTTAATCTTGCGATACGGGAATGTTTAATGAAAGCAATTAAAACACCAGACTTCGGATGCTTATTCCCTTAATGGCTTAGGTCCATTTAAAGAGGTTTGTGATAGGCATCTTTAGCAAATGTATGTTAATTAGTCATCTGCTAAGTAATGTTACAACAAACTGGGTAACAGCCATTCCTGAGTTGAACTAGCAGTTCTTGTGAAGTTTCCAGACACTTAAAGAAATGTTTACTCAATTTATATGCCTAGAAAAGCCCTTCCTGGGGTTATAGACATGTTCTGGGAGGGGGCTACTACTGGCTCTGTGTCTCCTAGTCTAAATAATGTCATGTCTAAAGAACAAGGCTGCCTTGTCTCTTTTCCCACAGTTTTTGTGGTTTCCAGTTCTCACTATCATCTGAATACCACCTTAGACTCAGTCTGTCAGGACAGTATGGTCACTGCTGACCTGGCACCATCTACAGGCAGCTCAACTCTTCAATAAGACACAGAAGTTGAAATCATGAAATCAACACAATTTTACTTCATGTAAGAGCAGTGAAGAGGATGTTTTTACAATCTTTAGAAGTGTAAGAAGGACCTTCTTAAGCCTAGTCTCTGTGTATAACTACCAATGACTGAGGGAACATGGGAGGAGCTAGCTAGGACTAAACTAACTAGCACTAAACAGGTTGGGAGGATAGTAGAAAATACCAAAATCAGATTGTAAACGAGTTTTAGGGGCCCAAAAACATTACTAGATGTTAGCATACTACAAAGCAATAATAACCTTATGCAGGATACGAGACATAAAAAAATACATGAAAGTGGAGCAGAACACTACTCATACTTACATGTGGCGGTTGCATTCTTTTTTGCCTTTTATTTTCACCTAATAATCCTGCTACCCACACACTTCCTGTCTCTAGGGAATTCAGTTCACTCCTCCACTGTATCTATGGAAGGAGTTCTGGATGTCACCCTGGCTGGACCGAACATATCTTTCTTTATCTATATTACATGGGGGTGGGGGGATTATTAATTCACAGAAAGAAGATAAAATTGCTTAGGAGCCATAAAGGAAGCCAGGAAGACCATAAAGGAAACCAGGAAGACCAGGAAACCAGGAAGATACCTGGTCTTATCTGGGCAGGGCACTATACAGAAATTGACTCTCCAGGACCAGGAGATGCCAGCACTATCATGCAGCAATCTGTTCCCTGATGGACAGACTCAGGCTCACTTTATCCCAACTGTTAAAAATGAGTACTCATTAAATTGTGTTCATTTTCTGAAAAGTAAACTTTTGCTTCTGTTCATCCATGCAACACTAAGAGGGTAATATAATGCATTGCATGTGTTTCCCATTCATAATAGATAATCTGCTACATTTCAGGCAAGATACAGATGAGCAGCTTTACAGAAAATAGCTCTGTGCTACATCCAGGTCTTCTTAGCATTATGTTATAATGCATTTTTCTGCATAACCATTTTGTATGCTGATTTTTGCCTTAATTCCATAATCCTATAGAGCAGATGCAGAGTATCTGTTTAATGTGATACTTATTTTCCTGAACACCCAAAATATAAAAAAAAATGCTGATTATTTTTCTAGGAATAATAAACAATGTACCTTGTGTCTATAGTATTTCATAAATGCCCAGCTGTATAAAAGTAATGCACACACTGCTTCCATTGCTTGGCGTTTTTATTCTAGCTACTAGTGTGTTCAAATGAAGCAATCAGCAATCATATTTTAAATAAAATTGACTCAATTTTTTTAGCCTTAATTCACGAAGCTAGCTCGTAACAATGATGGGTATTTTGGCCCTTACTGGTGAAATTAATGATTGCATAGGCAAAAAAACATTTGTTACAGTTTTTTGAGTATAGTATGGGAAGAAATTATCAAACTTGGCCTTTACATTATAACGTTAATTCTCAAATAGAACCATTTGAACTGCAAACAAATTCTGGATCAGTAAAGATGAGCCTATTCAGATCCATTTCAAGAACTTCGCTACTCCAAAGTGTGCAACCCCAAAACCCAAGAATAGCAGGTTTTTTGCTTTTCTGGCATATTCTGCTTAGGAACCAGATGTGTTTTATACCCCAAGACCATAGGAGCTTTGAGTCAGTTTGCGAACTCCTCTGTTTACATGCCTACTTTTATATTTCTGCTGATAGCTAAATGATCATTTCAGATTTCTATAGTTGTCTTTCAAAACCACTTCTCAGTAGGTGCAAAAATTAACCAAATAATAATGGGAATCATTTCCCCAGAACAAAAATACTTAGCAAAAAATATCCTAATTTGAATTCAGCTACCCTTACAGAGGATATATTATTAAAGTGGACCTTCAGCCTCATTGTGCACATTCTTTCTCCCAATCCTTTATTATTATTATACGGGATTATACAGTGCGAACAATTTGCACAGTGCTTTCCAATATAAAGGGAGACAGTACAGTTACTATACCATCAAAACAAAAGGATTACAACCAGGGGTGGACTGACAACTCATGATCCCCCGGGCAATAGGGGATTATGGGGCCCCTGTGTCCTTGCCCAAACTCAAAAAAGCCTATGAAAAAGGTACCAGGGGCATCTTATGGGGCCCCCTACTGACTCCGGGCCCTCGGGCAGTGACCGAGTTTCCAAATGGTCAGTCCGCCCCTAATTACAACAACCCTACTTACAAGAGCTTACAATCTAACATAATTGCGTTTTTCTTTTTTTAATACCTTTTCTGTTGTTCTTCTCCCCACATTCTGTTTTTCTTGCCTAGGCAAGAATATTGTAGTCTTTAGTCTCTGCAGAATCCTGGGATATCACTATCATGTGTCCCAGGAGCCTTCAGGCAATTCCGAGAGTGCTGGATATGCAGGCGGTGTCAATCTGCACATGTATGTCCAGCATGCTACCCATGGAATCGCATTATTTGCACCATGCTTATATCATGTGTAAACAATATGATTACCCAGCTAGATTGCTGGGTATACAGGCATGGGATCTCCTGGTGTGTTAACCTCAGGGCAGCAAAACATACTAGATGTATAGGTACAGATGTTTATTTGTCCCTTTACTTCCTAGTAAAGGTACCATTAAAATGTTGTAAAATGCAAATGTAGAAATAGATGTTTGCTGTTACATTAGGCTATCGTTTCAATGGATACTCTTGAGTTTTGCACCCTTTCTGCAAATAGCCATCTTTTTGGATTTTCTGCCCTTATTGAAAATGGCCGCCAGGATATACCCAGGAAATATGAAAACTCAAAAGTATCCATGAAATTGATAGCCAGCATTTAACAGTAAATATGTGTTTTTACATTTTACAACATTTTTATCGGTTCCTATATTTTACAATTCAGATATAGATTCTATTGAAGTGTTTGATACTTCATCGGAGACATACCTACCTAATCCAATCTAAGTATTTTGACATACCTACCTAATCTAACGTAAAGTCAACTGTAGTTGGCTTCTTCATGTCTCCCTATCCTCACCATTGCACAGTAACCTCATAATCACAGGAACAGAAGTGCACATTTGATGCTCACACCTATCTAAGGGTACCACTCACACTAGGACCATTTTAAATTAACTGCTCCCAAGATCAATTGTCCCACCTTCCCACTCCCCGTTGGTCTGCACTCACATCGGACTATAAGGAAGTGTCTCTGGATACACAAGTAAACAGTGCCCAGGACCACCTCTTCCAAGATGTCTCAGGCACAGCACGCTTACCAATTAAAAGTGCCAGTGTGAGTGTACCCGAGGGGCGGACTGACAACTCATGGGGCCCCCGGGAAATAGGGGATCATGTGGCCCCTGTGTCCTTGCCCAAACTCAAAAAAGCCTATGAAAAAGGTACCGGGGGCATCTCCTGGGGCCCCCTACTGACCCCAGGGGATCATGGGGCTCCTGTGTCCTTGCCCAAACTCAAAAAAGCCTCTGAAAAAGGTACCAGGGGCATCTCATGGGGCCCCCTACTGACCCCAGGCCCTCGGGCAGTGCCCGAGTTTCCAAATGGTCAGTCCGCCCCTGGTGTACCCTAAGGAATGCTGAGGAATACCTAGAGTTTCCTAGAGCCTTTGGTAAGAAAATTGATATCAATATCACATTGACTCCAATCTCTCATGATAATGCCTCTAGATTTTTATGGCAAAGTTAGAACCTGTTTTAAAAGTTTTGTAAACAGCAAGGATATGTGAAAATAATTTAAAATTTATTTTCTGAGCTGTTGCATCCAATTTGTATTTGAATGTATTATCTAGGCAAGCTTGCAGGAAGAGTTATTGTACATTTCATGGCTCTGAAAGTAACCCATATTCCATGTCACATGCCCAGGCCCGGACTGACCATAGGGCACACCTGGCATTTGCCTGGTGGGCCGGAGCCGCATGTACAGGAATATGATGTTGGGGTGCAATGCAACACAGATGTGGCAGCTCAGCTACTCTCATCTGGAGCCTGCGCCGCTCCTAGGTCTCTCTGTGGCACGGCTGCTCAGTCCCTCCAATATGGCTGACGGAGCAGAGGGAAAGAGCTAGCAGTCAGCTGACCTGTGGGCCACCCATAACTGTGAAGGGGGAGGAGCTGGAGGAGACCCCATCGCCTGATGCCACAGACACTACAGAGAGCCGGCCTGGAATTAAGAAAAAGTATGTGCCAGGCTGCCACTGTCAGTGAGTGAACATTTACTGTTAGAAAAAACTATAAGACACGTTGTATAGAACCAGACTGAAAGTCTCATCAGAGTTAAACTGAGTCTATACAAACTGTCTTTTTCCGACCGTAAATGTTCATCAGGAGAGAATGTTTGGGTGTCTAGCTCTGTGGCTGTCATTTTACCTTCTGACATGACATGTTCTCTGTCTGTTCAGTATCACTCACTTTGTGAGAGGAAGAAAGTTCTTGCCAAGAGCGGTCTCTCTATCGCTCTCACAATGTCAGTGAACTTCTTGGACCCAACATGTTGTCCTGCATTAAGGCCCAGTTCACACTGCCATGATTTGGCACATCACATGTGATTCGCAGAGGAATCACACCGCATTGCTGTGCAAATCATATGCAATTTTTACAGCAATGCGATTTGAACCTATTTATTTTGTATGACTCAAACTGCACCACATCCACACTGAAATGGTGCAGGAAACTTTTTTTGCCACACTGGAATTGGATTGCATGGGTGTTCACACCCATGTGATCCAATTCCGAATATCACATTGTGTTTTGAGAACCTATTTTGGGTTGTCGTTAACATACACACCTGCAGCAGTTCACATGAATGGAGTGCGATTTTGATGTGGTGCTGGAAATACACAGAAATCAGCAAATTCTGCACCGCATCGGGGTGAACCAGGCCGCTGTAGTAAGGTGGATTGGGCTGTCTCTTTGCTTGACTGGGCTGTCTTTTTGCTGGATTGGTCTTGTCTCTTGCTGGATTGGGCATGTCTCTTTGCTAGACTGGGCATGTCTCTTTGCTAGATGGGGTTGGCTCTTTTCTATATGGGGATGTCTCTTTGCTGGCTTGTGATGTCTCTTTGCTGGATGGGGATGTCTCTTTTCTGGATTTGGCCAATATATAGGAGGCACTGGGATTAGAGAGAAAGGGGGGGGGGCATGACTGCAAGTGGCACTGTGATAGGGGGCTGTGATTGCTAGGGGCACTGTAATGTAAAGGGGCACTGTACTATAAAGGGAACTGCAGTGTAAAGGGGCACTGTGATCATTACAGTGCCCCTTTACAGTGCAGTCCCCTTTATAACACAGTGGCCCTTTACATTACAGTGTAGAGGACTGACTCTGTAAATTTCCCATCACAAACCACCCCCGCGAATGCCCAACCCCTATTTCCCCATCCCCCCAGTCCCTGGAGAAATTGGCTGCTCAGTATAAAATGACCGGGCCTATTTTTTGCCCCAGTCTGGGCCTGCACATGCCCCTTTATTTTACTGTAGCCTTTTGTGCTATACCTTTAGTAAATAATCGTCTTGCATCTGTTCAGTATATAGGGAACAAGTGCACCCAATGCACAACAGTGGTTGAAAACTCTTTGTATTATTTAATAAGATTAGAGAGCTTAAGTCATTTAACTTTCTGTGTTTATTTTGTAGCAAATTAAATAGGTCACATCTAAAATTACAAGACACACAGGGGGAGGAGGAGGAACAAATTTGTTGCTTTCATAGAACGAATTAATGAGAGCAACAGACTTAGGATCAGTCTTACAAGCCAACGTAAGCTTAGCCAAAAATAGTATGCATTAATTCTATATCTCCTCATGTAATCCTTCTTCCCTTCTCCAAACACATCTTTGCAAATCGTGAGTTGTGTCTTTTTTTCCCGATGCTTTGTGAAAAGCTTTTTGAAGTTTTAACTGTTATACTAATGACTATATGCTGTATACATATACAGTGTAATAAATAAGTGCTACAGTGAGTAGTATATAACAGCCTAAAACTTTTTTCATTATATATATATATATGAAATTTATACTACATATTATTATAGTTTAATATATATATATATATATATATACACATTGTTATTGGGGTCCACTATAGGATCAAGGCTATGCAACCCAAATATATTTAAACCATAAATGCACAATTGTCTTGAGTTTATTTGCTCCATCATCTTACATTATATGTACTGTAAAGCCAAAATGTATTTTTTATTTTTAGGTAGAATGGTAGAAATTTTGATTTTTTTAATGCCATCTGTGTCCCTGCTGTAGGGAGGTTTATCTTCTGTATTTGTCCGAGTGCCCATTGTTTTCAATACAGAAAGTGATGAGAAATCCAACATTTTTCAGTGACACATGAATAGGTTGTGAGAGGTAATCTTCTAATAATGAAATCTGTTTTGGTAAAAACTGTATAAAAGGGTATTTCCCTCACTTTGAAGAGATCTTTCTTTTTTATGTGTTGTGTTTCTTAGACAGGATGTGAAGAGAAATCTACCCAGTGTGGTACAGACCAAGCCTCAACCAACCAACTAAAGTTTTGGATTTGCATACGCTTAAACAATATTGTTTTTTTTTGTATCAAACATAAAGCTTATGGCCAGTAACACTATGGGGTGTGTTTAAAAAAAAAAATCTACATTGCAATTCACCTTGTAAAGTTCATTCTCTGAAAATAGGGCACAAAATGAATGTTATTAAACTATTTCCTGTAGTGGTAGAATATTTTTCAAGAATTTAAACCACAAAACACTGCATTTTATCTGCTAGATGTGCAAAGTATGCTAGGAAATTCTTATGATACTTAGGGGTTTATTTACTAAAGCTGGAGAGTCCAAAATCAGACTCCCTTCTGCATAGAAACCAATCAGCTTCCAGGTTTCATTGCCAAAGCTTCATTGAACAAGCTGAGGTTAGAAGCTGATTGGTTTCTATGCAGAAGGAAGTCTGATTTTGGACTCTCCAGCTTTAGTAAATAAACCCCTTAGAGTCATCTAGTGGCCAAATGTGGCATTTCCATTTTAAATAAACTAAAACCATTCTCAGAAAATAGATTAATACCATTTGTCTTTTGCCCCATATTCACAGAATGCACTTTTACTGAGTGAATTACTAACCATTTTTTTAATGTAGCACTACCTCCGCAGGGGCTGCTTGATAATGCTTGTCTCCAGTGGGTGCCCTGACCTTGCAAGCCTTCTGGCACTTCCGACACTCTGGGTTCAGACATAATTCAGCAGTATGAAAAAATAATGCAAGAGACACAATTCTTTAGTAACACCTCTATATTAGCCTCTTTCAAAAGAGTAGACCACAGAATGAAGGTTTAGGAGGTAAAACCCAGGTAACGCATAAAAGCAAAACACTGATGAAATGGAAAAAAACAAATAGCAATGATTAACATTATACAAATTATACATTGTAACTATGTAACACCAGCAGCAGGAAGGGAAAGAAAAGGCTTGTTGATTTATCAGCTCCCTCCGGGCCACCGACGTCACAATATGGATTGCAAATCATTTATAAATCCAAAACTGATTTAGAGGCACTCACGGGTCTTGCAGAGAGTAGCTCTAAACCAGTTTTGGATTCATATGGATCTCTTCGTGGGTGAGCACCTGGACATTTATCTCAAACATAAAGCGCTGTGGCTACCTTTGGAACTATATATATATAACTGTATATATATATATATATATATATATACTGTGTATATATATATATATATATATATATATATAAACACCCTGGCATAAATGGTTATAGGCACCCTAATTTTAATAACAATGGCTTAGATGCAAAGAGGTCCCTTTAACTAGAAATAGCAACTTGAGTCCTGAATTGTTTGAAGTTCCTGATGTGATAGCAGTCGTCTTCTGCTAGCATTGGTGGGGCCCATATACAGTGGTGAGTAATGGTAATTTAATAAAGAACACAGGCTGTGGCAAATGCTCTCTAGAGTGTTGTTAGAAAAAAGTTGGGTATCTGCCCGCTCACCAATCCCATGGATATTTTGGCCTCCTCTGAACAGGTTTTTTGCACAGGCTCTTGGCTGTTCACAGAGAAGTGCAGAGTTACCACCTGTCGGTGAAGCAAACAGAGATGACTGGCTGAAGACTGGATAGTGACATTCTCACTGCAGAGAAGCTGATGTGATACCGGTGTGGGGATTGGTAATCTGTCTGAAGGAGAACAGCAGTCCCCCTGTGTTCAGTTCTAAATCATGCACCAAGAGAGTGAGCCAGTTCCTTGTCATGGAATATATCTGCTCTCCCAGCAACCTTCTGCTTCCCCAGCTGTCAGGTAGTTGTAGTCCAATCAGCACTCAGAAATACAGTATGTATTGGCTATATGACCACAGGTCCCAGGATCCTCTGCTGTTAGAAGAACTTGATCCACTCTGCTAACAGGAAGTGATGTAGCAGTCCCAGTGTTGGGCACTAGGGGGAAAAAGGTTTAACCATAGTCTTATCTGTAAATGGCATAATGATAAAGCCAACACCTAGCTACATACAACACCCAAGCAATCCTTTGAAAGGTGCAGAGGTTCAGTCTGCACAAAGCTGATATTTTTATCACGGTAGATGCTGTTAAGTTAAATCCCTCATCGTCTTGTCTAATTCGAGCAAAACAATTATCACTTTATTGTCTTATCTGAAATATGTGTATAAATTTAACAGTTAAGGCCCCAGTTAATAACAAATGTGTCTGTTTTCTTATACAGGTCCAAATTAACTCTATTTATCATGACAAATAACATTCAGAACCTTTCCACTCATTCCTGCCAGGAAGAATTGAACTTAATGTACATTGAGAAGACTATTCCTGGCTGTTATTCATTGTCAAATAGTTCTTCAGCTCTGCCCTGTATTAGTCTTGAAGGCTCAGAGACAAAGCCAGAGATGCATAAAAGCCTTAACAGCATTCATTGTGTGTCCAAGTGTAATGAGAACAGCATTCAGCATTCACAAAGTTCCAACTTGTCGCCTACCCAAGATATAGCAGCTGATCAGTCTTTTACGAAAACCAGCTGTAATCATCTTTCTGTAGACACAGCAGAGGAGAAGATACATCAGAAGAATCACTATCTGTCTGCAGACTCCTCTCTAGCTGCCACAGAGCCTGAAATCACACGTAGTTTTGTCAGATACAACGTTTCTGAAAATATTTCCCTGCTAGGTCGCTCAAAAATGTCAATGTATGAAGCTGAAAGCCTTGAGAAACTGGACACCCCAAACACGATTGTCCATAAAAGCTATTCGGATTACTGCTGTGGCCATAGAAAATCAGTGCCTCATTCTGTCAAAGTGTACAATACAATAAGTGCCACATGTTCAAATCTATCCTCATCTGGCACTATCTCTGGCTCTGGCAGCGACAGGACTTGTAATCTCAGTAGTGTAACGCAAGACTCTGGAATAGTTCATTCTTTATCAAATATTCAGAACAACCTAATACATGCCACTTCTCCTGATAGAGATCCCAGCATTCCACTGTGTCATTTGGATAATAGTTCCATTCAGCACAATATAACAGTGTATACAGTGCCAGGGACATACCAACATGGCATTTTAGGACCAAGGAACTCTGGGAATGGTTTTCCAAATAATGGACACATATACAGTCAGTCACACTACAATATACCTGGGCTAATGTCTTGTGATAATATTTCTGAAACTAAACTCCATCACAAAGCTATGAATATTCACAACAGTTGTTCAGTGCATTGCTGCAGGAGCCATGAACCTATGATAAAAGCAGATGACACTATTGCTGCATATTGCCACTCGATGCCCATACCATCAGCTCAACTCTCGACTGGACTGGGACATTCAGTTGGTGATCCAAGCTCACTGAATACTCAGCCCCAATTGTGTTCCCAATTGACACTTTCTGATAAGTCTGCCTTTCCAAAACTAGTGTCATCTGTCAGTGAATCCGGCCTGGATGCTAGGAAGCTATTAAAATGTGGACAGCTTACATTTCCACAAGCTCTTGTCTCAATTGAAGAGCTGCATTTAAATAGTTCAGTGAAGGGGAACAATGACTTTCTCCTTAAAACCACAGACAATTCACAAGATGGTTTGGAGTTTAATTCAAGTGCAAAGATGAAAGATAACTGGACAATGACATCTATGAATTATTTATTACCAGAGCAGAGACTCCCACTTACCTGCAAAGATGCTGAAGTACAAACTATTATTATTATGGAAAATAAATCAGCGTCAACCATTCCTTGCCTTCAAACCACTGGGCATTCCCACTTACATCCTGAGCTTGGACTAGGGTTTAACCTACAATGCCCCCAGACCCCTGTACGGGAGGTACGGTGGGATGATGAAGGAATGACATGGGAAGTCTATGGAGCAGCAGTAGATCCTGAAGTCCTGGGCTTAGCCATTCAGAAGCATTTGGAGATCCAAATAGAACAACATATGCAGCCTTCTGAACTGTCAGGTGAAATGGAACAGCCCACTAAGAAGAAGAGGAGGTCATTCAGAACTGTAATTCGTTCTCTGAGACAATCTAACTGTTGTGTGAGGACAAACTCTACATCTGAGTGATAACTAAGAGCCTACATCACCATTGTTAACAGTCTGATGTCATCAATACAAAATAAAACACAAATATACATTTATTACACAATATTTAATCTTTACAGGGTACAATCACTTATGCAGAGTCATAAATGTCAGAAATATAATTTGTTTTATCTAGTAGTAAAGGCTTTTAAAAAAGACGATCAAATTCATTTTTTTTTTTAATCGTAAGACGATTCTGTTGACCCACCCTTTTTTTCTCAGACAGCATTTTAGATCTTGTCTTTTATTCCAGTCTTTCAGTATTACTTGTAATATGGATTTTGTTTGGAAATTGAACGCCTGTCTTATCTGAAGGAATGGATTCATAGAAAGGAAATTTTACCTAGGGAAAGTTACAGGAGGCTACAGACTACTCCTTTCATTGAGTTGACTTTTATTTCTATACTAGCAAATATACTGTTTATATTTAACGTAAGCATACGCATTATTATTACTCATGCAATTTTGAATGACATCTGTGCTTTATTAAAATTCTACAATTTTGCCAATTCTGTAGTGTACAAAATAAAAAAAATACTAAAATATGTTTGTTCATAAGTGGCATAAACATATATACAACAGAAGAGGTGTATGTAAAATGAAAAAAAAATGTACCATGGATAGAAACTAACCAGCAACCCAAGACAATCTCAACTATACGTTCCCAAAGATGTATCAGTCAGAGATCTTTGCAATGTGGCTTGTAAAGAGAAACATTGATCTAGAATCCACAAACTGGGATTATCAGCACAAGAATCTCATACAGCTGCTTTTGTAGGTATAAGGCAGAATATATATATGTATTTGTA
Source organism: Staurois parvus (assembly GCF_062004578.1). Classification (NCBI taxonomy): domain Eukaryota; kingdom Metazoa; phylum Chordata; class Amphibia; order Anura; family Ranidae; genus Staurois; species Staurois parvus. The sequence continues at coordinate 6,626,711 of NW_028318030.1, forward strand.
TAAGAAAATCGTAGAGGTCCATAATTTCTCTTTGGTGATATAAAAAAGATATTCTTGATATTTTAGAGTGCAAACCTAGCCATTTTTTTAGTTTGGACAGAGCAGGAAAGGATAGAACTCCTATCAAGTTTCTACTGTTGCTAGTATCTAAGCTGAGTAGATTCACCCACTCTATTTTTCCTATGTCCATTGTCAATATGAAAGGGATGGAAAGTCCAACAATTTAGAAATGTCATCAGAACAAGTAGTCATAGCAAATCGTTCAATAGCGACATCTGTTCCAAGGAGAAAGTGGCTAAGAGATAATTTCCCTTTATATCCTGTTCCTGGGATAGAAAGTAAAGGGGAATCTACCCAATTGGCCAGAGACTGTAAAATATAAACTGACAGGGGTTATATACCTTCACTACTCTATTCAAAACCTAAACAAAGTTTTGGCTATACCTATACTAAAAATATATTTAAAAGAAGTGATCAAGAAAGGTTTTGCCCATGAAACATGAACAAGGTTTGGGGTATTTGAAAAAATGTTTCATTGTAGCCTACTATAGTCCACTGGATAAATCCTGGCTCCTGCATACAGTCATGGCCAAGAATATTGGCCCCACTGCATTTCTGTCAGATAATGCACCACTTCACACAAAAAATTGTTGCCATTACAAATGTTTAGGCATTCTCATGTTTATTTCTTTTGTTTGAATTGGTATGACACAAAAAAGTGGAGAAACAAAAAGCCGTATCTGGCACATTCCACACAAAACCCTAAAAATGGACTGGACAAAATTATTGGCACCCTCAATTTAATATTTGGTTGCACACCTCTTGGAAAAAATAACTGAAATCAATAGCTTCCTGTAACCATCAATGAGTTTCTTACACCTCTCTACTGGAATTTTGGACCACTTTTCTTTTGCCAACTGTTTCAGACCTCTCAGATAGGAAGGGTTCCATTTCCCAACTGCTGTTTTGAGATCTCTCCAAAGGTACTCTATGTGACTGAGATCTGGACTCATTGCTGGCCAGTTCAGTCTGAAACCATTTCTGGGTGCTTTTTGATGTTTGCTTTGGGTCATTGTCCTGCTGTAATACCCATGACCTCTGATGGAGACCCAACTTTCTGACACTGGGCCCTACATTGCACCCCAGAATTCTTCAGTAGTCTTCAGATTTCATAATGCCATGCACAAGATATCTAGTGCCTGAAACAGCAGAGCAACCCCAAAACATCAGTAAACCTTCATCATGTTTGACTGTAGGGACTGTATTATTTTCTTTAAAGAACTCTCTTTTCTTAAATAACACTTTTTCTGAAAACAGTAGAATGATGGGCTTTACCAAAAAGCTGTAATTTTGTTTTTTCTGTCTACAGCAAATCTCTCAAAAGGGTTTTGGCAAACTCCAATCTGGCATTTTTATGCTTCTGTGTCAGCAGTGGGGTCCTCCTGAGCCTCCTACCATAGAGTCCCTTTTCAGATTGGTGACGTATAGTGCAAGCTGACACAGTTGTACCCTGTGCCTGAAGGTCATCTTGAATTTACCTTGAAGTTGATCGAGGTTCTTTTTTCCACCATTCAAACAATCCTCCTTTGCAATCTTCGATCAAGTTTTTCCTCTTTTGTCCATGTCCTGGGAGATTACCTACAGTGTCATGGGCTGTAAACTTCTTGACAGTGTTGTGCACAGTGGACACAGGAACATTAAGATCTGTTAACTGATACAGGTTAATTTAATTACAAATTACAGGAGCATCAGAATCTTGGAATGCAATTATTTCTTACAATTTTAAGAAGGTGACAATAATTTTGTCCAGTCTATTTTTGGAGTTTTGCATGGAATGTGTCAGATTTGGCTTTTTGTTTCTCCATTTTTTTATAATTAACAGTTTTTATTGAGTTTCACATGTATATACATACATCACATTTGAAAGAGAAACAAGAGAAACAGGCACATTGATGGTAGAAATCTGCAAGGGTACAGAACATATAATGCACAAAATAACAATGGAGAAGCAGTTAAATACGTACATTTTGGGCAGGTTGAGAAGAAATAAAGACATCCCACGGGTTCCATATTGCCTCAAACACAGCAATCGAACAAGCATGTAGAGCGGTCAAATATTCTATCTGGCTTACATCAGCAATAATTTTAAAGAAAGTCAGCATCGAAGGAGGTATGGAGGATAGCCAACACATAGGAATGCTTCTTCTGGCCGCAGTCAGAACATGCATGGAGAGTTTCCTGGACAGTTTGGAGAGGCCCGGAAATAGCAGGCTCAATAAAAAGTATAGAGGCTCGAAAGGGAGAGAGGTATGCAATAGCAATTGTAATAAGGACAAAACCTCTTCCCAAAAAGGAATAATGGACCCAGACCCACATGCCCACAAAATATGGTAGAGAGAGTCCAAGTCTTTCCTACAGCGCCAGCAAACAGAAGGAGCATTCGAGTTACAGGCATGGAGTACTTCAGGCGTTTTGTACCACAACATCATAATTTTGTATGTATTTTCCTTATAAACTATGCAAACAGAGGATCTAGGTGCATTTTCCCACATGTTTTTCCACTGTGTCAAATCAATGTCACATTGTAAAAACTGGGACCACTTGCGCATGTAATGATGAGTGTCATTAGATAAGGGGAAAGTGTCCATAAGGAGTTTATATGTATTAGAGATGAGTTTCTCCAATTTTTGTGTCATACCAATACAAACAAAATAAATGAACATGAGAATGCCTAAACCAGCCTTTCTCAACCTTTTCAATGCAGAGGAACCCTTGACATAACATTCCCATCTCAGAGAACCCCTGCTAAAATTACTTTATCCACAATTCATGATAAATTAGTGTGATAATCAGTGGTAAGAATGCTCCTTACACTTGTGGTGATTGGGAAGAATAACCTTTCTAGAATTACAGATTCCTAAAAAGATCAATGATGTCAGTGGGAACTTACCAGAGAGCAAAAATTGCTCATTGCTCAAGGAGCCCCTGGCAACCTCTGGAGGTACCCTAGTTGAGAAACCCTGGCCCAAACATTTGTTATTGCAACAATTTTCTGGGCAAAGTGGTGCATTATCTGACAGAAATGCAAGGGTGCCAATATTTTTGACTGTAGCTGCTCCTATTGAATAACATATACTGTATTGTACCAAAGTGACAATGGTAGGTTTAAACAGCATAACATATACTGTATCATACAATTATGGTTCTGTCTACAAAGTCTGAAAAGCACAATTTTTTATTTACAGTCCACATAATACCAGATAAAATATATTAGACTACAGAATGCAAATACCTTTATAACAGTTTAACCTCATCTTTTCTTAAAGCCTATTTCTAGGCAAATCTTTTTCTTAAGTTTAGGATAGAGTAGAAATTGCTTTCTGAGTCCCAATTTGAGGGGATTCACCCTTATTTTCTACAAAATTTTTGAGTTGTCCCCAGCATAAGAGATGTGGGGAAATCTTCCAATAGGGACACTTATTTTGGGACAACAGACTAAGAGGGGGATTTCCATTGCTTTCATTCGTGTTTCTGGACAAGAAATGAAGAAAAATCTCCACATTGGTACACAGAGAGCAAAATAAATCCTGGCAGGGGTTTTCACCCTTCTCTGTTTTATCTAAAACTAAAAAAAAATAATTATTTACACTTTTACTCACTTTTTCTTCTCGCATTAATTACATTTATCATAATTTTTTACGGAAATGGTTTTCTGTAAATAGCTGAAATTAGGAAAAATGCTTTAAATCAAATTTTCAATTTTGTTTTATTAATATGTACTTTTTACCTTATTAAATGTAACACATTTTGGTTGACATGCTGGTGCATAATTAAACATAGTAAATTGCATACATAATTTGGTAAATTTTTACTCTTATTAAATTAGCAATATAAAAGGTATACCTTTTTTTCTAAATATACTAAGATTTAACTATGGTCTGCCTAGGTTCCTGTGTGTAACAAGTCCCCGCATTAGCGATGATGTAAGCAGCCTCTATTTTAGTTGATTTTAGCAACAAAGTTTAGCAGACCATGGCAAAATCTAAGCTTATGTGAAAAAATACAGATCATTTATATTGCTGATTTAATAAGTATGCTGAGCTTATTACTTGATTTTTAAAACAAAGGTGCAGTTGCACTAAGCTCCAAGGAGCAGAACCCTCCTAACCCTCTTGTATTGAACTGTATTGTTGCTGTAGTGTCTCCCTTTATATTGTAAAGTGCTGAGCAAACCGTTGGTGCTATATAAAACCTGAATAATAATAATTTAAAGAAGACCAGTATCAGTACAAGTTCACATAAATTCCTGACATTCATTCTCCTCTCACTGCCCTATGAGACTGCATAATCACTGACCCTCTGTTTGGACAGTGCTGATTGGCCCAGTGCTGATCACATGCACCCTTCCAAGAAAAACCCTCTAGAGAGTACACACCAAACTGAGCCTGTACAGAGTGTCTCCAAATGATATGTCTCATCAGGAGATAAGAGGGAGACACTGGAAGAGGATCAGGGAAGTCAGGATCAAACAGCCTTTTTACACAATGAAGAGGGTGGGTTGAAGGAGAGGATCAGAAAGCTGCAGCACAGTCTGAGGAACTGGTGAGTGTTGGGTGGGACCAAGGAACTGGGAGACTTGATCTGACCAACAGCAGGAGGACTCTGAACTACACGGGACTGACTGACCAGCCATAGACTCTTGAGGGGTGCTGGGTCCAGGGACTGCACGCAAGGCATGCTGGGATTTCTGATTTCTCTACAGTTGGAGGCTGATGACAAAGCATGGTGGGATCTCTGGTTTTGTGACAGAGGCTGGGATCTCTGGTTCTGTGACAGTTGGAAGCTAAGATCTCTGGTTCTGTGACAGTTGGAGGCTGGGATCTCTGGTTCAATGAAAGAGGCTGCCTGCAACCTGCAGCCTTTTATTATTGGTTAAATCTGAGATAGCTCTTTGACTACCATTGTCAAAGAACTATCTCAGACTCAACCAATAATAAAAGGCTGCAGGGCTGCGGGCAGCCAATCAGAGGCTGAGGCTGTGAATAACAAGGAGCCTTTAATATTCTGTCACAGCAGAGCAGCCAGCATGCCTACATAAATTACATATGGGTTAATGACTGGCTGCTCTGATGCAACAGATTATTGAGGGCTCTCCATTTACAGCCCCCATAAAAAAATATAAAGGAAGGAAGGAAGGAACACCCCTCTTTCCATCCCTGGGTCTTTTCTTTAATTCCCCATACCTTACATTTAGGGTTATTATTGGCTGCCTACTCTGCTGTATACAGTATAAGGGCTCCTTGTTATTTACAGCCTCTGAATTGCTGCCCACAGCCTTTTATTATTATTTGAATCTGAGAAGATATCTCTTTGACTACTGTAGTTATAGAGGTATCTCAGATTGGAGTGGAGGAACCCTTTGCATTTCCAAGACCACAGTTTAATACTGTACTAGTGGAAGGGACTCAGGGAGTGTTAAAAGTCCATGGGTTAGGAAACATTACTTGCCTTGTCCCAGGCAATGACAACCCAAGCCACACCACTGGCTGAATGTACAGTTCAATATCATGATGAGTAATGTTCTTGTACTTGGGTGAAAAATCCTTCAGCATTCTGTCAAGTCCTCCATTTCCAATGGACACATGGGCATCATGAAGTACATTAAATAACTTTGAGTCCATGGCATAAAACTGGATAGCACTGATGCTTTTCCTGACAGCATAAATCAACTTACTTTTTGTTTTCTACTAGCATCACATTATAGCAATTCAGCAGTCAATAGTTCTGTGGTTCCTTCTTAGTAGTCATCTTAACCTTTTTCACAGCACTAACAAACCTTTGGTAAGTGGTTTCCATGAGAAAAACACAGTTTTTAGCTGCTTTGGTTTTAATTGTAGAAAGCTCTTGGTAGAACCGTTGTTGCATTTCTATATTCCTTGATTCCTGTCCAGATGCTGTACGTTGTTCTACCACTGTCATACATTACAGTATGGAAGAGGGTCTGTTGTGCAAATTCGTCATGACTAGACACACACCGGAGTGCAAATGGTGGAAGAGAATTATTAAAAAATGTCTTTACCGTGACCATTTTATATTTTTCTGGTTTGCCTTTTGGTACTGTTCAGAATGCTTAGAAAATGTGTGAAGTGTTTCTTAATTCGACGTCCCTTTTTTAGACATTCTCACATACCCTCACAATTTTGTGTAAAACGAGGTCGTCCCAAAAAAGGACAAAGAAAGATGTTCTAGACTTTTAGATAAATTATATTTAACAGGAGAAACTGCATAAAAATTAAAAAGAAAGGAAGAAACAGAACATCTATACAAAAGGAAAAAAAGGATAAAGAAACATTTCCATCATGGAGCCATACTATATTATTTTAATTTAGTAACCCAAGTTCAGAATGCTGGAGAGAAACTAAAAGAAAGCCATGGGGTCCATGTATTTAAAAACTGTTCTGTTTTATCATTTTACTGTGACAGCAAACATTCAAGATCTCAAAAGGCTTCTAATTTCACCACCCATTCTGCCATTGATGGTATCACACTATACTTCCAATGTCGAGGAATTACAGCTCTTGCTGCCAAAAGGAAATGTCTAAAGATATCTATTTTAACCAATCCAGAATGATAGAGAGTACTACTACTTTGGGCATGTTATCAACTTTGGTCACCATTAACCTGTAGTGCAAATTAACAATCCTAGCTCACAAATTTCTAATAGGAGGACATTCCCATCAAAATATGTGTCATAGTCCCCTCGACTCTATGGCAATGCCAACCGGTGTCAGGGACAGTGGGACAGATACGATTCAGAGTTTCTGGACATTTATACCAACTGGTAATCAATTTAATAATCTTCTGTTGTGCTTTGTTGGCTAAGGACTGTCTGTGAGTTAAGCTCTTTTTCCCAGGTAACCTTATATGATGGAAAAGAAGCGTACGACTCAGATTGTAAGATTGAATAAATTACAGATATTACATGAGTAGGTAGAGTATCTTGAAGAAAAAGGGCCTCTAATGGGGTAGGTTTTGTCTTGATCTGTTGAACATTTGGAATAGATTGCAGAAATGAGCAGAGTTGATACCTCAGAAGCCAATGGCCCTCGGCTCTGGGTTCCAATTAACCTGCTCTCACAGAAAGAAGGCTAGGCTCATTTTATATCACTGTACCTATTCTACAGTGAGCACTCTCGAGACATGGACCAAAGTCGAGAGTTCATTCAGCAGTGGGAAATGCCAAATTATTAAACAAAGGTGTAATAAAACCTATATATTAAGAAACCTGAATTTTATGAATAATCTGGTCCCAAATAGCATAAGTTTGTTTTGATAACTTTGGGAATGTTTTAATATCCTTCCCAAGGTTGAGAAAAAACCAAGGTTGAGCCCGTAGATCCCATAATGTCATTGCTCTTTCCAGCTGAACCCATAATTTCTATGTAAATGATGAAACCAGTCTATGATTTTTGCGATTATTGACCAGAAATAATATAATGACACATCAGTGGCACTCACCCCTGTCACGGACGCACGATCGCCGCTACCAACATGCGACAATCGCACGACCGCGACCAACAATACGTCACGCCCACAGCGTCAGACCCCAGACCTTCTCACCAAACTCGTGACCAAAGGACCGGCCGATCTAAAACCGCTGGGTGACGTGCGTAACAATGCCACACTCAGCTGCGCCCTGCACAACGATTGTCCAGGTAATGGAACGCAGTCGACGCACCGGCAGCCTGAATGCGCTTGTTACTGGGTCGGGTTAATTACGCAACTAACCCTTCACTGCCACCACCCCTTTTTGTACAGAGAAAGGGGAAACTCTCTTTATCCAATATACACTGTAATGGTTGAAAAGTCGCCTGTCCAATACGGTCACCTCAGGCCGATTGGGCAGAGGATTAAACAAACACAGTAGCGTCTCTTCAAAAGGCAGGAATTCATGAATTGCAAGTAAATGCTTAGAAACAGTTTAACACTTTCAGAAAGAAAGATTTATTACTAAAAGAGTCAAACAGGTGCAATAAAATATTTACAAAGAAAATGTAACTAAGATATATAAATATATATACACATAGAAAACAGCACAGCACAGCAACGAGATAACAGGGAGAAGTTAGAAGGTTGTTACTTGCCATGTTCAGCCTTAAGGTAAGCAGATCCAAGTTGCAGAGCGAAAAGGGTCTTTGATCTCCTGCTGTTACGATGTTAAAATTAGGAGATCTCTTTAGCTTTTTTAGGCCTACAGCCTGTGTTTTTTAAAGTCCCCCAGCAAGGGGGGTGGCTCTGAGTAACTGGCCAATCTCTGTTTAAGGAGGGATGTCGGGCGGACTCTGAATTAGAACCAACATCTGTCATAATCCATGATATGAAACATAGGGGACAGCTGACCTGAGGAATGTTCATTTAACTTCTGTCACCTGGCTGGTAGGGTTTATGAGGTTCCAACTTCTTTCAAGTCCAGGGGAAAAACTATCTTATCTTGGTTAGGAGTTGTGATTTTACACAGGCCTTGCGGCAGACAGTCTGCTGTCTCTATGGGGGGGCTTTGTAGCGCTGGGCCCCCTGCTGCTCTAGCCTGCCAGCACTTTTGACACTTACATATCTGTCCCTGTGCCTCTCAGGAAGGGAGGGGGTAGGGAATGAAGGATTGAGGGAGAAATTATGCTCTTATCAAATTGGATGTGCCATGACAAAATGGTGGCACTGCGTCCATATCTGAGCGCAAGATTGCTACAGCCCCCTCTTAGTCTTAGGCAGTGATAGTGTTTTAAAGTGTATTCTGGGACGATGATTAATCCAAATAAAAGTGGTAAGCAGTTTTTTGTAGTGTTTTTTGAGGTACATCATTGGGATAGCAATTGGTAGTATCCGGAAAATATAGGAAAACCTTGTGGGGCAAAATTTTTTTACTGAGTAAGCCTTAAAGTGATACTAAAGTCTTGTTCTTTTCCTTTTAAAATAACAAACATGTCATACTGACCTGCCCTGTGCAGTGGTTTTGCACAGAACAGCCGGAATCCTCCTTTTATCGGGTCCCCCACTGGCACTCCTGGTCCCTCCTTCCTGTTGGGTTCCCCACAGCAAGCAACTTGCTATGGAGGTACCTGAGCAGTCACGTCCCCTCCCTCTCCTGATTGGCTCACTGGTCCAATGGCTCCCACTGCTGCCTCAGCCAATCAAGAGTGAGAGTACCCAAAGAATCAAGGCTCTCCTAGACATTGGGAAGCAGGGGGGGTGAGGCCAAGCCGTGGTCCTGTGTGTGAATGGACATAGGGAGCACCAACTCGGCAACATGCTTGCTCTGCTTGTTGTTTTCAATGAACTACCATGGTGCTGTTGAGCTCTGTGTTAGTTCATTGATTCTTCCTGTCAATGTGTATCTGCCCGCCTGTATGAGGTACAGATACTCTGACATGTTGACAGGAGACCTGCATGGCACCAGCTATTTGCAACTGACTGCTGTTGCAATGCTTTCCAGGCTCCCAGAACAAAAAATAGTAAATGTAAATTTTTTAACCTTCAAAAAAGTGCATTTATTATTTTTTGGTAAAAGTTGAACCTATAATGTTTACCCCAATCAAAAAATAGGCCAAATATTAGAACATAACAAATGTTCCCTGCCAGGTTTAGGAATCAATGAGATATGAGCCGCTAATGATTAAGGCCGGAATTGTGCTCCTTTAGATAATGAGTTGAAAACATTCTTTAGATATGGTACAAGGAGAGTTTGATAGGTCTGATCAATTTTAGGGGTATACCCTGGCCCAGGCTTTTGCCCGATGGAGTAAATTATTACTACTACTTTTATTTATTTATACAAAGAGGAGCTTGTCTCTAGGTCTAGGGAAGGGAATAAGGTAACTTTAATTTAATCTGCTATGATTTTTTTCTTGTGATTTAGTATCCATTGAGTAGATTTTCTCAGGAATGTTATACAGCTCTCTGTTGGTCACTAAATACTTGTAGAATTGCCGAGGATGAGGAAATTGTTTCCGAATAAGGGCCCTTAAGATGGGAAATAAATATACATGAGTTTCTTGGATGGAGAACAATGGCCAATAATTTACCACATTTATTTCTAAATTTATATTTATGTAAGGCCAAATTAGGCCTCATAGATTTCTCTTTCCAAAAGAACTGTTGGGGAAAGAAATTTTTTATGTTTAATTTCCAACTCATGGAGCAACTTTAAAGTATTGATAATTGTGGCTACTCTTTCCTTTTATATCTTAGTCCCTTGTTGAATATATATCCCTCTCAGCACTGCTTTAAAGGCTTCCCACTGGTTTGGTAGTGAAGTTGGTCATCGGTCTAAGAAAACATTTTTAATTGTTTCAGTTATCTTCCGATGGCAAGCATGATCTGTAAAAAGGATTTTGTTGCAATACTTTCTCAGAGACTCCAGCAGCTCTGCACTCCAACACCCATGACTCCCCGCTGCACATCGAGATACTACCCATTCTCTGGGTGGCTGAAGACCTTCAGGCACTCATTCAGGCCCTCCCGACTAAAACAGAGATTGAACCTTTCATCCTCTGGCTAAAGGATGCACATCGCCAGTAGCTCCACTCAGAACAGAAGTGAAATCCCTCTCAGAGCATCTAACCACTATAGAATCTTCCCTTACAGTGTTGAAGCAGTAGTTGACAGATGTGAAAAGAGCCCAGGACTGCTGTGGCGATACAAATGTATTTGGAGGCACACATTGCCTGCAACAACTCCAAAATACTGGACTCTATCTCCCCTGCCAATCTAGAGCTTGATAGAGTACATAGAGCTCTGGAACCAAAATATACCAATTCCAATAGGCCGCCTCCATAGTTACACTCATAAAGAGGCCATCCTTCGTAAAGGCTTGGGAATCTGGCCCTGTGGACTTTGACCGTAACAAAATCTTCCCAGATCTCTCGAGGGACACTCCGCAACGTCAGGTCCTGCTTCGCCTTGTCCTGGATAAAGCGCGCCAGCTTGGTCTTACCTACGTTATCTGTCACAATGCACAAGAGCTTGGCCCTTTTTATTCTCCGCACCCCAGTGAACTTGCCTGCTTTATTTGTCTTTATGGAGACAAACCCATGATCGGTTCCTAACTGGCTACAAATCCTTCCACGTCCAGTTGGCCATTCGGGTACCTCTACAAACCGTCGGAACCTTCCTCCTCACCTGCAGAGAACAATGAGAAGATCCCAGGCTCCTTACTGACCTTACTGGGCTTTGCCCACCTAGACCTACAGTACATTGTATCCTTTCTTTGTGGAGACCATACCTACTCTGCTTTACTACAGGGATTTTCTGACCTACAAAAATTATGATCCAATAATTAAGCTCCTATTGGGACGTCTGTCTTGATTATGATCAAGAACACCTGCCACCTCTGCAATCATACAGAAACACTATGCAGGTTGGTTCACTTTGCAGCAGAAGGGCTTTGCTCCTTCATTTTTACAGGCGGACAGAAGAAATACCTCTCCAATCCATACATGATGTTCCCTTTCCTTTTTACAGTGTACTTTTCCACATTTATACTTGAACTATCCACTTATCTAGGAGGACATAGTGCCTTAATGTTTTTATTCTATATGCTCTAGTTGAGTAAATCTCCACTGGAGATATTGCTCCCATCCTGGGGGTTTGAATCTCTTCCCTCAATTTACTGTTCAGATATACTGCATAATGTTATGTGATATGAATATTTTGCTGGAGGACCCATGGTACACCATCTTAGAGCTCTTCCTGTCAGACAGGGGAAGATCCTCCCTCTTTTATTCTCCTTGTAGAGGGAGACAGGGGACATCCCACCCTGTGGGAGGCTTCTTATGTGTCAGTTTGCCCCGGCACTCTGTTACCACTTTGTTACTATACTCACTTTGACGGACCACCTGGCACCCCGCTTGCTTCTGTCAGAGAACTGCTTCCTTGCCACTGGGACACATAACCAAAAGGACTAGACAACACTAGCTTAGGCGCAACTGGAACTCTCTTTACTGTCACCTCACATAGAATTTATACCACACAGAATCAGGTTAGAGATTGATCACATTATCCTAAAGAAAGCAACCTGTAAACAGTAATATCATCAGTACATCTAATGAACAGTTAACAGCAATCTAATTATTATTATTATTATTATACAGTATTTATAAAGCGCCAACAGTTTACTCAGCGCTGTACATTACAAAGGGAGACAGTACAGTAACAATACAATGCAAAACACGAGGGGTTCGAGGGCCCTGCTCTTTCGAGCTTACAATCTAGGATCAAACAGTAATCTAACAGCTAACAGTGATCTAATTAACAGTAAGCTAATCAACAGCCAGGCACCCAGACCAGCCAGGAGCCCACCCCGGCCACAAGCCCACAACCCTGAATAGACAAAGTAAATTACACATGCCATCTTTCAGGTGTTTGCCTTTCACTTGTATAACCTGTCCACTAGGAATGTCATCATAAGACAAAACTCATACAATATTCCAACAGTCTGAAAGAATGGAATTAATGCATCTTCATAGGTTTCTTAAGGGAGATTATTGATAAATATTTCTGTCCCAAGTAGAGGAGCTTCTCCAACACAAACTGCATGAGGGCCACCATATTTCTTCTGATCATTAACCTGTACCCGATTAATATTACACCTTTCCATCCACTCCAGAACTAAAGCTTTATTGTCTTTATCCAGAGGATTAATCCAAGCCTCGTTCTCAGCATTTATCTCATTATTATTCATCATCTAAGACTGATCTGCTCTCTCCAGGAGATCAGAGGCTGAACAGAGCTCTTTTGCATGCTGTGACCAGGAGAAGCAGACAAAATCCCGGTCTCCTCCATGGGCCATAATCAGTTGGCAGAAGGATAGCCCTTAGTCCCCTCCTAAACCCCCTGTCCTGGCTGGGTCTGTCACACTCACACTGCATCATTATTATGTAAAAAAGATCACCCTTTTCACAGAAAGGATCTTGGGGCACTTCTATCACCTTGGAGGCTTATCTATCTCCAGCCCTGCTTTTATCATCCTGCTAGACTGACACATCCTTCCAGGTGTGAACCATATCAAAAGATAGACCTGACAGTTGTCTTGAGCAGCTCTTCTATGTCCTGGACCTGAATATGCCACTTTTCTCTCCTGGAAACAGGTGATCTGTAATAAGATGTCTTGGGGAACAGCTATTCACGCCTTGTATGGATCTGATGTGGTGGATATGACCTCCCCTGTGACTACCTGACTTACCTGATTCACCTTATTTACATACGTATGTTTGACATAAGCGCTATGTTTGACACTTTTGAAGTTTCAATATCTGTTTGTTATTAATTGTCTCTCTTCTAGTCCTTGCAAAAGTACACTATCGTTCATTACACTGTTCAACAGGTAAAAAGTTTTGGGCATAAAATTAGCTAATCTTACATAATTTTGGGGTGCTGAAAACGAAAATGACCCTAAAAAATGTTGATTGGCTCTAGTTTCTATGATATATTCACCCATCTAATGACGTAAGCCATTCAAAATTATGATGCAACTTCAGCTGCATATTGCGCAATTGATACTGGTGACCAATAGAAAATTGCATGTATACTGAGATGATGCAATATTAGCCTTTAATTGCATCACTTCACTGCATGAAAGCTGCAGTATCTGTAGCTGATTGTAGTTCGACAGCGTCTTTACATTTCGTTTTATGCTTATATAGGCTACTCAGTAATGCCTCGAACTTGTGTGAATAAAGCAGATAATTTCTGCTATATCTGCGGTGAAATAACTTTTATCTCACAAAAAAGGAGGATAACAGGAATGATTAAGAAAGCCTACAACTTGTATTTTGGCTGCAAGATAGGAGACCAGGACAAGAGCTGGGCACCACATATATGCTGCAATTCTTGTGGGACGGCACTGGAGCAATGGTAGAATGGAAAAAAGGCATCTATGCCTTTCGCTGTGCCAATGATTTGGAGAGAGCCAACAGATCATGTTAGTAATTGTTACTTTTGTATGGTGCCTCCAACAAAAGGGCTAAATAAGAAGAAAAAGTTATCTGTGCACTATCCAAATATTCCATCGGCAATACGTCCAGTTCCTCATGGAGAGGGGCTACCAATTCCTAAAGCACCAGAATCCTTCGTGGTTGAGTCAAGTGAGGAAGAACCTGAAGCGTGTAGTCATCAACCGTCAACCTCACATGACCCAGACTTTCTTCCATCCACACCCACTGAACCACACCTCATTACACAAGTGGAATTGAGCGATCTTATCAGAGACCTGCATCTTCAGAAGAACAAGGCAGAGCTTTTGGGGTCAAGACTACAACAGTGGAATCTCTTAGCAAGTGATGTTCGTACGTCTTTCTACCGTCATCATCAGAAAGATCTGATCCCATTCTTCGTCCAGGAAGGTGATATTGCTGTATGTAACAATGTTCATGGTTTAATCTCAGCCATCGGCGTATGCTATGATCCCGATGAGTGGAGGCTGTTCATTGATGCTTCAAAGGCGAGTCTTAAAGCTGTTTTGCTCCATAATGGCAATCAGCTGCCGTCAGTTCCAGTTGCTTACGCAGTTTCAATGAAAGAAATGTATGAAAACTTGAAAGGGCTTTTAAGGTGCATCAACTATGATGAACATCAATGGTCGATTTGTGGTGACCTGAAGGTGATTGCTATCCTACTTGGACTTCAAGGTGGATATACTAAGTACTGCTGCTTCCTCTGTGAGTGGGACAGTTGTGCAAGAGAAATGCACTATGCCAAAAGAGACTGGCCACTACGCCAGTCATTGCAGCCTGGAGAAAAAAATGTTAACTATCCAGCACTTGTAGACAGCAATAAGATCTTATTACCTCCATTACACATCAAGTTGGGATTAATGAAAAACTTTGTTAAGGCAATGGACAAGAATAAAGCAGGTTTCAAGTACCTGATTAGCAAATTTCCAGCACTTAGTGCTGCAAAAATAAATGAAGGAGTCTTTGTTGGGCCACAGATTCATAAACTTATTCATGTTGATGAGTTTCTTTCTCTGTTGCGTGGAAAGGAAAAGGCTGCCTGGACAGCATTTGTATCAGTGACATCAAATTTTCTTGGAAACAATAAAACACCAGACTACAAGAAAGTGGTAGAAAAACTCATCCAGACTTACAGAAATCTGGGTTGCAACATGTCTCTAAAAATTCATTTTCTACATTCGCATCTGGATTTTTTCCCACCAAACTGTGGAGCAGTGAGTGATGAACACGGAGAGCGCTTCCATCAAGACATTGCAGCTATGGAAAGAAGATATCAAGGTAAATGGAGCCCATCAATGCTTGCTGACTATTGCTGGACAGTTGTAAGAGATAGCCCTTTCCTCGAATACAAGAGAAAAGCCAAGAGAAGCAAAACCGACACAAACTGAAGACAAAACTAGTGAGAATCCTAAGCATTAAAATGATTCAACTTAGCTTATGGCTATAATTTTTCTTGGTAATCCTATGCAATATATTATGCCATTTAGGCTTTGTTATGTAGTCAATATCACTTGCTTTATATTTGTGGAAAGACATCTATCTATATAATTATTGTGCATTATGTAGTCATTACGCCTATAGTAGAAAACTTTCCGTTTACAGAAAAACTAGAGCCAATTGACAAATTTCATTGTTATATTTGAACTCAGAATGTGAAATTCATTAAGAAATGGATCCTTTTGTTTCCAAAACTGGCAAAAAATAAAAATTTGTTGAACAGTGTTATATAAAACTGATATGTTCTTCTTGCTGCCCTAAAGTTTTCCTTTTTGTATAGCCAGGCTAGTTGGTGTCTACCTCTGGGCTTACACTAACCACTCCCCCACTTAGGACTGCGCTCACATGTCAGTGAGTGTATTAGAAATATCTTGATAGTATAGTTTCAAGAGGTCCCTTTTTCCTTTTGGCTTAACTTCCCCTTGATTCAACATCCTTCGCCCCCCTTTTTTTTTTTAGCTTTTCTCTTTCCCCCGTGTTGGATTGTCCAGTGGAGATGGATGCTATATGCATTGCATCTGTCAACGTCAAGGAGCTTTTTGTTCCTGAAAAGAATATGCTACTCCACATTTTGAAACGTCTCCACTCAGATATATTTATTCAGGAGATCCATTTCAGAGATGAGGCCTTGTTTAAAAACAGGTTTTATTCTATGCCATACCACTCTACTAATAAAGCTGCTAAATCAAATGGAGTTTCTATTGTACTCTCTGGCAGATTAACATGGACATGTCCGAATTCCCTCGTTGATGCTGACGAACACTTTCTGTTTATTATGATTGGTGGCGTTAAGATGACTTTAGCCACCTTGTATGCACCTAACAATCACCAGGACCTTTTTCTCAGTAGCAGCCTTATAAAGCTCCTCGGGTTTGCGAAGGGCCAATTGATACTCAGAAGTGACTTTAATGTCCCCCTGATCCTTTCCATTGATACCTCCTCAGGTTCTTCCTCCATCTCTCCTGGATCTCGCAAACAAATCTCACAATCCATTCACAGTACACAGTTGGTGGATGTTTGGCGCTTGCTTCATCCAAGAGAAAGAGATTACACATTTTATTCCTCTCCCCATAGATTGCACACACATATAGATTATTTTTCAGTCTCCCATTGTCAACTGCATGCCATTCTAGATTCTTCCATTGGCACAATGCGGTTGGAGCATGCACCTGTCATCTTGACCCATGCTTTCCTAGACATACCTTTTTCTAAAATTTGTTCATGGAAATTACATGAGAGCCTTCTCCAAGACTCAGAGATACTTGTGGAGGTGGTCAAAAATTGAGCTTCTACTTCTAAATGAATGATTCACCAGAATGTAACCCTGGGATGATTCGGGAAGCCCATAAGGTGGTCCGGGGTCTACTAATTAAACATGGCTCACAGATCAAAAGGAAGCATGAGGAGAAACTGACATCTTTTTTGACAGACATTCATAAATAAGAATCCACGTCACTGGCCTGATGCAATATAAAGCCAAAGAAGCACTGCAAACTTGTCAGACATTATCCTGAGAGTCAGGTGACAACTGTGGTCGCTTATAGGCCAAATCCATTCAGGAACAATGGCTAGTGACATATATTCCTCAGATCTCCTCTCCGAATAGCCAGAACGTTACCCTCCCCAAACGGATTGCACAAGTGTTCAGGCATTCTATTCTTCTCTTTACAACTTAGCAGCATCTCCCTCCCAGACACAAATGGATTAATACCTTGCCTCCTCCCATTTACCTAAATTACCTCTTACGATACAGGAAGAATTGGAAGCTCCCATCACTCTGGAAGAACTCCAATGGGTGGTGAGCGCAACCAAAACAGGCAAATTCCCAGGACCCAATGGCTTTATGTTACAGTATTATAAACTCCTCCTTCCTTCCCTTGTCCCCTGTATAAAAAATCCACTGTCTTGTGGCAGATATAAACCAATATCTTTGTTAAACATCGATCTTAAGCTGTTTACCAAAATATTGTCCTTTTGACTCCAACAACACTTACCACAACTGATCCACTTGGACCAAGTCGGGTTCATCCCGACCCGTGAAGCTTGGGATAACATTGTTAAAGTTCTAAACTTGCTCTACATGACCAACCAGACCTATACTCTGTGTGTGTTCCTTTGTACAGATTCAGAGAAAGTGTTCGACCAGGTGAACTGGCAATTTATGTGTTCTTTTCTACGGCACATCGGACTTGTGAATACCATGCTTACCGTGCTTAGCTGGATATCCAAGCCAATGGCGCAGGTTAAGGTTAACAGAGTTCTCTCCGAATATTACTCCATTAATAATGGGACAAGGCAGGGATGCCCCCTATCTCTCCTACTCTAAGCCCTTTCACTCAAACAGTTCCTATGCAAGAGTCACACAGACCTCGACCTAGGACGAGTTTACAAAAGCTATTGGCATGCGCCGACCATATGCTTTTTTTCTTGACTAATCTGTCAGTTTCTCTTCCTTTTCCCTTACTGAAATTCTTGTATCTTTTCCAAGCTCTACCTATAGTAATTCCTTCCCATTATTTTAAGTAAGTTCACTCTTTATTCGCCAACTTTATTTGGGCTCACAAACATCCCAAACGTTCATCGATGCCAATTAACGTTTCCTAAGCAATATGGAGGGATGTAGACATGATTTGTACATGTAGACTTTTTTCATTTTTGGGTCTGGTGGAGTAATCTGCATTGCCGCAGTTTCTTAATAATAAACAAAACTCCTGGCCACTTTTGTATCAATCTGCCAGATTGCCCCAGCAGTTGGATGTAGAAAAGGCCAGGACATTAGTTTAGTTCACAGGAGCCTCTACACTGCAGATTAGTCTGCTGGCCCTGAAAATGAAAAAATAGTCCCCAGTCTTCCGCGGCCCCCATTTCCGCATAGCAAAAGGCAAAAGGAAAGTCTATATTTTTTTTAACTGCTCTAGGCTCATGCAGAATTACGAAGCACTATCTGCTACTGTCTCCCCCCCCAAATCATGAGACCCAGGACAAATTGGACCAGAGGATCGATCACTCCAGACTCTTCAGCAGGGAACAGAATGGATTGGTGAACTGCAGTGCTCAGTTTTTTTTTTGCAAACTGACCAGTTAATTCAACCCAACCTTGTTTAGTAAGTATTAAGTCTAAAGAGGCTTTGATCTTTGAGTCTATGAGAAGATTTTGTGGGCCTGCTACTATTAGCACATTTGAAGCTTTATTCTTTCCTAGCCTTGGCCATCCTAGTCAAGAAGCTTCTGACAGCAGTCCTATGGAAAGAGATAATGTCTGCTCGCCTCCATCTGCGCCTGCAAGTGTAATCCCATCCTATCACTGCTTTCTTCTCCACCAATCGTTGGCATTGTGACCTTTGAATGCTCTGAGTTTGGTATGCTCTGTTGCTCTAGGGATCGATCCTTACCACCAGACATGCTACTCAAGCCACTTAGCTTCTGCAGATATAGTTGATCTGCTACTGCATCTGTATTCTCTACTAAACCTAAACCCATGGTTGGACTGTTGAGCAGCATATCAGGTTACTATTTTGTGCACTATTTGCTTAAATAATGAGAATGCTGTGGAAGGTAAAATTTGATTGAAAATTAATCTGGAAATACAGGCCAAAAAAATGAAAAAGGTCTGTTTTTTGGGAGATACCGTACAAGTTCCTATTCCTGTTGTTGACAAAGGTCAGCCCAATCAGTTGGCCGTTGTTATGAGTGCAACGGAAGACATATTTTACTGACTTGGAACTGCTCAAGGAACTTTGAACTAATTCTATGTCTGATCATAATTCACTTTCTGTGTCAAATGCTTATTCAGAGTTGAGGACATTCGTGACCAGGAAATACCTCTGCGATTTCTCAGTCCACTGGAAATGGACAAGGTGCTTGTGCAAGAACAAGTGCCAATCTACCAAGTGCTCTTGTGTGAAAAAAACTATTAAGTGCAATTCTAAATGCCATTCTAGTCTTACTTGTATGTACTAGTATGTTTCAGTTAGAGAGTTCTGTTCTTTATTTTTGATGTCTTCTGTTGTTTTTATATACCTCTTAAATACCTTTTGTGATCCGTTGCAATTGCTCTTGTCCACTGGAAGTGGGCAAGGTTTCATCAGATGTACTTTATTTTGGATACCATCTTTTGTTTTCATCTTGTGAATAAAACGCAGCAAATTTACAAGTAATGTGGTGAGCAGCTTAAAGAAGTACCGGCTGACTGAAGATGCATGGCTAGCCTTGCCAGTATAAGTAAGTATAAGGATTTTTTCTTTACAGGGTTAGATAGAATCGGTTTGGAATGTGGGTGGGAGTAGGGTTTAGCCTTAGTTAGTGGGATACTGGAATGCCACTTTAAGTGCAAGTCTAAATGCTGTTCTAGTCTTACTCGTTGCAACAAATAGGTTAAGGCTAGTCTTTTGTCTCATATTTTTTGTAAGTGGACAAGTTTTCATCAGGTGCTTGTGCAAGAACAAGTGTCAATCTGCCAAGTGATCTTGTGTGAAAAAAAACTATTAAGTGCAATTCTAAATGCCATTCTAGTCTTACTTGCTACAACAAATAGGTCTCTTGTACTGTATTTTTCCATTAGTGAGTTCTGTACTTTTATTTTGGATGTCTTTTTTGTTTTCATATACATCTTGTGAATAAAAGGCCTTCCCATGGCTGTCTTTGCATACTTTGCCTAAGCAGTATTTGTTGTTGTGCTTAATGCCTAGATATTCTATTCAATGCCTAGGTACAGTATATAGCAAAAAAAGGAAAATATTTCATGTTTTCAGGACTCTCTTTTCATATTTTGCCTAAGCAGTATTTGTTGTTCTGCAGAATGCTTAGGTATTCTATATAATGCCTAGGTAAAGTATATAACAAAGTGAAAATTAGATGGACATTTCATACTTTGCCAGAAAGTTTTATATTTTATATATTGTTTATTATGTACAGTATTCTATTCAACGCCGGATTTCATATTTTGCCTGTAACATATACAGTACATTATATGTTTGCTACATCAAAATATAGATAAACCTCTACAGATTTTTTTCATTCATTTCATTCATTTTTTTCATCATTTGACTTATACCCATCACAGTCTTACAGTATTCATCGATAACATAGATATCCCCAGAGTTTTCCATTAATATTCACATATACACACATTTTTCTTTCTATCCATTTCATGAACAAGGTTCACTTCTTTAGGACATTATACTGTATGTGAAGAAACTCTAAAATTATGCATGTAACAGTTTTATTAATACACAAAGCATATTGCAATCCACGAACTATAATTCCAAGAACCAGGTATAGGTAAATGCCTTGCACAAAGGTAAGAATTTACTTTTATACAAGGTTTGATAATAAAGCTGCTTTATAATTAAAAAAAAGACATCTTGGCAGGATTGAGGTATTACACCATGTGTCTCTTATTTAGCTGCCCCATATGGGTGATGTCTCCAACAGCAATCAGCATCCAACAATTGCTTTGCACTGGCTAATTTCTTTGTATGTTTGTTTAAGTAGTAATCATTAGTTATACATGGTTCTTGAATTGTAATATGCTTTATTATGTATTAATAATCTACATTTTAGATATTTCTTCACATATATTATCCTGGATACTGTGGATTTATCATGGGTATAAATCAAATATGATAAAAAATCTATAGAGATTGATGTTATATTTTAATGTAGCAAACATAAAATGTACACATTACCAGGCTTAACTCTATACTATATGGAGTTTTTTTTATGTATGTTTCTAAAATTATGGTTTTATAAAATGTATGTTTCTGGAACTGTTTGCAAATGAATAATTCTTTCTTTTACAAAGAATTTTATTGCAGAATAGATAACATCAGAGAATCAGTCAAAAACAGATGCACTGACCAACAGAAATAAAACATACAAGTTTTCTGATGAATAATACAGAGTATGTACTGATGGAAAGACTAAAAAATAAACTTCGTACACAAGTGCCGTATATAAAAAAGGAAAACAAAACAATAAGTTGCAAAAATGGTAGACATTTAGATACCAATGACATAATAAATTAAAAGAAAAAGTTGTCACTATATCTGCATACAGAAGGCGGGAAAGATGGAAAATGAAGCCTCACTGAATGCATATTGATACTCTTTATTCTGGGCTCCCTATGGAGTCCGGCATATAGATATAGTATTGCTGGTACAATGCTCAAGGCAGCACAAATATCGTAAAGACAGACATGTCAGGGCTGATGCCTTGTCGCAACAATACTCTGAGCTGTCCAGGGAGGACTCTAAGCCGACCTCGGTCATACCTCCGGATTAGATCCTGGCTGCAATTCGTACCAGCCTGACTTCTCCCCTTGGGGAGCAGATTTTGGCGGCTCAAACTGATGCTCCCTCTGAGAGACCGACTGCTAGATGTTTCGTACCTGAGGGACTGCGCATCCGCTTGCTGCATACCATCATAATTCCAAGACCGCCGGTCATCCAGGGAGGAACCAGTTGTCCTGGGTCGTTTCTCGTTTATTTTGGTGGCCATCTCTCCGTTCCGACATCGCCTCATATGTAGCGGCATGTTCTGTCTGTGCCCAGAATAAATCTCCTCAGCATCTTCCATTGGGCCTTCTGCAACCCATTCCCAATGGGGAGCGTCCCTGGTCACACCTGGGCATGGATTTTATTGTAGACCTCCCTGCGTCTCGAGGCCATGCGGTCATTCTTATGGTCATTGATCGTTTCTCCAAGATGTGCCATTGTGTTCCGTTCAAGAAATTGCCGACTGCGCAAGAACTGGCTACGGTTTTCGCCAGGGAGATCTTTCGCTTGCATGGGTTGCCTAAGGTGATTGTCTCGGACCGTGGGAGCCAGTTTGTGTCCAGGTTCTGGCGCGCCTCCTGCTCCCAGTATGGTATCAAGCTCTCCTTCTCTTCGGCCTACCACTCGCAGTCCAATGGGGCTGCGGAGCATTCCAACCAGGCCCTGGAACAATTCCTTCACTGCTATATCTCTGACCATCAAGACAATTGGGTCGATCTCCTGCCATGGGCAGAGTTTGCAAGGAACTCGGCTGTCAACTCCTCCTCTGGGATGTCTCCCTTCATGGCCAACTATGGGTTCCAACCCACTGTATTGCCTGAGTTGTTCTCGCCACAGGACATTCCGGCTGTGGATAACCATCTTGCTGCCCTGCGTTCCTCGTGGGGGCAGATTCAGAGGTCCTTGAAGGACTCAGCTCAGCGCCAGAAGCTCCAGGCTGATCGTAGACGGTTGCCCGCTCCTTCATACCAGGTCGGAGATCGGGTGTGGTTGTCCACTCGTAACCTCAATCTTCGGGTGCCCGCACCGAAACTGGCTCCCTGTTTTGTTGGTCCTTTCTGCATCCTCAGCAGGGTGAACCCGGTTGCCTATGCCCTTGCTCTTCCTCCTGGGATGCGTATCTCCAATGTCTTCCACGTATCCCCGTTGAAGCCTCTGGTCTGTAATCGCTTTACTGCCTCTCCGCCTCGGCCTCGTCCTATCTGGGTCGACGGTCATGAGGAGTATGAGGTGAGCCGTATCCTGGACTCTCGGTTGGTCCATTGGCGTGGTTATGGTCACGAGGAGCGTTCCTGGGTTCCTTCTGTGGATGTTCATGCTCCTGCCCACCTCCGCGCTTTTCGCGTCCGTTTCCACAAAAGCCTTATGTCGAGCCATGGAGGGGGAGGGGCCCTTGAGGAGGAGGTACTGTCAAGGTCCTACCTTTCCTCAGACCTTGTGCTGCTCCATGTGCTGGCATCCATCTTAGGTGTCTGCAAAGCATTGTGAGATCCTTTATGCTTTCAGCCCTCTGCGGCTCCTCCCCCAGGAGGTGGCGGCTTATCACATATAAGTCTGCTGTTTGTGGCTGTCTATTGCATTCGTGTCCTGTCTGTTGCACAACAGCAAGCTCCTGTTTAGCTACTCATTGCTTTCCTGGATATCGACTCGGCTTTGGCTAAGACTCCTCCTGGCTTCTGACCCCGGCTCTGGCGACCATTCTTACTGGCTCCTGATCCCAGCTCTGGCGACGATTCTTCCTGGCTCCTGATCCCGGCTCTGGCGACGATTCTTCCTGGCTCCTGATCCCGGCTCTGGCGACGATTCTTCCTGGCTCTTGACCCCGGCTTTGGCTACGATTTCCGCTGTTGGACTTGCATAGACTCTTGTCTTATTTTTATATTAATAAACCTACCTTTAATTGCACCTCCTTGTGTGTCTGGCTCCTCGCTCCTTGACAGCTTTCCTCCACAGAATGCAACTACCAGATTGGAGACAGGGAGTTGTTGGCCATCATAATAATATTATGAGAGGTAAAGGTAACCAAAGTAAAAGTTAAATTGCATTGATTTGTATTCAGAGACTAAATATAGTCCTGAAGTAGATCAGCAAATCATCTATATATCCAAGCCAAATAAGGATGTGCTCAGAAAAAGATGATTCGTCAAACAAAAGAAGACGTTCTCATTCCCCAAGGTACAGAATGGCGTAGGATGGAGCACAAGTCCCCATTGCTACGCCCTGTACCTAGAGGAAGTGGGAACTGTTAAAAACAAACGCATTATTGTGTAGAATGAAATCCAAAAGTTTCAAAACAAAATGAAAAAAATCCTCAGAATATTGTGTAATCATGGAAAAAAAGTTTTTGACCACCTCTAATCCTTTCCTGTGGGGAATGGAGCAATACAATGCCTTTACATCAATGGTCACAAGGAGAGCACCAGTAGGGACCGAGAGATTCTCAATGGACTGGAGAAAATGTATGATATCTTTGATATATGATGGTAAACTAATTATGAAGGGCCTGTAAAAAGTTT
Source organism: Staurois parvus (assembly GCF_062004578.1). Lineage (NCBI taxonomy): Eukaryota > Metazoa > Chordata > Amphibia > Anura > Ranidae > Staurois > Staurois parvus. The sequence continues at coordinate 6,651,005 of NW_028318030.1, forward strand.
CAAACCATTTACTAAAATACTTTGATTGCCTTATATAATTGGTCCACCTGTTGGATCAGATATATATTTGTGGATCTTTGGAAGGGCATAAAATGCCAGAATTTGGGGGTATTTGTTGTTAATATATTCCCAGGTTTGTTTGGAAATTAAGCCCCACCTAGAGGTCTTCATTAATCCAAGCGTAGAATTGTAGGTTAGAATGATCTATCCAAGCCTGTGAGATAGATCGATACCAGGCCATATTATTCAAAAAAATTTAACACATTTTTCTATAATCATCAGTATTCATTACTACCATATTACCGCTTTTGTCAGCAGGTTTGAATTTGTTCCTGGCCAAATTATCAAATGCTCTGGATGTTAAGGCAGAAAAATGTAACACCTTCCCACCCGGCCTATAGCAGATTGACGGCTGGACGGGACACTCGCCATTGTGACTGGGTGTCATATGACATCCTGTCAAAATGAGCCGCTCACGTGGCTGTGGACACAGCCGATGACATATCACTACCAGTGTCATGTGACCGCTGTGAACAATCACAGCAGATCACATGTCAATTGTACACAATGGATGGCTTCCTGTCATGCCATCCATTGTATACAATTATGTTGTAAGCTGTGACTGGTCAAGGCAGTCACATGATAGACAGGGCCAATCACAGCCCATCTGTATCATGTGATCAGCTTTGCCCAATCACAGCTAATCACAACAAAAGACTGAATTAATCAGTTTCATTCAGTAACAATGACTGCAAATATCACTGAAATACATTGGTATTAGCAATCATAATGTGTTAAAAAAAAAATAAAAAATCCTGATCTTTTGCCCAGAGTAGTTCAATGTTACTATGGTAACATTGTATTGATTTGGTCACAGTGTGCTGAAAATAAAATGGTAAACAAATTTAAAACTTTAATAAAAAAGAAAAAAATAATAGAAACATTTGAAAAAAAATACAAATTCAATTATTATTATTATTTTCACCAAAGAAATGTAGCAGAATACATTTTGATCTAAATTTACGAAGAAATGTTATTTATTTGCTAAATTTTATACTAAAAATGAAGAAAAGTGCGTTTTTTTGCTTTTTTTTTCAAAAGTTTCAGCTGTTTTTTGTTTTATTTAGCAAAAAATTAAAAATTCAGTGATGATTAAATACCACCAAAAGAAAGCTCTATTTGTGTGAAAAAAATTATAAACATTTTATATGGGTACAGTGTTACATGACAGTGCAATTGTCATTCACAGTGCTACAGTACTGAAAGCTGAAAATTGGCCTGGGCAGGAAGGGGATATAAGTGCCCGGTATTGAAGTGGTTAAGATGCATGTCAGGGGAGACATGGATGGATTCTATAGCTCGACTGACACATTTGAGAAACTGTTTGAATACACTGATGTAAAAAACTGTGATTTTTTTTCTTCAATGCCATATGGGTTTTAGATTCCTCAAGATTCCTATTTTCTGAAAGTTGCTTTCAAGGTCAATCTGATAAATAAGATCTTCAGTGGTTCCTTCTTCATGAAGCAATGAAAGATCACGGAACACTCTACTCTCTCTGAGTTAGGCGCTCAGGATTCTCAAAATTAGAGGGCTTGATGAATGACAATTGTAAAATGATCTTGCAAGCGAACAAGATCTTTAATGATTGAAAATTTATCTAAATCAAAAGGACGACAGAAACCTTGGCCCAAAGACAGAACCTCTACTTCAACATCTGAAAGTTGCTATGAAGATTAATTGACCACCTTTAATTTTTTTTGTTGTGATAAGGACAGTTCATATATGACTCTATTTTCTTGGACATTTTCAAAGACCGATTGTGTTTGGATAAAAATCGGAGAAGTAGAAGGTGCAAGTAAGTGGAAGAGGGGTTGTCCAAATTTCTAATCTTGGGTTTGGCCTCAAGAGTAGAAGGAGTTGAACCCACCACCTCATTACTGGGAACATGTACTGATGCTCCCATAGACCCATCACCAGTCACCAACCATGCTGAAAGCTGTGAGAAATCAGATTCAAGCGTGTGTCTCTTTAGATCATTATCTGTAGAGTGTCCTGAGGTATGGAGACGTCTTTTATATGTCCCATCTATAGGTTTTCTCACTGGCAAAGGCTCCCCTATCTTGTTCAATTTTTTTGGCCTTTTTGATATGGTTTTTGAACCCATTTGCGTATTTTGACTCTATTGCGAAAGCAAGGGGTCCACCAAATCTGCACCAGTAATTATAATTTGTTGTTGTTTTGGTTTTGCAGAGCCACAAGTGCAGTTCACGTTTTGGTTTATTTATGGATGATTTTGGGTACCATATTGCGTACAATTTTGTGTATCGTGTGTTTGTGCATTTTAAGGATTGACATACAGTATACTTGATCCAACCCCATCTTTTATATTTTATCAAAAAAATGGGTTATTTATTGTGTTTGTGTGCACAAAAATGAGACGATTATCCCAAATTTCAGTAGTGTGTGGGAGCCATGGAAATTGTTCCCTCCCATCAGCCAGATGCACTTCCAAATATAATATACAAATATAGTCTATTATTAAAAAACAATCTATTCCGAACTGCATACAGCTGTTTCGGGCTTTTTGGCCTTCATAAGTATAGTGTATGGAAACTATGGCCTCTATGGAGTAAGGCTTTAATCCATTTTCACCATAACGAGTATGGTTCCAAAGTCATCAAAAAGACCTGCAACCAAAATGTTTTACTATGCTATGTACTGATTTGGCTAGAAGTATTTTTGATTCTCTAATCATGGCCATTGGTTGTGTGTGGGAACAGCAGATTTCTAGCCAATCAGGAGTGTCATAGTATGAAATATAACCTGCAAACTCTGCAGTTTCTGGCTGTGGTTCTGCTACCAGGGATGCTGGATGGATCGTTACTTGATTCCTTGGACAACCTTACTTTGTGTTGTGTTTCTCTTGAACCTTGAACTTACTGATTTAGGTTGTCTCTGCATTTCCTGCTTGCCAGATTATTGTGCTCTCTGTATCTTGCTCCTTGCATACCTACTGCTGCCCTTATCTTGCTACCACTCATTACCAAGTTGGCTTATTCATCTACTACATTTCTGTCTGATCTCATCCAGCTACTGCTTGTTTACTGAATATGCTTCTGCTTGATCCCTACTTGCAATATCTGCTACTGGACCCTGGCTTGCTTACCTCCTGGTGGGGTGAGCCTGAGGACCGCAAACCCCATCTCCACCATCAGGAGTTCATGTGAATACCAGTTAGTTGTTAGACCTCACACTTCAGGTAAGCCTGTATCATCCACTAGGAGAATCTGCTTGTACATTTCCAGCTGACTACTTGTGAACCTCTCTACTGCTGCAGCCATTGGTCTCCAAGCCTGACCCTAGATATCTGTCACCAACTCCCTTGTAGGTTCTCTTTCCAAGAAACATTTATCATGTACCTGGTGCTAGAGGCCAATGATAATAGGGCTTCCCTTGCGGCTAAGTTCCAGACTCGCCTGAAGGTGGAACAGGAGGAGTCAGTCTCAAAGAAGCACGGGTCATCTGCGGGAAATACTTGCAGTGATGTTCTGACTGGAGTGTTGTCCAGGAGATGTCCAGATATACAGCTGAGAAACTGGGATGGTGTCAACAGAAATGTGGTGCCCCTGGGAAATAGAAGGTCTCAAGCAGAGCAGAAGTAAGGAGAAGAGCTGGTTCAAAGCCAAGGTCAGGTACCAGGTGAGGATAAGACCAACTGTAGTCAGGGTCATACACAGGAGAGCAGAGACAATCAATCCATCAAACAAGCCAGGATCAGATCAGGAGGCAAGCAAATTTGGTAACAGGTTGTCACAGATGCAAGGGTTTCACAGGAACAAATGCACTGGAGAGCCAAAGATCAACCAGCAATCACAGAGGGTGACTGGCATCCTCATAAAGGCCGTTTGGTGCCAATCTGTTCTTGAAGCGTGTACAGCCATGCGCCAGTGGCTATGGGGGAATCTGTGTGCATCATTGTGTGTGCATTCCTGCAGCCATGTAAAGTAGTGGCTGCGGACAGTACCCTGACAACGTTCTTTCATTCCACAGGACTGGACACTGAAGACCTGAAAGACAAATACTGCCATAGACTTGTACGCAAATGTGCCATAATGTGAAGTGTTTAGTATGCTGGTGGAAAGTGCAAAGCACCCCCTTGATGAAGGCCACAAGTTAAAAATAAGTTGTCCTTTTATGACTGATAATACATAACTGCATTACTTGAAGGGCATTTATTTACAAAAAAAAAGAAAAACATTTTCAGAGCTATTTGCTCTGCAAAACCGCATGTACATTTGCTCTGTGTGAGTGCTGGCAGAACCGAATGTTATTTGGCTATTTTCCCTCCAGGTCATAACAATAGCGTAAATCAAGCAAATACCACATTTTATCCACAAGATGGAGCTGCCAATCCTAGTAAATAAGCCTTTTGTTTCCTAGGATCATCTGCTCCATCTAGTGGCCATAATGCAGTGTTTTCCTGATTGACACTGTTCTTATAAATAAAGAACATCTGACCTGGAGAGAAAATAGTCTAGTCCTGTTTGATTTGGTGGGCATTCACACAGAACAAACGTACAGGCAGTGTTTCACAACAAATTAATCTGCATTATTATTGCATAATTATTTCTGCCTGGAATTCAGTCTTAATTTTATGTTTCCTTTTTCTTGAATGGTGGAATGTGCTTCTTCCATGTGCTTGTTCCATGTATGATTCATTTTTCAAGATTGTCTCCTCCTGGTTATTAAAGGTCGTTTGGCTGCTGATGGACTGTCAGTTAACATTAGAAGAATACTTCATGACAGAAATGCTATAGACATGGCCGGGCTCTTTGTCTAAATTCAGTAGGTTTGTTTTCCAGAACTATGTGTGTTCTCTCCTGGTTGGGACACACACATCACCTCATATTACTCACACACCACTTCCAGCCAGGCAAATGTTTGCTGTCAGAAAAAAAAAAGAATATTTTTAGACACAAAGCGTCCTTTTGTGTTTTCAAAGAAAAGAAACATGATGATAACAAGCAAATCCTGCTTGCGTTTGCAGTTTTAGAAAGCAAGCAAGATCTTGTTATGTGGCTCTCATGACCACAAATTGAAGGTGTATAAATAATAATAATTATGTGAAAAAATGCAATTTGTAGCCTACTTCACATGTGCATGCCACCATACAATGAAAATGGTGTTAAAGTGTATCTATGGTCAAAATCTAAAATATATTAATTTCCACATTTCAGTCATTTCCAGTCTACTCCCATTCCTCTGAATGATCTTGATGTTTGTAAACTTACTTTATGAAGACCCCCACACATTTAGTTCTTTGAATTCAGTGACACGTAGTCACTATGTCCTGTGAGTTGCACTGCTGTGTCACACATTTCACAGAGCCTGTCTTCTGAACTAAATAGGTGCTGGAAGGAGGAGTTTCAGAAGACGGAGTCAGTACATCAATCATTGTTTGCAGGCAGCAAGGTACCATGGGATATGTAGTCCTTAAAAATCAAACATAAAAAGCAAAGGAAAAGCAAAGGAAACATGCTAGGAACTTGTGGACAGAGATGGCCAGCAGACAGTCAAAACTCACAGCGAGAAAGGAGATTTGTAAAGTAAGGTTATATTGGATTGTCAAATATAACTATGGTTTGTAGTGTTATTACAATGCTAATGGTATAAAATGAAAGTATGCTGTGACCATAGAATTCCTTTAACCACTTGCCGCCCCACCATAATACACTTACTGTGGCAGGGCAGCATGTGCAGGTTATATATATATATTCATGATTGTACCTGCTCTGGTTGACACAGCAGATCACTGTTACCAGTAACCGGGTATCATGTGATCACTATGATTGATCATAGTGATCACATGATAACAATGTAAACAACCTGTCATGAATGGCTTTCCATTCATGAACAGCTTGCTTACTGTTGTGATCTGTGATTGGCCCACAGAAATCTCATGGTACCTAGCTACCTGTACCATGTGATTAGCTGTAGCCAATCACTGATTACAACCAAAAGCAAGCTGTTCATGAAGGGGAAATCCATTCATGACATCTAAAACTATTGCTTATGCAGTGATCATCACTGCATAAGCAATAACAGTGTAAAAAAAATAAATAAATAAACCTGACTACCCCCCTTCCCCAGAGTAGTAGAGTGTCACTATGGTGACACTGAGCTACTCTGATGACAGGATGTAAAAACAAAGAAAAAAAAAACATTAAAGAAAGAAAAAAATGTTTTTAACAATTTTCTTTATTCCCTTGGCGCTGGCGCGGGGCGGGGTTTTTGGGTCATGTGACCACCGTGATTCGCTGTCACGGCGGACACATGATCAGGAAAGGTCCCGATCGAAAGAGGAGATCGGGACCTTTCCATGAGTAACGGACATGTGTGCTGGGAGTGCCAGGGCGCGCACTCTCAGCACATATGTTTTTCTTATTGCACGCAAATGTCCGACCACTCAGCATCAAGGCCCAGATGCCGGGAGGCCACATATTTGCGTGCGGCCGGCGCCAAGAGGTTACTTTTGTTTAATTTATTAATTTTCCAAAAATTTGTGACAAAAATTACAACTTCAAAAAACTCTCTCTTACTAAATACCTTGGACTGGCTAGTTTCCAAAAAAGGATCATTTTGGCGGTATTTGTACTGTCCTGGCATTTTAGGGGCCTCAGTACACCAGGACTGATCAATTTTCCAATATACATTATATTGCCAAAAGTATTGGGCCAGCCCTCCAAATCACTGGATTCAGGCGTTCCAATCACCTCCATGGCCACAGGTGTACAAAATCAAGCACACAGGCATGCAGACTGCTTCTAAAATCATTTGTGAAAGAAGCGGTCGCTCTCAGTAGCTCAGTGAATTTAAGTGTGGTACCATGATAGGTTGCCACCTGTGCAATAAGTCCATCCGTGAAATTTCCTTGCTACTAAATATTCCACAGTCAACTGTTGTTGGTAGTATAACAAAGTGGAAGCAACTGGGAACAACAGGAACTCAGCCACAAAGTGGTAGGCTACATAAAATGACAAAGCAGGGTCAGCACATGCTGAAGCACACATGCACAGAAGTCACCAACTGTCTGCGGAGTCAATAGCTAAAGACCTCCAAACTTTGCGTGGTCTTAAGATTAGCACAACAACAGTGCATAGAGAGCTTCATGGAATGGGTTTCCATGGCCGAGCAGCTGCACCCAAGCCTTACATCACCAAGTGCAATGCAAAGCGTCGGATGCAGTGGTGTAAAGCATGCCACCACTGGACTCTAGAGCAGTAGAGACGTGTTCTCTGGAGTGACAAATCACACTTCTCTGTCTGCCAATCCATTGTACGTGTCTGGGTTTGGCGGTTGCCAGGAGAACAGTACTTTCCTGACTGCATTGTGCCAAGTGTAAAGTTTGGTGGAGGGGGGATTATGGTGTGGGATTGTTTTTCAGGGGTTGGGCTTGGCCCCTTTGTTCCAGTGAAGGGAAATCTTAGGGCGTCAGCATACCAAGACATTTTGGACAATTTCATGCTCCCAACTTTGCGGGAACAGTTTGGGGATGGCCTTTTCCTTTCCAAACATGACTGCACACCATGCACAAAGCAAGGTCCATAAAGACACAGATAAGCGAGTTTGAGGTGGAGGACTGACCTCAACCTGATAGAACACCTTTGAGATGAATTAGAGCGGAGACTGCGAGCCAGACCTTCTCATGTGACATCAGTGCCTGACCTCACAAATGCGCTTCTGGAAGAATGGTCAAACATTCCCATAGACACACTCCTAATCCTTGTGGACAGCCTTCCCAGAAGAGTTGAAGCTGTTATAGCTGCTAAGAGTGGGCCAACTCCATATTGAACCTACAGACTAAGACAGTGATGCCATTAAAGTTCATGTGCGTGTAAAGGCAGGTGTACAAATACTTTTGGCAATATAGTGTATTTACCATAGTTTGTCGATGCTATAGCTTTCATACAAACCAATTAAAGTAGAACTGTGGGCAAAGCTTAAAACAGAGATTCTTTATTTTGTCCCCAAGAAATTAAAAGATGCAGCTACAAATACTGGTAAAAAGGACACGTATCTGTCCAGGGATCCAGCACTGTCCTCACCTGGGCCAGTTCTTTGCTATTCTTAGGGTCCCAGGGACTGCCATGCTAATTGTGGGAATCCGTCTGTGACTCATTGCGGCTCTACAGCCAGCTCCCCAATGCACATGTGCTCCGCCTTGTGTACAGTCCTGCAGCCTCTTGGGACTTGTCATGTGTTACAAGTGGCACGGGGTCAACTTCTGAGGCAGTTGGAGTCGGTACCTCCCGCCTCCCTACCACCAAAAAAATGACAGCAACGTTTTCTCTTTTTGTTCCCTTACAAAAATGGGAAAATGTATTATAATATGTACCTTTTTGTGCTACATTTAATGATTTTTTGCCTAGACCAAGTCCCACTGCCTTCTGGGATTGCTTTGTCACAGCTATATTACCTGACATAGATCAGGGGTTTATCTGAACACACACAAGATTTTGGAAGATGGTGGCCCAGAAAAGGATGGGTGGAGGAGATTGATGTGTCAGTGAAGTTCTGCTTTTAAAAAGGTATGTATTTCAGCATTAGCAGTCAGAAGGTACATATCATAGCTCTACTACATGTCTAATACATGTGTTTAGGTTTCAATCATTTTGCCAAATTTTCCTTTAGTTGTGCAAGGCCTTTGTCCACTTCCTTTATTGGGGGGGGGGGCAACATTGCACCACCCTCGGCCAATCTAGAGCAACGTTGTCACCCTTGGTTCTGATGTGCTCGTGCAGTGCTGTCATGGGAAGCAGGGATCCTACATACAATTTCTGCAATCTTTGAAGCTGCAGAAGGGCCCTATTGAATTTAGGAGACCATTTATATTACATGTGTGTAGTGCTACCCTCTTGAGGGCCGCTGTGATTCTGGATCAAAATAAGCTCCACACAGCCAGGCAACACACATTTTCCACACTTGCATCCATAGTTAGTGAACAGTCTATGAGCTTGGTTTTCGTTATTTTATTAGGGGATTAACTTGGATAGGGTAATAGGGATTATGGGATGCTCTACTTAACTGAATCAATGCACAGGGCCAACTTCCTTCCTATTTACAGAAACAGATCCCTGACTGTTCTTTTCCTTGAAAGCGGTCAATCATTACGGATCATTAGCAACTGTCCCTTATGAGCGAGGGACTTACAGCCCCCCTGAAAGTTAGCTTAGCTTGCTGCAAGACTACATACAGAGATGTCTCCTCTTCCCTGTAGAACTGCTTCCAGCATCACAGCCTGCAGACACTACCAGCTCTCCTGACACGCTGAAGACCTTCCAGGACACGGATAAAGGCTTAAGTACAGCTCTGTCCTTTGAAAGCTTGCTACGCATGACAGTCTCTTCTCTAGTAAATCCCTGGGTGTGCTGATTTACTCACACTGTCCTCTTTGCTCCCACTGCTCCCAGGCCTTGATCCTGTTCATGCCGTAATACTGAACAGATCCGCATGAGCCCAGCCTGGAGCCCCCCTCCCCTCCAGATGTAGGGAAGCCCTCCCAGGCCACCGATAGTCTACTCAGCACTCCATCTTCCACCAGACTCTCCTGCCTGCCTGACTATCCCATATTTATGGGTTGGTCTCACCACTCTACCAGGGCCTCCAAACCTGGGATTGATTAGACTCTGATAAACATGCAGATTAGGTCTGCACCTCTTTCGCCAACTGGCTTCTGGAAGGTTCCATGGTCCTCCAGAACCAGGTGGAGGCGATAGAGTCCCAACCTGTGAAGCCATCCAGCTTGACCTGCAATAACCCTACCTTAATCACATACTCACACAGTTACCATAAGTCATACACAACAGATTTACCTACCGTACACTAGTAGCACACTACAGGGTGCTACATGTAGCTTAGGGGGGTGCCAAGGCCCGCTCCCACTGTCAAAAAGACTGCTCACTTTATTCTAGCTGTCAATTAATATACAGGGAATAAATGTTTTTCTTGGTCAGTAGTTGCACTGGAGGGCCCAAATGTTGGTCTTGCACAGGACCCCTTACTCACTCTTTTTGCCACTGATGAGAGGTGTGTCTTTCAGAGTATTATACAGTGTTATAAAAGTCTATATAGATCACGCTGCCAAAAAAGTCAATCAAAATCACTAAACAATTTGCCACATGTGAAAATTCAAAAAATAAATAAAAGAAATGAACAACACCACAAAATACAAATAATATCCAATGTATCAGTAAGTCCCATTCAAATGATAGTTTTGTCTTCTGCACCCAGTAGCTGCTTCTTCTTAATGCAACTGTATCCTAGCCATGGGTGGTTGTCACTTTCACATGGAGCCAATCAGCTCCATTCAGCAGGGAATCCCTGATTTGACCCCCTGCTGAATTGGAGCTGAACAGGACAGATGTTAGGTTTTTTACATCCCTACCTATTCAATTTGTGTCCACATTTCTTGACAGTGGACAGGAACAGACCCATGATGGCTCCATGGGTAGCCAGATGTAAATGGACTTGTGTCCGATCTGTAATGTTGAAGTCTGGAAAAAAAAATAGGTGCGGTCCTTTTCCCATTCTTTTTTTCTGGATCTGGATGTATTCATAGGCGGGTGTAAAAGTGATCCCTTTATATCAGCTTGCCCATAGGCCCACATGGAGCTTCTGATCAGGTTTCAGATTGGCCTGAATATCATAAAGGAGGACCTGATCGGTATGCTAATGCGAAAGGGCCCTTAGTAATGGACTACACTTTCTATGCTGCTTTGTGCCTAAACCCACACCTTGTAAAACAACCCATTCAGTTTAAAATAATAATGAAAGGCAATTTATGTATACGATCACAAAACCTCTGTTTCAGCTGCATAAGAAGCTGTGGGAGGAGAAACAATGGTACACTGATCTTCCCAATGAATGATTGTGCAGGGGAGCATGTGATCAAAAGTCAATAGGAGTAGAGCAGGCTGAGTTCTCAGCGCTAAGACAGGCGAAACAGAGCTACTACCTCCTTAATGATCCACAGCTTGCAGGCACAGGCTTCCAACTATGAAGGTCTATGTTATCCTCCAACCTTCAAGCAATGCATAAGGAAAGCTGGCAGTCCAGTGCAACGGCTATAATGCTCCTTTTTAAAGTTTTTGTGTTGCAGTCATGTAAGAAGCCAACACAATTTGGCCATCAGGCCTTAATCATGGTGCTTTCATGCCTAGTGTGGTCAGTTTTAATAGGAAAGCAGAGGGACTGACTGGAACACCAGGGAAGGAATACAAAGAGAACAGGATACTTTTTCATACAAGTACATGGTACAGTAGGCACACTTCAGGAATATGAAATGTTGGGTTTACATATTCTTTAAACTATCACACTTTAGTCAAATACATTTTTATGCAGGTAGGTCAGGGAAAAAATTACAGGTGTACAATAAATACTGCCAGCAGACATAATGCAGTAAAGAAGCAATACTGTACCCAAATGGTTCCACTGAATAACCGTTTAACGAAATATTAGAAGGCCACTTAAGAACCTGGAAGGCGATAATATTAGGAAAGGGACAAGAGAACACAACAATATAAATAACATGAGAGGGAAATATATAGGAGATCCAGACATGGTCCACTCAAGAATTTCAAAAATTACAGGAGTTACAAGGATTCCAGGAGCACTGGAGGACCAAAGGAGAGCAAGTCAGCTGAACAGATTATTGTGCAATAGGGGCTCTGGAGGCCACCATATCACTGAAGGCTCATCAACAGGTCCACGCAGTATGAATCATTTCAGGTTCTACACTACCTTCCACCATCAGCATCTCCATCACCATGATGTCGTTGAGAATCTTGGCCCACTCCAGGAGAGAGGATGCAGAAGGGCTCTTCCAGTAACCAGAGATGGCTACCCTGGCTGCCAACAGGTAGTGGCTCAGGTTGCCTTTTTTAATTTCAGAGATGGACCCAAGAATCATAGACCGGAGGGTGATTATATAGACATGCACAAGCCGTAAATTTTCGTTTTGTTTTAGGTGCATTCATTCATCAAAGAATTTCCTTTCGTCATATTTGTTATGTTGAACTGATTCATTTGCAGAATTTGTTTCGTATATTCGTTGATCCATGAGGATTTGAAAAATTTAGCAGTTTTTCCAGAACATTGCTATATATTCGATATACGAGGTGGTATCAAAAAGTTTCAAGACTAGTTTTGCAACACACCAACAGATGGAAGCACAAGGCTGAATGCACAATCACAGGGAGCACCGACCTTCAGAAGTCAGTGTGTCAAAAGTCATCATCCTGTGTACATCAAGAGCTTTGACAGTGGTGCTATTCTGACCATGTGCGTGACCACGTTTACTATTTCAATATGGACAGCAAATTAGAACAAAGGGTAAAAGTGAAATTCTGTGTGAAACTGGGCAAGTTTATGGACATGCTGCAATGAGTCATTCAAAGTGTTTTGAATGGCACACGCACTTCAAGATTGGAAGAACTTCACTGGAAGATGAAGAGGAACCAACAGGAAGACCTTCAGCAAGCTCAACCCCCGAAAATGCTCTCTTCCCAAAGATGAAGATCTAACTCAAAGGTCACCATTTTTACAACATTGCAGAGATCCTGCAATTTGCCCAGTTTCACGCAGACTTTTACATGTGTTCTTTGTTCTGATTTGCTGTCCATGATGAAACAGCAGACATGGTAATGCACGTGCTCAGAATAGCACCAGTTGCACAGCTCCTGATGTACACAGGACAGCCTTGTGCTGTCATCTGTTGGTGTGCTACAAAACTAGTCTCAAAACTTTTTGATACCACTTCGTATTATAGAATCAGACAGATTCGAATACGGAAGAATGCGGTATTTTCGGGCGCTAGTCTAACCCACCAAGAGAAATGGCATGAGCTGATTGGACAATGTCAATTGGCATCATGTGCATCCAAATTAGTGGAATGAACTTGTGATCCATTTGTGATTCTGAATCTGAATTCTTAATCTGAATTATTATTGAATTATTTCCCCATGGGCTCGAACTACTATGGCATCATGTGACATCATCCAATTGAAACAGATGCATTCGTTACTTTCAGTATAATTGATTTTTTTAAGTTTCATTACATTCATTAATGTCCATTTGGAGGGTCGTATACATCTGAATCTCCAAAAATTAAATATTTGTCCAAAAAACTAATTGAAACAAAACGCACATGTGTACCGATTTATGCTATCATAATTTAAAGTTTAACTTGTGGGCTTACTTTACTAGACTGGAATCTTTTGGCATGGAATTAAATGCAGCAGCTGCATCCCCGTCTCCTTCAGCAGCTCTCACTGACTGGCATGTTATTGTATTCAGGTACTGCTACTTAATAGGTGCACTTTCAATGTCATCTCTAGGAAGAATGGAGCTTTTCTGTTCTATATCAATGTTAAAAAAATGGATGAGTACTGGGGAAGGGGTGCCTGTTTAATGTTTTTTTTTTTTTACCATGTTAGTGAAGGGCATTCAAAACTGTTATCTCCGTACTTTCCAAATTACAGTATAATAATTCAATTATAGTTGGAACGCTTTGTGCAACCCACAAAGATATGGAATGTTATTTATTTATAGATTGTAGGTGTTGATAGATTTAGTATGCAACAGCTGCATGGACTGTAATATACGTCACAGGTCACACTGCTGTGATTTAAAAGCACGCAATTTGTGTGCAATTTCAGGTGTGATCTCTGAAGACTTTATTGCCACTTGTGAAGAGTTGCAATTTTCATTATTATTTATTTATTTCAGGTACTTATATAGCGCTGTCAATTTACACAGCACTTTACATATATATTGTACATTCACATCAGTTCCTAACCCTCAAGGGGCGTACAATCTAATGTCCCTAACTCACATTCATACATACACATACTAGGGACAATTTAGACAGGATCCAATTAACCTACCAGCATGTCTTTGGAGTGTGAGAGGAAACTGGAGTATCCAGGGGAAACCCACGCAGGAACAGGGAGAACATGCAAACTCCAGGCAGGCGGTGTCGTGGCTGGGATTTCAACCAACGACCCTGGTACTGCCAGGCTGAAGTGCTAACCATTTAGCCACTGGGCTGCCCACCATTATATTCTATGTATGTGAAATCGCAACAAAACTTCAGAAAAAGTAATGCAAGAACTACTTTAGAAATCGCGCTGCTGTAGCAAATTGTCAAGACACTGATATTCACATTCATTAGGTGCAATTTCAATTCGCAAATTCCACCTGAAATCGCACCAGCGTGACCAGGCACTAAGGGATTTTACACATCCTGGAAAAATAAATGACTCAACAATTCTAGGGAACGTCTGGTTGGCTGTGTAACAGTAATAATATTATTAATAATAATAATAATAATATAATAACTCATGTGTATGAGAGTGACATCTTGTGGAATACTTTGAGAACTACAGTAATTCTAAAGCACATTTTCTTGATGGCTAACTCCGCAAAATATAACTATGATGTAGACTTTTTCTAGAAATATTAATAATCTTCAAATATTATGCCTTCTTTTTCAAAGTCTGCAACCTAGATACATGTAAAAATGACTCGATATGAGGATAAACATGTGCTGCGGACTTGAAGAGGGTGCTATGCTGCTTTTGCAGGCTGGTGGAAACTTGTAAGGGACTAAAATTGTCCCCTCTCTTGGGCTCGAAACAGCCATCTTAGGGATACCAGCATCTTCCATTAGATGCAAGAGTTGGGTGGCAATCTTGACAAAGAAGTGCTTAAATCACATTTTTTGCATTATTCAGCATGCTTGCAGTGTAGGAGTAGGTAAAGGGCAGAGCTTTGTTTGATAGGGAGCAGGAGTAATGTTAGGGCAAGGTGCCTGGTGTGTAGGGGGAGCACAGGTTTCTCCTACAGGGCTCTCCAGTCTGCCAGCCTATTCAGTGTCTCTTTCAGGTAGCCAGACTGTCCACCACCACTCCTGGGCACAGTTCCCTACAACAGTGATACCATCTCAAAGAAAGAGCTGCTTATGCATTCAGCAGCCTTGGTGACACCACTACCTCTCGGAACAAGTGAAGTAAGCTGAAATTCCACCAGTGCCATCATGTAACCTCATACCTTCCAACAATCTGCAATGGGAAAGAGTGGCACCCTTTAGGGACAGGAAGATGTTCTCTTTACTTGGAGTACCTAAAGGGCACTCCACCTCACCCCCACTTACATGAACCATGAAAATTTGTAATGCGTTTCGAAGCTTCTGCTTCTTCAGACCTGATTGGCCAACACAAGTCACACACAGATGGCCACTCTGGGACATTCCTGCTCCTGTGCTCCACCATGCTGAGACTGGGACCAGATGGGTGACGCCTGTAGAATTTACTTACTGTATAATCTTGTGAACTCCAATCTCTTTTGAATTGCCAGTTGTTGTCTAGTAGATTTGTTGCCTTTTACTGCTGCACTTAGCCTGGCACCCCTTGTATTCTCTTTCATACCTACAGAGTTTTCAGCCTCACTCCCAAGATTGCAGCCACGGATGTTACAGTTCTGTGATATTCTATTGGACTTTTATATGGACTGGATTTGTGTGAAAGTAGTAAAATTGTTAAAATATTGCATTTATTATAGGTCTACACATCTGTCCAAAATAAGAGGGACAACTGAGGAGTGAGAAGGAACAGTCCCTCCAGTTGGAAGGTGTGTAACATGCTGTATTTTAGCCTCAACGATTAGGAGCTGAAATGCATCGAGGGACCTCTCCTGCGGATGGAAAGCAGAGCTGAAGCATCTTACAATGCCTTGTTTAATGTTGGTCTCAGTAATTTAGCATCCTTTGTGCAATTGGTTGCCGGTTTTCTGTAGCATATTGTAGCCTGACAAGCTGTTTTATATGATCTGCACCAGTTCTGATATCTGTGATAGCAGCATTAGAGCGGTACTTTTTTGTGTGTTTGTATTGCCGTATTTCAGTTGTAATTTACCTTTTATATCATAAAGCTACATTTAAAGCGACCACATGATGTTTACTCCTACTTTTGAGGTACACTTGGTAAGCCTTGCCCACAAACAGCAATTACAAAAGAAAATGTACCCTCCAATACCTTAGATCTTCATCACCACCCATCCTGAGAGCTCAGTATTGTAATGGTAATTCATAAAATGGGTGATAAAAGTTTTTATTTTCTACGTAGCGTTTATCAAATTATCTATTTATTTTTTACAGGATCATATATAGCACTGTCAATTTGCATAGCTCTGTACACAGGGCTGCTGTTAGAAACCAGCCAACCTGATAGGGCCCCCTCAAAAAACCAAACAAACACAGTTTACTATGCTTCCGTTATGAATTAACACAATACCAATCACGCATTGTGTTCATTCTGGAAAGGAAGGGGCTGGTAAATGTGACAGACCCTTCCCTCAGTCTCCATCCTGAAAAATTCTATTGCTTGACTGCAGTTGCCGGGTGGAATGAAAAGGAGGAAAGCCAGCAGCACTGCAGGGGTGGGGGCACACAGGGGGACCAGGGCAGCAGAGGGAAACATATGGTGCACAGGGAGGGTGATGGGTGCGGTGAGGAGGGAAATTACTGAAACCGATCCCATGTATGGCTCTCTCTGCAGCAGATGAAAACCAGCGGGAGGGAGAGGAGAAGAAGCCAGCTTTCAGCTGCTGCAGAGAGCCTTACAGGGGATTGGTTCACCCTCCCTGCCCCCAAATCTGATTCGCCTGGGCATCCCTGCTGGCCTGGCCTAAAGGAGGACTGGTGGTACCCTGTATCCATGTCCCTGTCTGTACATATACATATATTGTACATTCACATCATTCCCTTTCCCCAAGGAGCTTACAATCTAATGTCCCTAACTCACATTCATACATATACTTGGGCCAATTTAGACGGGAGACAATTAACCTACCAGCATGCCTTTTGGAGTGTGGGAGCAAACCAGAGTACCTGGAGGAAAACCCACGCAGGCACAGAAAGCACATACAAAATCCATGCAGTAAGTGGCTTATCCACTCTTGACTGTAGGAGGAATGCAATCATACTTTCAGCCTCAACAATAAAACAGCTAAAATAATATATATTAATAACAAAATAGTCATCAGCTTATACCATTCTCTAAAATGTGCCTTGTCAGTTTGAAAACTTTTTTTTGAGAACTATGTGTGACGAATTCAGCCACATTCTCAATGGGTGGCTTGACATCTATGACTTTATATTGTAATGTGTGTTGTTTTAACAGTACTTCCATTCATTTCCAATGAACAAAATAAACATGGCACCTGACCCTTTTGTGCACCACCATGGATACATGTGAATACACTAGTGCTGTGTTGCGGTGCATTGAGCTGTGTTTTTAGAGTGTGGATGCTCATTCAATGGGAAATGAATAAGCAGATGCAATGCATGCAACCATATCAATACATGCAACACAGTGTGAATGAGCATCCATCCCTGGTGCTCAGATCTGCTCTGAATTTGCTGCTAGAAATGATAGCTTGGTCACTACTATGACGTGGTCTCCTAGTTCTTGTGCTCAGATCTGCTATGAAATTGCTGCCAGCAGCAGAATTGAATGTAAGTAAATATAATAAAAGTAAATCCAGCAGAAGTGAAATCAATATTTGAATTACTGAACTGACCAAACAAATGGCGGAGCCAGTACGGAAAGCATTGTTAGCAAGCAGCAAGGTCCCATAACACAGAAAAATAGAAAAGTGAAGGAAGAAAAAGACCAAGTGGTCCATCAACTCTACCCTTTTTTGTTTTTTGGGGTTTTTTTTTTTACTTTTTTTGTCTGAGAATTGATCTATGCTTATCCCAAGCATGTTTGAAACTATTTACTGTTGACGAGCTCACTACCTCTGCTGGATGTTTATTCCAAGCATCAACTACTCTTTCAGTAAAATAATACTTTCTGAGATTAGTTTTGAACTTTCCTCCAGTTAGTTTTTGGTCATGTCAACATGTTCTTGATTTTGGTTTCATATTGAAAATACTGCCCTCCTGAACCTCATTCACCCCCTCGATGTATTTAAAGGTTTTAATCATGTCTCCCCTTTCCCTTCTTTTCTCCAGACTGTACATATTAAGTTCCTGAAGTCGCTCTTGATATGTTTTATGCCCCAGACCTTTCACCATTTATGTTACCTCTGGACTCATTCTATCTTATCAATATCTTTTTGCAAGTGAGGTCTCCAGAACTGAACACAGTATTCTAAATGAGGTATCACTAAAATCTATATAAGGGAATCAGGACCCCCTTCCTCCTGCTGGTGGCCCCTCTAGTGATGCATCCTAGATATCTACTCACTTTCCCCACTTCCTGGTCACACTGTTTGTTCATTTTATTTATTTATATAGTACAGGTACTTGCATAGCGCCCTCAATTTATGCAGCGCTTTACATATATATTGTGCATTCATATCAGTCCCTAACCTTTAAGGAGCGTACAGTTTAAGGTCCATAACTCACATTCATACATACACATACTAGGGTCAATTTAGACAGGAGCCAATTAACCTGCCAGCATGTCTTTGGAGTGTGGGAGGAAACTGGAGTACCCAGAGGAAACCCACACAGGCACAGAGAGAACATGCAAACTCCAGGCAGGTTGAACCAGCGACCCTAGTGCTGCCAGGCCAAAGTGCTAACCATTTAGCCACTGTGCTGCCCCAGCCATTTTGCAATCATCTGAAATAAGTATCCCCAAGATATGTAGCCTTTGGAAATTAAAAGTAAATAGCAGAAGAGAAGCTGTAAAGCATGCAGAGAATCCCAGAAGTTGTGTAAAGTGATGACCAGCAGACAGGAAAAACTCACAGCATAAAAGGAGATTTTTCAAGTAAGGTTATATTGGACTGCCAATAAACTACTGCTTGTATTGCTATTACAGATGTAGCACCTTCCTAGTTAGGTGCTAGTCAAATTCAGTTCTTTTTATGCTCTTCTGTAATCAGTAGAGCAGTGTCTGATAGTTTTGGACTGATCAGGGTCTTACAGCTACAGGCTTGATTGCTTTAGCCTGCCTTCTGGAATTTTCCAGAAAATAGGAATGGTACAGGTCAAATGAGCAGCCTGAATATTTATAGGGTCTCAACCAATCCTGGGGAGGGGGGGGTGCCCAGCAGGTGGATGCAGAGCACATAAGTAGTCTGAGTCCTGGAGCAGTCTGTTCTTGTCCAGGATAAGAAGCTCCCACCTGGAGGGCTCCTGCCCTCTCGAGCAGCCCAGCTGACATTTACCAGGAGCTCATCGAGGTCTCAGCTATGCTAAAGCTGGGGGACCTACTTGCTAAGAAACTCTGAAGCTAAAGAAGGGGGATTTCACCTAGGATCTGGTCTGGAGAGTCCACTAAGGAAATGACTGCCTGACATGGGATGGAGGCATCCAAATCCACAGACTTGTGAATACAGACCTGAGTACAGGACATGGGTGACTGTTGCTGCTGTTAACCCCCTAGTGCACTAATACTAAGGCTTGCCTAGCCTTGGTCAATTGCTTATGGTGTCCCAGTGCTGTCCATTCCCTGAGCTATTGTTGAAAGGACTGTTGAAATAGCTGTAGAGCTATACGTTGGACGTGATGATGTCAGCACACTCTGCTCAGCCCTGCGTGTTTTGTCATAAATGATATCATCAGAGGCAATTGTGTATGACAGTCAATCAGTTTCTATCTATTTTATTTTTAGATTAATTGAACAAACTGAACATGATTGGTGGCCATGCACAGCTGCTCCAGATTTTGTATGCTTCAGTTTTGATAAATTCCCCTCTGTGCGTTCTTTCAGCAGTGAAGACTGAAGTGGTAGAGGAATGTAAAGAACGTGAGAATAAGCAATAGCTGGGACCACCAATAAAGTAAAATTGTTGTTTTGCCCTGCATGAGCAAAGCTGACATTCACATTAGGTTTGCTAAATGTTAAAACTTTAATTCTTTGTTTAAACAATAGATTCTGTTTTCTGCCCCATCAGCAGTGATCGTTCTGTCTTCTGAGTAATTACCCTTTTTGAAATCTAATCCCATAATGCTCCCCTTGGACACTCCAAAATTTCTTGGCAGTTTCTCATACAATCCAATTATCTTCTCCACAAAGTACTTCTTTGTGTGCCCTCTGTTCTGTTTGTAACATAAAAAGTTATGCTGACTATCAACTAAAGAAAAAAACTTACAGCAAAGTCAAAAAGTTCTACTCAACATTGAGATGTGGAAAATATTTTAAACACATTACAATCTGATGATTGGCACAAAAATGATTCATGTTAATACACCACTCAAATCAAAATTAAGTGAAGCTCTGTTTTGAAGTTATTGTTTAATTTTGTGTTGAGTCACCTAATTAGCCAGGTTGAAAAAACAGTTCCATTAAGTTTAGTCATCTGTTTATTTGAAACAGAATTCTATGTAGTAAAGGGATGACCAGTAGTGTGGAATTGCAAATATCCAGCCAAGTGCTTAAACTAAATGATCAGCATTAGAGCATTGATTTTGAAGCAAAATGATCATTTTTGCCATCTGCAAAAAATTGCATTTTTTATTTATTTTTCATTTTTGCGTACTTGATTGTTGTATACTTTCACTATACGCTTATGATTTTCACTTTTTGTTGCCTGTTATTTTCTTCCTGTAAGAAAAAACAAATCTTAAAATAACAGGGCTAAGAAGGATCCATTTTTGGCAGGTACAACTTGAAAGGAGTTACTGTAACCCTCAGGAACCTTTAAAAGCATCTTGCACATCTACTGTAAAACCTAAAAACCACAAAAAAACTACATTAATTTTACCATTTGCAGTGATGCCAATGTATTTTGCCAAATTGGCAAAATTTTGCCAAAATCTCCAAAAGTTTGAGGAAAGGAAATTTCTCTTTAACTCGCCCCCAAACCAGCACATCAAAAAAGCTGCAGTATTGAAATAAAACATTTTGTTATCATTACTATAAAATAATTTTGGATGGGACACTTGATGTCTCAGGATATGGTTTCCAGGTCAGGCTTTGCTAGCCTGTTTCAAATGTGGCTCTTCATGGTCAGTCTCTTAATCATAAAGGATGTGTGCTAGTAACGACTATAAAATGTATGGTATTAGTATTTTAAATGAATGTTCTTTTTATTTTGCTTTGATTATATATTTTTGTTTTTTCATTATTCAATATATATATATCTATTGAATATATCAAAGAAAGAACAACAGATAAAAAATGTGTTTGTTTGTTTTTTTATATAAATGAATACAGAGTTACTTTAATTGGACCTGACTAAGTTTTGGTTCAACTAAAAATGTTTTCGTAATCATAAAGATTTTTTGTGAAAAATTTTTTGTAATTATATATGTTTAGTAATTTTAGTGTCTTTCAGCAGAATCTATCTCCTCTTTTTATCTGAGGTGTTGATGATAATGGTTTACGGTACCTCTTGTGGTTGCATACATTGATTCAGAGTTATTCTTAGTCTTTTTCCCTTTAAATTGATGGCTTCTGATGTTGCACAAGTGATCTCCAGTCCCAAAGGACGTTATTTTTTGGGAAAAGAGTCGGGCGGAGTTCTTGTGTGACATCATCATGCACCAGCGTGTGTACTGAAACCACGGCCGGATGTATACATTGAGTTATCTGCTTATCTTACTCACCTGTTTGTAAGTGCAATACTTTTTAATAAATCAGTTGGTTTTATATACTGCACCATAAGGTTTTTCTTGTTCAGTCTTTCCATGTTATAATGATGAGCAGTATTTGATATCATATTGAGATTTTCGGTGAGACCCCATATCAGTGTGGTGGATGTTTTCCAGAGATGGTTTAACTGTGAGAGCGCCAGCCTGGGGCCATAACAAACATGCTCATTAGATCTCTATAGTTTGAGATCATGTCTATTTAGTAAGAGGCTTGCTTGTTTCCTTTGGAGAACACCTGAGCACTGAAGCACCTTATGATGTTTTGCAGCACAGAGCACTTTCTTCATTATATAATTTGGACTTTTTATTTTATATATTCATTTATTATTTGTGTACATGTATCATGTATGTATGTATATATATATATATATATATATATATATATATATATATATATATATATACAGTATCTCACAGAAGCTGAGCACGTGCACTCAACTTCTTTGGTCGACCATGGCGAGGCCTGTTCTGAGTGGAACCTGCCCTGTTAAACCACTGTATGGTCTTGGCCACCATGCTGCAGCTCAGTTTCAGGGTCCTGGTAATCTTCTTATAGCCTAGGCCATCTTAATGTAGAGCAACAACTCTTTTTTAAAGATCCTCAGAGAGTTCTTTGCCATGAGGTGCCATGTTGAATTTCCACTGACCAGTATGAGAGTGTCAAGGTCCTACCTTTCCTCAGGGCTGTACTGCTCCATGTGCTGGCATCCATCTTAGGTGTCTGCAAAGCATTGCGGGATCCTTTATGCTTTCAGTTCTCTGCGGCTCCTCCCCCAGGAGGTGGCGGATTATCACATATAAGTCTGCTGTTTGTAGCTGTCCATTGCATCGTGTCCTGTCTCTTGCACAGCAAAAAGCTCCTGTTTAGCTACTCTTTGCTTTCCTGGATACCGACTCGGCTTTGGCTAAGACTCCTCCTGGCTTCTGATCCCGGCTCTGGCGACCATTTTTCCTGGCTCCTGATCCCGGCTCTGGTGACGATTCTTCCTGGCTCCTAATCCTGGCTCTGGTGACGATTCTTCCTGGCTCTTGATCCCGGCTTTGGCTACGATTTCCACTTTTGGACTTGCATAGACTCTTGTCTTATTTTTTTATTAATAAACCTACCTTTAATTGCACCTCCTTGTGTGTCTGGCTCCTCGCTCCCTGACAGAGAGAACGAGAGCGATAACACCAAATTTAATACACCTGCTCCCCATTCACACCTGAGACCTTGTAACGCTAAATAGTCACATGACACCGGGGAGAGAAAATGGCTAATTGGACATTTTCACTTAGGGGTGTACTCACTTTTGTTGCCAGCGGTTTAGACATTAATGGCTGTGTTGAGTTATTTTGAGGGGACAGCAAATTTACACTGTTATACAAGCTGTATACTCACTGCTTTACATTGTAGCAAAGTGTCATTTCTTCAGTGTTGTCACATGAAAAGATAGAATAAAATATTTACAAAAATGTGAGGTGTGTACTCAATTCTGGGAGCTACTGTATATATATATGAATTTGTATGTATGTATTGATCATTTATTGCAGATTTTACTGATAATTTATTGAATCACTTGGCACTTGTTTATTTGCATTTAAGAGAACAGTACACTATATTTATTTAGATTTATATTAATTGAGTACTCAGATTAATTAGTTGCAGCAGTTCACTTTTCACATTAGTTTGGTTGGGCAAAAGGCAACATTTTTGTTTGTTTTTTGTTTATGATTTCTCTTTTCAAAACAGGGGATTAAAGTGGAAACTTTAGTCAGAAAAGTCCTGTTTGATCAGTTCGGTCTGGCCTCTTTTGCAGGTACAGCTATGTAAAACATTAAAAATAAGTGCCTTCTACTGTTTAAAATCCAGAAGTACACTGTCTCATCCTACTCTGCACATGCTCAGTTGCTCTGTTTTTTGTCACAGCTGAAAATGTAGATCTGCTGACAGTCTAAAGATATACTGCTGCTCAGGGGCTTGGGCTTTAGCAAAATGGCAGCATCCCAGCAAGAAGAAACCATTTACAGCATACACTAATTTAGGTAGCATAATTATTAATGTGGGATGTATGTTCCTTCTTAAAGATTATTTTTTATCAAGTTGTTATCGGTACAGTTACACTTTAACTGTTCGGAGTTACATTTTAAGGCACTATAACGAAAGCTGGCTATATGATAGAATTTTTTCAAAGGTTTTCGTTGCAAGAATGTTTGTTCAATTTTCTAATCGTTAGTGGTGTCAAACAAATGTTTGTTTTCAACCACAGTGACAAGAAAACTCAGCAGGAGCAGGATGGAAATTTTTTCTCGAATGAACAAACTTCTAACGATGTATGTGATTTTTGTTTGGGAAATTACATTCGTTCCAAAATTGAGTGTTAAAAACAACTGAGATTTTGAAGAATTTTTGAACGACATTCATCCTATCATCAAATGTGCAAAGAATTTTCATATGAAATCTACTAGTATATAGGCCATGCGTTGGTCAAAACACATTTTATCTATTAGCTCTGCTTTGAGGAATAAAGAGTCTTTCATTTACTGTTGCCCCACACTTTGCAGGTGTGCACAATGATGTTGGATCATCAGAGGGCATACAATCGGACCTCATTGTGCATGCTAGTTAAATGGCGAAGTAGGATGTACATCTTGTTTCATTGCAAACCTTTGTAAGTATATACAGTGGGTATAAAAAGTCTGCCACACCCCTGTTAAAATGTCAGGTTTCTGTGAATAGCTTAACCCTTTCACTGCCGGGTCCATACGGCATATGGACCTGCATCACTGCTTCTAGCTGACCAGGATTTATGGCAGAAATGTTCAGCAGACGCTGCTGAACACAGGGATAGCGCTGATTAGCAGCCAACAGGCAAGCATCCCAATACTTTTGGAGATATATATATATATAAATATATATATATATATATTATATATATACATACACACACACACCCCGTGGATATAGACACCACTGTTAAATGTCAGGTTTCTGTGATGTAAAGATAAATCCCCTTAAACTAATACTTTGTTGAAGCACCTTTTGATTTAATTCCAGCACAAAGTCTTTTTGGGTTTTGAGTCTATCAGCATGGCACATCTTGACTTGGCAATATTTGCCCACTATTGCTTGTAAAAACACTCCAAATCTGTCAGATTGCGAGGGCATCTCCTGTGCACAGCACTCTTCAGATCACCCCACAGATTGTCAATTGGATTCAGGTCTGGGCTCTGGCTGGGCCATTCCAAAACTTTAATCTTCCTCTGGTGAAGCCATTCCTTTGTTGATTTGAACATATGCTTTGGGTCGTTGTCATGCTGAAAGATGAAGTTCCTCTTCATGTTCAGCTTTCTAGCAGAAGCCTGAAGGTTTTGTGCCAATATTGACTGATATTTGGAACTGTTCATAATTCCCTCTACCCTGACTAAGACTCCAGTTCCAGCTGAAGAAAATCAGCCCCAAAGCATGATACTGCCACCACCATGCCACCAAAAAGAAAAATTGCTCCAATAGTTTAGAATTTTATTCATAAAAATGAAGTATTAGCATGTAAGTTTATGTTTATATATATCTTTTTCTGCTAATACTTCATTTTTATGAATAAAATACTATACTATTGGAGCAATTTTTCTTTTGGGCTCATTATTGGCACTTTTGAGCCCCCTTCCCCTAAGGTGCTCTGTCATCTCGGATCCATGTCTGCTTGTGGGATCCCTCTGGAGGCCAAGACTGATATTGCTGAATACTGCTATACCTGGTCTGCCTGATGTGGTGATATTGGAGAGTGGTAACCTGTCCTGGATAGATGACACCTGGTGGTTAATTCCTGCCTGTTGACCTCATCCTTACACAGAGTTTCCAAATCCTGAGCACCGTGGAGTAGGTCTTAATTACTCCAACGCACAATTACTTGTGCTATCTGGTTAGTGCAATGTACATTCATTTTCTATAAGCCACGACAGCCACGAAAGTCACTATCTTCATGCTGTATTCATCACCATTGTCACGCTGCACCTATAGGTTTTTTCTTAAGGACTTATTCTTCTGATGCTAGAATTTTACAATATTAATTTATGTGACCCCTCTTAGCTTCGCATCATGTTTGTACATTGGTGTTCCATAGTATATCTAATGCCTTGGAAATAGTTTTGTACCCTTCTCCTGACTGATACCTTTTAACAATGAGATCCCTCTAATGCTTTGGAAGCTCTCAGCGAACCATGGCTTTTGCTGTAGGATGCGACTAAGAAAATGTCAGGAAAGACCTACTAGAACAGCTGAACTTTATTTGGGGTTTATCAGAGGCACTTTAAATGATGGCAGGTGTGTACTGATTCCTATTTAACATGATTTTGAATGTTATTGCTTAATTCTGAACACAGGATCCCCAGTTATAAGAGGGTGTGCACACTTATGCAACCACATTTTTTTATGCTTACTTCCCCCCGACCCTAAAATATTTCAGTTTATTTTTCAATTGAGTTGTGAGTATATGGTTTGCTGAATAAATTTAGATCAATTTATTGATTTATTATGCAATATACAATCTCATACTTCACACTTTACCCTATCATTAAGGCCAAGCGCATTTGACCTCCTATAGTTAAAGTGTTACTAAACCCAGGACTCACTATATCAGGTCTCCCACAGTACACAGAACATAGAAATGCAATTATTTAAGTGAACAGAAACTGCAAAATACCTTTTCTCATTAGCAGTAAGAGCAGTCTTTTGACTTCTAGCAGTGTCCAGCTAAGCACTGGTTAAATCTTGTAGGAGGAGTTTGCATTCTCCTCTCACTGCCCTATGAGATTGCATAACCCCTGACCCTCTGTCTGGACAGTGCTGATTGGACCTGTGCTAATCACATGCACTCTCCCAAGAAAAAGAAAAAACTCTCTAGTATTACACACCAAACTGAGCATGTGCTTGAGGCTGTGTTCTATCAGGAGATGAAATGGGGACTGTGGAAGAAGGGGGATTCAGAGAACAACAAATCAAACGTCCTTTTTACACAATGCAGAGGATTAACCCCTTTCACAGTGAGTATAACAATCATGCTTTACTGCATATACAGACTGATTTTACTGTTGTTGGCTTAGTAACAATTTATCCATGGAAGCAGTTTTTTTCCCCCTCTCACAATTTATGTTGGACTATGTATGGAGGACATTAATTGCACTATGTTGTACATTTTGTTGTTTTGACTATTTCTTAAAGAGATAGCGCTACACATTTTGTGGTATAATATTGTTTGATATCTGTGGATATTTTGTGAGGTCTGCTGTCACATTTGGTTTATATATTTATATATAGTATTTTTTAGGATTGATATATTTTGTTTTTAGCAGAGTTCATTAGGGCCTTTGACTTATAATATCATGTCAAAACTGAAGTTTAGTTAATTTTCTTTTATGCTACAGCTGCAGTCAATTACCTCCCTGTAATGAGGTACGTCTCAAGTCCTGTAGTCTGACTGTTCCTGTAGAAACCTTCTCTCCTATTATGCCCAGTCCCCTTCACAGCACTGAACTTCCAGCACTGCCGGGGTTAAGAACCAAATGATCAATGATCACTAGCGCATAAGGTATTTGATGATGCTGTACTGCACTGGTAACAGTATGTAAATAAAAAAAAACTTTTTTTCTTTTTATTTTAGTTTAAATTTCTTAATTTTCCAAAAAATTATGGCTAAAAAATTCAACTTCAAAAAACTTGCCATGCCTCTTCTGTACTGTACTTTTGTACTGTCATGATATTTTTGGGCCTCAAGAAATGAGGCCTTCATTATATCAGGATTGATCGACTTAGTTTGTGGACTCTATAACTTTCCTACAGACTAAATAATATACACCAATTTGGGTTCTTTTCAACAGAGAAATGTAGCAGAATACATTTTGGCATAAATTTATGAAGAACAATTACTTATTTGCATAATTTTATAACAGAAACATAGAAAAATGCATTTATTTTCAACATTTTCAGTCTTTTTTTTTGTTTAGCAAAAATAAAAAACCCAGTGGTGAATAAATACCAGCAAAAGAATGCTCTATTTGTGTGAAAAAAATGATAAAAATGTAGTTTGGGTACAGCTTTTCATGATCGCGCAATTGTCATTTAAAGTGCAAAACCGCTGAATGCTGAAAATTGACTTGGGCAGGAAGGGGGTAAAAGTGCACGGTATTGAAGTGGTTAAATGGAACAAAACATTATGAATATTGTATAAGGTTGCTCACATTTTTACTGGACTCTTTAAGGATGGAGGTGACATTTCATTTAACAGGATCCACCTTACCAGAAATGTTTTTCATACTGCATTAGGGTAATATTTGGTTCTTTAAACTCTGTTGCACTTAATGGAGAAACATATTTATTTATCTGGCCTGCCATGCAGTAAAACCCTCACATACTCCCAGCTGAGCCTGTTTTCTGCCTGCCAATCTAAAACTGCTGATATTACTCTCAGTGGTCAGTTTACAAGCAGAATGCTGGGAACATACAGAACCATCTAGGCCCATGTGTTTTGATCTGGGGGTATTGTTATATGTGCATTTATCAGGACCCTGGTAACAGCAAAACTTAGTGTTGTGTCCCCTGTGTAAAGCTCATCATGACACATCCTCTGCTGTATAAATACCAACACTGTCCTCATTACCACAGTTCACACACCTGGAAATGATTTTAAAAGGTCTCCTTATCCTGCTATTTGTGCTGTCATTAGCACAGGCAACTTCGCCACAGCACATCATCCATCCCAAGTTTCTACACCTAGGTAAGTGCATCATTTAATAGAATATTGCATATATTTTAATACATGTAATTGATTATTTCTTGTCTGGGTGGTGTTTTTGGTGTTATAAAACCACATCTGTGTAAAAACATAATAGCAAGAAAACTAGACAATAGAGCAGATTTCCACATTTCTGCATTTTAATATCTGTAGATTTTGGGTTGTTTCTCTTTGGCGGGGGCACTTCAATTTTTTTAATAGAAAACTGTTTTGATTGTGATTCATGATGCTCTGAAGAGTGGTGATGGAGAAAGGAAAGAAGGGTAAGTCATGGAAAGAGAGGTAAAGTAGGGAGGGACATACAAGACAAGGAAGGAGGGGTGAGAGATAAAAAAAGAGGAAAGAAGAAAAAGTAAAGAGAAGATAGGTAAGGTAAATAGCATACCAGAGACAAGACAAAATAAAAGAGATGAAAGATAAGAAAGAGGAAAAAAGAAAAAGTGAGGAGAAGAGAGGTTAGGGAAGTAGAAAGAGACAGACGAGAAAAAAAAAGAAGGGGGAACGATAAAAAAGAGGAAAGAAGAAAAGGTAAGGAGAGGAGAATTAAGGGAGGTAGGAAGAAACAGACAAGACAAAAAAGAGGAGTGAGAGATAAAAGAGAGAAAATAAGAAACATAAGGAGAAGAGCATTAAGGACAGTAGGAGGAGACAGAAAGGTAATAAAAAGAGTGGGAAATAAAAGCAAGGAAAGAACAAAAGTAAGGAGAAGAAAGGTAAGGGAAGTAGGAAGAGACCGACAACAAAAAAAAGTGGGAACAAAAAAAGAGGAATAAAAAGTAAGGAAAAGAGAGGTAAGGAAAGTAGGGAGAGACAGACAAGACAAGGAAACAGGGATGATAGCTGAGCAAGAGGAAAGAAGAAAAAGTAAGGAGAAGAGAGATAATGGAAATAACATACAAGAGACAAGGCAATGTAAAAGAGATGAAAGGTAAGAAAGAGTACAGAAGAAAATGGGAGAAGAGAGATAAGGGAAGTAGGAAGAGACAGACAAGACAAAAAAAAAGGGGGAACGATAAAAGGAAAGAAGAAAAAGTAAGGAGAAGAGAATTAAGGGAAGTAGCAAGAGATAGACAAGACAAAAAAAAGTGAGAGATAAAAGAGAGGAAAGAAGAAACATAAGAAGAAGAATGTTTAGGGAGATAGGAAAAGACACAAAAGTAGAAAAGTGAGAAATAATAGAGAGGAAAGAAAAAAGTAAGAAGAGAGGTAAGGGAAATAGGAAGAGACAGACAACAAAAAGGGGGGGGGGGGACAAAAAAGAGAGGAATAAAAACTAAGGAGAAGAGAGGTAAGGAAAGTAGGAAGGGATTGACAAGACAAGGGAAGAGGAGTGAGAGATAAAAGGAGGAAAGAAGACGTAAGGAAGAGAGTTGAGTAGTGAGAAGAAACATAAAAGAAAGACAGCCAGAGGTAATGGGAAT
This sequence comes from Staurois parvus, assembly GCF_062004578.1. Classification (NCBI taxonomy): domain Eukaryota; kingdom Metazoa; phylum Chordata; class Amphibia; order Anura; family Ranidae; genus Staurois; species Staurois parvus. The sequence goes on from NW_028318030.1 coordinate 6,680,866, forward strand.
AGGAAACAATTGACAAGACAAAGTAAGAGGGAAGAAACATAAAAAAGGCAAAATAAGAAAATGTAAGGAGAAGAGAAGTAATATAAGTAGGTAGAGGCAGAAAAGACAAAAAAAGATGGGTGGAGCAATAAAAGAGCGGAAAAAGAAGAAGAGAATGAAGGAAGGTAGGAAGAGACAGAAAAGTAAAAAAAAGAGGAGTGAGAAATAAGAGAGAGGAAAACAAAAAGGTAAGAGAGGTAAGGGATGCGGAAACAGACAAACAAGAGAAAAAAAGAGGGTGAGAGATTAAAAAAAAAAGTGAAGAGAAGAAAAAGAAAGGAAAAGCGAAGTAGCAAAAAACAAATAAGACACAAAAGAGAAGTGAGAGATAAAAGAGGAAAGAAGAAAAGTAAAGAGAAGAAGGGTGGTAGGAAGAGACAGACAAGACAAAAAAGTGGCTTGAATGATAAAAGAGAAGAAAGAAGTAGAATTAAGAAGATGAGAGATAGGAAATGACAGATAATACAAAAAAGAGGAGAGATAAAAGAGAGGGGAGAAAAGAGGTAAGGAGAGAAAGATAAGACAATAAAAGAGGGGTGAGAGATAAGAGAAGGAGGAAAGAAGAAAATGTAAAGAGAAGAGTGTTATTGGAAATAGGAAAAGACAGACAAGACAAAGAAAGAGGGATAAGAAAGAGAGAATGCTAGAAACAGAGAGCTTCAGAGCTAAGAGATAAAAGAAATGATGAGAGGGAAGGGCAAGGGTAAGATCGAGAGAGAAATACATAAGGGAAAATGAAGGCAAAATAAATACAATTTGGTTGCAGAGTGTGAGAGAGAGGAAAGCAGAAAGAGAGATATTGGTACTTCTGTTATTATGTTGTCTCTGGAAAACAAAATATGTGACCTGCATTCTGATACATTGTTACCTAGCAGGAGATTCTATTTGTTTATCAAATGCATATAAATAATACAAAAAAATGTGTGCAAACCTTTCTCCGGAGTTAAAATTGACTGTGCGTGTTAGCTGTAGTGACAGAAGGTTCCAGGGAAAGGATCCCTCAGGGTTCACTGATGGGAAAAAATGTCCTCTTTTTAGTCAAACCATCTGTTGAGAGCTGGAGGTAACATATAATGCTGCTGCTACATATGTAATAATGAAAATATGTAATCGGCACAAAAAAAGATACATGTTGTTTTAGCTTAGGATCAAGGTATCATGACAGAACCTCAGGATTTCTCCCCAGGGCCCCAGTATAGAAATGTCTTCATCAGGTCCTTTCCATTTACAACTTACTTGAGGGCTCTGTTACTGGGTCCATAAATATGACCACTAAGCCACCCATAGCATAACGTAGGAAAATACGGGCGTCTTCTTCAATGGCACAAAGAGATCCCATCTAAGCAAAGAGGATCAGGTGTGAGGCCCCTTTACTCTATTCAGTTCTGGCAACAACTAGGTTCCAGATTTTGTGGCCAACAAGACAATATACTGGCCTATTTAGAAATTAAAGGAAAGTATGTAAGGCAGAGCCAAGTCTCTCAGACACTCATAAATTAGGATTTATCTTAGCTAAGGTGTAGATAATATATTTTCGAAAATTAAATTCTTCCATTGCATATGGTATTTGTACACAGACTATAGTCAGAAGACAAACACTTTGAACCTACCTTAAAGTAAAACCTAATGAAAAGATTTGAGGACTACAGGGAGACCAGCTACTGCACAACCAAACAGGAGTATGTAATGTACAGAACAGTTTACAGAGTGCGGTGGTCAGGAGTATGTCAAATAGTGCACTTTACATTGCTGATCAGTGGAAGGAAAGAAACACACCAGCATCACTGGGAGGAAAAAAGCCCTACATCAGTGGGAAGAAACAAAGCCTAGGGGAGTATAATGAAAACAGCGGAGGACTACAGAGAAACAGTTTACAGAGTGCAGTGGCCAGGAGTATGTAACATAGTGCTTTTTACATTGCTGATAAGTGGGAGGAAGAACACCCCAGTGTCAGTGGGAGAAAAAAATACACCAGCATCAGTGGAAGGAAAAAGTGCCACAACATCAAGGGGAGAAAACAATGCTCCAATGTCAGTGGAAAGCAAAAATGCCTTAACATGTAGACTAGAAATCCCTTGAGACAAAAATCAATCAATAATCCAATTATTTGGATTAAAAAAACTGCACTGGTGTCACTGGGATAAAAAAAAACATACCCTTTGCATTAGTCAGTGTTGGAACACAAATCCCGCTAACATCAATGTTAGGAGGATTAATTAAAGAAAGATCCTACTAGCATTGATGTCAATTGGTAGTGGAGATAAGATTACCCCCCCAGCTTTGATTTTAGTGGGATTAAATAAAAATCCCTGCATTACTGGTGACAGTGATAATTAGGTGCTATCAAACCACAAAGCAAACATTTATTTTATTGCAGATTACCAATTCTTAGGTGTGATGGCTGCATTTGTTTTAATTTTTAGGCTTTCTTTCTTTTTTTTTTTCACCAGGTGATCCTGACAGTAAATCTCTTTTTTAACAGAACATACTGTCCTGCAGATGTAGCACTTGGTGGGTTGAGACAAACTATGTATTGCTGACAGGTGTGCTTTTATTTATTCAAATATTTTATAAGACCTTTATCCCAAAAGGAAACACCTGGTTGCTTGAACTGCTTAAAAAGTGTTAGTCGGAATTTGAATTCAATTTGTTAACCTATGTAAATCTGCTAGTACATCTAACCCTCCCCCCCCAAACTGACAATGCTGCTGCACCCCTGTGCTCCTTCACCCAGAGTGGGAAAAACCATAAAAATTAGAACTAATGCAGCCACCACATCTGATGATTGGTAAACCGCAGTAGGTTTAATTTGGGTTTAACCACTTGATCTCCGCCCTATAGCATATTTACTGCTACAGGGCAGACGTTCTGTGCAAACTCAGGTATATATATGTAATTTTGCATTTACGCCATAGGGAGGGCACCCGCCTGCCAATGGAGCGCAGCTTCGGCTGTGATTAGACACATCAGAAGTCAATCAACAGGTGCTGGCCAATAGATGAGCACCAACGCCTGTTGATTGCAGAGCACATTGACATAACCCAGCTTTGATTGTGTAAAACAAAGCAGAGCTGTGTTATATCAACAGTGATCTGCTAGGTTTTATTCAGAAAATAAAATCTAGCAGATTGCCTAGTAAAAACAGTACACAGTGCACATAAAAACAATGGCTAGGCACACATATAACCATTTGATCACCCTTGATGCTTAACCCCTTCCAGCCAGTGTTATTAATACAATGACAGTGTATATTTTTAGCACTGATCACTGTATTAGTGTCACTGGTTCCCACAAATATTGGTTAATGAAAATGTTGCCACAATATTGCAGTCCCGCTAGAAGTCGCTGATCACTGCCATTACTAGTATTTACAAAAACAATTCCAGTATATATGCGCCATTTGTAGATGCTATAACTTAGTGTTTTTCATTTATAGCACAAAAAATAAAAAACCCAGATGTGATCAAATACCACTAAAAGAAAGCTCTATTTGTGAGGGGGGGAAGTAAATGACATAAATTGTATTTATGTACAGCATTGCATGACTACGCAATTGTCAAATAACGCAGTGCCATATCGCAAAAAAATGGCTTGGTCAGGAAGGGGGGGTAAAGCTTCTGCAGGGCGAGTGGTTAATACTAATTTCAATTGACATGCCCCCAGCATTGGCATCAGTGGCATTAAAATGTCCCCTCAACATTGGGGTCAGTGGAATAAAACAAACATCCTCCCAGGATCAGTGTTCAGTGGGTTTTACTTGCCTAAGAGCCACAGGCTACTTGTGCCACGCTGACTCCCAGCTAATTACATGATCCCCAGAACTCTGAAAGCACTCTTGGCCAAAAAATGACTTCTGCTGACAGTGACTGATTACATAGTACTGCTGTTGGGTGCTAGAATGAGTGTGCTAAGACTTAGCAAGTGGAATATGTCTTGGATTTTGTAGAAATCCCACAACAGTCCTCTGGGATCCAAAACAGTTGGGTGGTATGAGATTGTGTAACATCCTACAAGCTGTACAGAACGCTGCTGTCAAGAGTATATAATGGACAGAAAAGTGTACCCAATGAAGAAGTCTGGAGTATGTAATGTTTAAAACATACAAAGTGCAGTTCAGAGTATGTAATATATAGTATGCCATACAGATTGAAATTTCCTGTATATCTGTAATGTACAGCACGGTGCAGCTGTCTGGAGTATGAAACATACAGCACAGCAAACACTGTGCATCATTTTAGAGCAGGGTTCTCCAAACTTTTCAAATAAAGGCCAGTTTACTGTCCTTCAGACTTTATGGGGTTTGGATTGTGGCCAGTGGAGGTAGGAAATGTCCTGGGACCAGCATCAGTGAGAATAAACATGACTTCAGGGTTGGTGGTCAGTAGAAGGAGGAGTAGTGCTCCATCATTTGTATTAGTGGAAGAAATAGTGCCACATTGTTGGTGTCAATTGGAGAAATCATTCCCATCAATGATACTAGTTGGAGGAATAGTGCCCATCATTAGTGTCAGTGGCAGGAATTATGGCACACTGTTGGTGTCAGTAGAAGGAATAGTGCCTCATATCATCGGGAGGAAAAGTGCCCCAAGGGCCCGATTAAGGCTAGCAAAGGGCTGCAGTTTGGAGACCACTAGTTTAGAGTATGTAATAAACACCCTAGCATTAACAGTAGAGCAGTTACCCCTAAAGAAAGCCTCCCTATACTCATAGCCATCTTTAATGAAGGGCAAAAGGGGCAGCTGACCTGGGCCCAGTCATTGTTGCAGGGCCTAAAGCAGCTGCCCCATACTTTCCAACTGTACTGATTTACATTTCCTTGTCCCTTGAAGTCTTTGTTCTGGGCTGTGTCTGATATCTCAGTGTAAAGTGCTGTCACTTATGCTGCCCAGCTCTGTCCTATTGCAATTAGGGATGACTCCTGTGCAGATGGTGACAGCATTCATATGTAAATAACGGTGGTATTCATATGTAAATAGTTGCAGCAATATCACATTCATATGTATATTATGCCCCCATAGCTGCTGGTGGTCAGTGTAAATTCCCCCTTGTCAATTGTTTCCTATTCCCATTCCCCCTTAAAATGGTGGCCAGTGTAGAACGTTATTGGTTGTTGACATAAAATCCCCCATTACATTGGTTGTCAGTGTAAATTCTTTATTTCATTGGTGGACAGTGCAAACTCCCCATTACATTGGTGACCGGTGGCCAGTGTACATTTCCCTTTACATTGGTGGTAAGTGCAGAATTGCCCTTACACTGGTGGTCAGTGTAAATCCCCCTTACATTGGTCATCAGTTTTAATCCCCCCTAACGTTGGTGGCCGGTGTAAAAATGTCACGTTCCATCCCCATCCAGCACTGCCGCTGATCCCATCCACTACAAACACTGACACTGATCCCATTCCCCCCCAGCACTGCCACTTATCCCATCCTCTCCTCCACTGCCACTTATCCCCCACCACCACCACTGCCACTGATCCCATCAACCCCCCCAGCACTGCCACTGATCACACACCCCCCCTGCACTGCCATTGATCCCAGGAGTCCTAGGAGTTTTCTGTCTATTGGTGGGTTCCCTAACCATCTCCTCGCTGCCTGCACACCATGGACTGAGAAGATGTGCTGTAACCTTCAACAACCAATCAGTGAGCTGTAATTAAGTACTGTAACCTCTAGAAACCAATCAGTTAGTGGTAACAATGTGCAGTAACCTCTATCAACCAATGGGTGAGCAGTAATGATGTTCAGTAACCTCTAACAATCAATCAGTGAGCGGTAATAATGTGCAGTAATGTCTAGCAACCAACCAGTGACCAGTAATGATGTGCAGTAACCTCAAGCAACCAATCAGTGAACGATAAAGATTTGCAGTAATTTCTAGGAACCAATCAGTGAGCAGTAATGATGTTCTGTAACCTCTAGCGACCAAGCAGCAAGCAGAAATCATGTGCTGTGACCTCTAGCAACTAAACAGTGAGCCATAACGTGTGCTGTAACCTCTATCAACCAGTCAGTGAGTGGTAATGATATGCTGTAACCTCCAGCAATCAATTGCAATTGCTGCCTGATCTGCTGTAGTAAACTGATTTTGAGTTTAGCTGCTATTTATTGTATGTCTTAGAGCAGGTGGAGAGTGAAATTGCATGGGGGGGCAAGAAAATGTTTGTCCAATCAATAATAAAGATGGTCCTGCCTATACCACTGGTTGCTAAGAAAGCCCATTATATAAGTAGTAGTTTATAGTGGTCCCAAAGGCAAAAAGGTTTTTCTTACCTAAATGTGTTCTCTGCATTAGGGTACAAAATCTTTCAAATTTGCTCCCCCAGCCCCACTTAAACACCTACCTGAGCCCGATCTCAATCCAACGCTATTTCTGTCTGCAGCAGCACTTCTCCTTTCTTTCTCTTCTCCATTGGCTCCTGCTACTGTTAGTCGGATCAAGTGAGAAGGGAGCAAGAGCTGGGACCAAGCTGAACCAAGTGTGTCTATAGATGCACACAGCCCAGCTTGGGATCCAGCCCACACAAGTGCCACCATGGCAAGTGGCTTGCTATGGTGGCTCTCAGAGAAGAGGAGGAGCCAAGATCACAAGTGGGGGACCCCAGAAGAAGTTCAGTGAAGCTCTGTGCAAAACCGTTGTAACATGTTTGTTATTAAAAACAAAATGAACCTTTGCAATCACTTCAAATGCTATGTTTCATTTGTGGTCACTAATAAAATGTCCGCTTACATTCGCAGTCAGTGGAGAAATACTGATAACAACGTGTGATGTTCTTGATGGTTGCAATTAGCAATGTCAGTGTAATGAAGAGAAGAGGTTAGGACTAGATGTCATGTTGGTATAGAGGCAAGGGAGAAAACAGGTCTAGTTGCTCTCTAGCTAGGTAAGGCATCTGAGTGGTCTAGGAAACACTAGCTGCAATAACCTTTGAGAGGGCTCATTATTGAGAGCTGATATGAAATGGATGAGAAACAGGTGATGCAAATAGAATAAAGGAGATGGAAGATGTGTTGGATCCTGGCAAGAGGTCTTAAGCAACTGCTGTTGCTTACTGTTAAAATCTGTGCTCCTACAGTTCTGATTACTTTAGAAGTGGTGATCTTTGAATATGATGTTGGGTTGGAGATGCCAGGTGGTGTGCAGGGTTTTGTAAGTGGTGAGCACTGTTGGTGAACTTGGGGGCTGCAGTGGACAGAACTATGAGGAAGGCTAGTAAAATCACACTTTTCCTATTAGAGTGATTTGTCAGTGACTGGGCAAAAAAAGGAAGAATGTGCAGGCAACTGAAAGGGGGACCATCGCTGTGTATCTGGGGTGGTATTGCCTACCCATGACTGGCCCTGCACTTGCCCAAGTCCATTAGCACAATATTCTCTGCCATTGCATGCTTATACATCTAAAATTGTGAAGGTAGTAGGTATTCACAAAGCTTGATTATGCCACAATTAAATCACTGTAATTGGAGGCAGCGGTTTGACAGAATTTGATTACATCAGCCAAAGTAGCTTGTGTAGAACAATAGGAACACACAAGTATATAGATTCTTCCCTCGGCAGTCTTGGCACCCAAGGCCACAGCCTATATAGCCGACTAGCGAATCCAACATTGATGTGAAGACTCTTAACAAGAATCCCATTAAACAAATCATTTCATTTTAAGTGGTGCCCTAAAAGCAACTTTGCTCCAGCAGGGTCCAGTCACCCATGGTATATAGATAATAGTTGTCCTTTCCAAAGACTGACAGATCTCAATACCTGATGAGATCAATCACTATCATAGCTGCAACACTGGTTCTTCAGACTTTCTTATTGACTTATGTCTGCTTACAGGGCCAGGTGAAGACTTCCATAATCACAAGACAATCTGTAAACATTGACACAAGAGTATGCATTGCTTAAACTGAGAGCAAACAGACATACAGCATTTAGATAAGGTGTGGGAGATAAAGGGCAAGGACACAAAAATATAACTAAATAAATGGTCTGTTTAAACCCAGATTGTGAAACCCTATATGCTTTAGTCTGCTGTATGCCTGTTCTGTTTCTAGCAGTGCACGTAAATACAATGTTTTTCCAGCTACTCACATTACATATCAGTTGCAATGAAATAGAATATATAAAGTTCAACCTGGAAGAGTTTAAGGGCCAGTTCCCACTACATGCGTTTCAGTTTCTTTTTTTCTGCATCCAAAACGCACAGAAAGTAGGTTATACGGTTGTCAATGTCATAGTTCACATCAGTGCTTGCAGTTCCAGTGCATTTAAGTTGCAGAAAAAAAAAAAGTAGAACATGCTGCATTTTTTTCTGCACAGAACTGTACTGGAACGCAGTAAAACACATAAAAAATGCACCGGAACACACTGGAATGTACCGAAACACACCAAAAAATGCACTGGAACGCACATGTCCCTAACTGAATTGAAGAAGAAGAGAGGGGAAAAAATGAACTGGAATGCATAAAAACACACTGGAAAACATAAATGAATCAAAAGCACCGGAACACGCCAAAAAATGCAAACAGAACGCATCTGGACACCTTATGGCCAGTTCACACCACAAAAACACACTCTGGATGCATTTCGAATACGTTTTTTCTTACAGTTCATACCACACTCCATTCTGGTGCAGTTTTGATGCAGTTTTCTATGTTCCAGTACAGTTCTGTGCAGAAAAAATGCAGCATGTTCTACTTTTTTTTCTGCAGGAACGGACAGGAACCGACTGCACTAGTTTGAACTAGGGCCATTGGAACACATGGAAAACACTGTGCATGCATTTATGATGCAGAAAAAAAAACGCAGTGGACTGCATCTGGTGTGAGCTAGCCATTACTGTCATAATTAAAAATTCTACTATGACGCAGCCAGTAAAGTTAACTGCAGCTAGGCGCCAAATGTTACTTCCAAAAACCTTTAAACCTATAATAGTAGAATAATGTTTAAATTTGTCTACCAGGGACATTTGCTAATTTTTTTGCACATGGGAAGCTATAAAACCATGGCTCACCTGCCTGTTTTTACCACAATTCTGCAACTCAGCCAACCATATGTATATCTTAAATTCACTGGATTGTTTTTTACTGAACTTCTGTGATTAAATAAAAAGTTTGGAATCCTAAACTATGTGTTTTCCCTACACTGTCAGGATTATATCTGCGATGCTTGAATAATTGCACTCTACAATGTGGACTTGTCCTTACACTGGTAAAACTAGAGCTGATGCTGGATCCAGCACCTCCTACCTGTACCATGACTTCAGTTTTCTCAATGAATTCTGAATAATACTTTGTAACATCTGCAGAACTGTAGGGTGATCCCAGAAAGGGCTGCTCCTAATATATCATGTGTCAGGATGCTGAGTGTGGGGCATGTGGATAGAGAAAGGAGGTAGAAGGACAGGTGAATCTGGATTTGGCAAGGGAGAGAGAGAGAGGCAACTGCTTGTGGACCAGGGGGGCATAAAGGAGGCAATGCATGCTGTGGAAACAAGGACATTACACTGGCACAACCAGCTGCCTTGACCCATTCCGGCCTGTGTTTCTAGTGCTTAGGTAATATACCGTAACTGTGGCAGTTTACTTGGAAGCTAAACTCCAAATCAAAGGCATTCCCAGCAGGGGGCGGACTGACCATTTGGAAACTCGGGCACTGCCCGAGGGCCCGGGGTCAGTAGGGGGCCCCATGAGATGCCCCTGATACCTTTTTCATAGGCTTTTTTGAGTTTGGGCAAGGACACAGGGGTCCCATGATCCCCTATTGCCCGGGGGCCCTATGAGTTGTCAGTCTGCCCCTGTTCCCAGCAATAAAATGGTGAGGAGCTCTATGCTAATCATAAGGTGTTTGTTTTATCAAAGCTGCCAATCATTTTTTTGCTGTTATCTGATATTTGCATGCAGGTACCCCCTTTGATGGGCACTTTGAGCTTATCTTAACTACAAAGGTCAGGTTTGATGTATGGTTCAATATGAATATAGACATACTCCTAGGAAATGGATGTGTGGCTACCTAGTTTCCTTGGCACTGCTGTTAACCCTCAGCATACTCTCTCCAGCCTGTCTTAAAGGTTTCAAATCTTGTCCATGAGCTGGCCATTCACTGGCACACTAGTGGCATTCCTCAAACAGACTCCTGGACATTTTTTTCTCTATTGACATTACTGATGTAAGGAATTTTCCATCCATCATTTTTATACAGTACCATTATTAACCTCTATAATATTCAACTACATCTAAATGCCATTAAACCATATGCACCACTATTACACTGTTTACATTTGTGATGGCACACAAAGCACACCATCACAATTGCCTCATATCAATATGTTGGCAGGTGCAGCTTATCCTCCACTCTGTAGGCAGTGCTGCTGTGCAGATGGAGTGGAGGCTGGGAGGGATTTTCTCTGCAGACTCTGTAGGTGTCACCAGGGAGTCAGTGGTCCAACTGGACACTGCAACACTGAGGGACCTTTTGGCAGTCATCTTTAGTATGGGCACTGTTAATAAATGGTAGTGGTTTGCAGCTTAGGGTGGAAGTGATTGAACTGCAGGAAAAGACTACTACTGTGGGACACTGCCTTTGAGAGAAAGTAAAATAGAGAGAGACAATAGTGAAAAGATATTGAGTAAAGAAGGAACCAGACAGTAGTGTTTACATATGGTAATACCCTTATATATTGATAGCATAATTCTGATCTATGATATATACCCCACTACTCAGTGTGCTCTGGAAAACACCCATTTAAGGATCTGACCAGTGCCTTTGCAGCAGGAGAGGCATACCCTGGTAGAAAATGGAGCTGATTTTATAATGAGGAACACATGCGTGTATGTGTGCACAGTTGCACGTCTAGTTAGGCTTCCATTCCTGCAAATGTGCACATTTATATGCATGCACATGATCCTTAATGCTGGCACGAGCTTCCTGATATCTGCTGCCATGATGTCCCCGACAACCAACCTAGCAGGGGAGTTCCATAACAAGATACTCCATGTGAGCTTGTGTGATGCCATAGAGATAAGTCAGGAAAGAAAAAGTTTGGTAAGTATTAGTAATAAATTTTCTTGACATCTCCATTGCATCGCACATGGGAGATGACCTCCAAAGAATGGTTGTGATACATTAATTTGTAATCTTTCTTAGAAACAGTAGAGAGTACTTTTTACCCAAATTTAACAGTAGTGAGTGTAATAAAATCTACACAGTGGTGAGACAGGAACTTCTTCGGCGTTGACCATGTTGCTGCCTTGCAGATCGTCTTGATGATGACCATCCGTGAAGCCACCCATGATGCGCACTTACTGTGTTGAGGTGTGTTTACATTATAGATCTTGGTGATCTAGTAGATCATTTCCTCAGGGATGCCTCCCTGCCCCTATTTCTCCCTTGGAGAATCAAGAACAGTTTTCCTAACTCTGCTATTACATAGCTAGTCTGGCTGAAAAAAAACAAAAGTCCATCCAGTTCCACCATTAAAAAAAAGAAAGAAAATAAAGGTTATAATCCTATACCCACAGTTGATCCAGAGGAAGGCAAAAATGCCCAGCGAAGCATGATCCAATTTGCTCCTGCAGGGAAAAAAATTCCTTCCTGATCCCCCGAGAGGCAATCAGATATTCCCTGGATCAACTTTACCTAGCAAATGTTAGTATCCAGTTATATTCTGTGTATCTAAGAAATAATCCAGGCTTTTTTGAAGCAATTCACTGAGCTGGCCAGAACCAAATGAGGGAGTCTATTCCACATTTTCACAGCTTTCACTGTGAAGAAACCTTTCCGTTTTTGGAGATTAAATTTATCTTCCTCCAGACGTAAAGAGTGCCCCCTTGTCCTCTGTGATGACCTCAGGGTGAATAGTTCTACACAGAGTTCACTATATGAACCACTGATGTATTTATACATGTTGATCATATCCCCCTTAATCTCCTCTTCTCAACAGAGAATAAATTCACTTCCTCTAATCTTTCCTCATAGCTGAGCTCCTCCATGCCTCTTATCAGTTTGGTTGCCCTTCTCTGTACTTTGTCCAGTTCCCCAATGTTCTTTTTGTGAATTAGTGCCCACAACTGAACTGCATATTCCAGATGAGGCCTTACTAATGATTTGTACCGGGGTAATATGATATCTCTCTCTCTGTAGTCTATACCTCTTTTAATACAAGAGAGGATTTTGCTCGCTTTAGAAACCGCAGCTTGGCATTGCATGCCATTATTAAGCTTGTGATCTACCAGAACTCCCAGATCCTTCTCCACCATTGATTTCCCCAGTTGTAGATTGTAAGAAGGAAAAATAATTTTTAATAAACTGCCATTACAAAATGCCATGTGTAGAAATTATATTGGTAATGGTATCTGCATTCACTTTCTTTTTTCAGACTGGCCAGCAGATTGTGGAATCGCATTTTTTCAACAAAACACAGCAGGAAGGATTGTGTCTGGAAATGAAGTGCGCCCGTTCTCCTGGCCTTGGCAGGTTTCCTTGCAGGTACAATTTGTTGCCAGTTTTAGATTTGATGAGTTTTTGGTGTGTCACCTTGCCATGATTTCCAAACTGACAAATGTATAGAACAAAAAACTAGTTTACATTTTATACTCTAATGAACATTGGCGTGAACATTACTTGGTCAAATATCACGACAAAAACATCACTGCATCATCCAAGCAACACCTAAAAATTCCTTCTAGAAATTCCCAAACTTACCGTAACTACCACACTGAATGTGAGGCCTTGCTCCCCCTATCAGAACCCAATAATTTTATCAAGAATGCAAAGTTTTTGGTAGATTTTTAGCTGTGAGCCTGTGCCTTGATGTCACAAATTCTGCATGAGTATTCTGAGCAGAGAACTACAGGCTCCAGACCCGGACCAGTCATAGGATACACAGGGTATTTGCCAGGTGGGCTGGGGCCACATGTCCTTACAAGAGAGCTCCAGAGGGTGGGATTGCTGGAGGCCATCAAACACTTCCCTGAGCTGCAGGCCATGGAGCAGCAGCTGGTGGTGATGGGGGTCTGGAACAGCAGGCTGCTTGTTAACTTCCTCAGCCCATATATATTCTGGGACAGCTCTGGGGCTGGCCACAGGCGCTCGCATGGAGGAGGAGGAGGAGGAGGTGGTGGACACAGACACATGCATGGGGGAAGAGGAACCAGGGAGAGAGATTGGCAGGAGAGGGGGCCGCTCTGAACTGGGAGGAGACCAACAACCTGGTGGAGAACTAAGCCAACAGGCTGTCCATGGAGGTGGTGCCGGGGAAGCACGGTAAAGGTCACTCCAAATTTCAGAGCAACATGCCCGTTACTGGAGGCAACATAGTTAAATGTGTTGATGCAGGCAATTTTTAACTATTACTACATGTCCCTCCAGATAGGCAACTAGCGTACATGGACTCAGCCCACTTTCCTCTATGGGCCATTAAATGGAAACAGACTGCCTGTCCACTTCCATCCAACTATGATCTGATCACAGATGGATGGGGAACAGATCCCCATCCATATGCTTTTAGCAGATAGGGTCAGATGTCTCCATAGAGGGCAATGGGTGGTCTCATCAGGTCCGCCTGAAAAACTGACAGGTGTACCTGATCGGTACTTCTATGTGGAAGGGGCTTAAACTTGAAAATATTGAGATCAAATAGAATCTTAGTTCACCTTTGGGAGCATGTTACACCTTATTATTATACAGTATTTATATAGTGCCAACAGTTTGCTCAGCGCTGTACATTACAATGGGAGACAGTACACGAGACAGTACAGTAACAATACAATTCGATACACGAGGGGTTCAAGGGCCCTGCTCCTTGGAGCTTACAATCTAGGAGGGAGGGGATAGGGGTACAGGAGGAAATAGCTGTGGGGGATGGAGTGGTAGGAAGAGTGGAGGAGATCGGCAATTAGCTGAGGGCAGGGTAGGCTTCCCTGAAGAGATGGGTTTTCAGAGTGCGCCTAAAGGAGAGTAGGTGATAGTCTGATGGATTGGGGTAGGGAGTTCCAGAGGATGGGGGAAGCCCTGGAGAAGTCCTGGAGATGGGCATGGGAGGAGGAGACCAGGGAACTAGAGCAAAGGAGGTCTTGTGAGGAGCAGAGAGTACGTTTTGGGTGGTATTTGGATATCAGGTCAGTGATGTAGTTTGGGGCAGTGTTATGAACAGCTTTGTACATCAGTGTTAGCATTTTGAATTTTATCCGTTGGGCAATCGGAAGCCAGTGGAGGGATTGGCAGAGGGGGGTGGCAAATAGTAAGGTGCATGAGTCTGTCTGCAGTATTCAGGATAGACTGAAGCGGGAATAGCCTGTGGTGAGGTAAGCCGGTGAGGAGGGAGTTACAGTAGTCAAGTCATGATATAATAAGGGAGTGAATGAGTTGCTTAGTAGTTTCCAGGGTTAGGAACGGACGTATTTTGAAGATGTTTCGAAGGTGGAGTCTACCTTATCCCCATATTTAGGGTGTAACATGCTCCAGCAGTCTTCCAAATCCCCAATTTCCCCAATGGGACACAGATGGATAAAAAAAAGCCTAAATAAAGCTATCCAAAATGAAGAAAAACAGTTTGCCTTTAGTTCTACTTTCTTGTTCAAACAATTTTATTGGCATTATAACATAGGGATAGAGACATTAACAGTAGGCATTAGACATTATATTGACAACAAAATGCAGGGGTAAATATGCACAGTAGCAATGTTTTTATATAGAGGAGGAGAGAAAGAGTCAAGAAAACAATGCAGCATATCTTATGGTATCAAGTGAATAAAAATATTAGCAAGAGGTAGTAACATATCAGAAAGAATTTGATCAGTGAGGGTAATGACTCTCCAGAGCTACGTGGAGAGTTAGGAATAGACAGAGGAGGACCGAGGAAAGGGGGGGGGAGAAGGGTGTTGGGGATGACTCCATGATTGATAGGGAAGGATGTAATTATTTTGTGTGACCAGTTAGAAGTGGTACCAGAATAGTGCTGAAAATATATAGTTTGCATATCAGGGAAGAAGAAGTGATTCATCAAAATTTTGCGGGAGGAAACACTCTACCCCGGGATTCCAAACATTCAGGAACTTAGGGATTGCATCAAGGATTGTGGCTTCAACCTTTACGTGTATCATGGTTTGAGTTACCCTAGTTTTAACATCAGCAGTGCTTAAAGTGGGGGTTTTCCAGGATTTTGCTATGATCTGCTTGGCCGCTGTGGTTACTTGCAGGATGAGTTTGAATTGTGATGAAGTTACGCCAGGAGGGTGTAGATTGAGAAGAGCTGTTGTCGGAGTAGGTTGAAGAGAGTTTTCACTAAGTTTAGATATCATATTAAAGACATCAGCCCAGAAGATTTGGGCTATTGGGCAGTCCCACCAGATGTGATAATGTGTTCCCGGGTCTGCACAGCCTCTGAAGCAGTTGGGGGAGTAGTTAGGGGTGTATTTTGCGATTCTTACTGGAACCAAGTACCAACGAGTTAGAACTTTATAATTGGTTTCCAAGGCTACAACATTCTGTGAAGATGGTTTTGTGTTGGCCCAGATGTGGTCCCAATCAGATGGATCTAATTGTCTGTTTAGGTCTGTTTCCTACCTGTGGGTATATGAAGGGGGGAATGCAGTTCCCGAAGTTGTGAGAAGAGAATATAAGCATGAAATGAGGCCGCGCCTATGGGGATCTTTATACAAAGGGAGACATGGTATTAGTTTGGTTGGGTATTATAGTGTAGGGGCCGTAGAAGTGTTGTAATTGTAAATATCTGAATATTTCAGAAGCTGGGAGGCTGTATGTTTCTTGTAATGAAGCAAAGGATTTGAATTTGTTCCTCTGCAGGAAATGATGGGTGCGGAGAAGGTTAGCAGAGGTCCATACTTTGAATGAGAGTGGCGATGACCATGCCGGGGGAAAAGCTGGGTTCTTGAGATACGAGAGTAAGGGGTTATGTAATGATTGGAGAAGGTAGCGAGTCTTCAGTTTGTCCCATAATGATAGAAAGTGAGAGGTGATGGGGTTTGTTATCAAGCAGCGATCAACTGGTCTTAGCCAAAGTAAATTATCCGTGTACAGGGGGTCACAACCCATTGAGGAATTTCATAGGTCGCATGGTATTTTGGCAGCTGTGCTAAGTGTGCCGTCTGGTAATATTTACCGATATTGGGAAGACCAAGACCGCCATTGAGTTTGGAGCGGAAGAGGGTGGAGCAGGGTATGTGGGGGCGAACAGCGCCCCAAACGTAGGAGAAAATGTGACGTTGTAGTATGCGGAGATAATAGGGAGGTACTGGGATTGGGAGAACTCTGAATAAATATAAGATTTTTGGGAGTATTGACATCTTTATGACTGCTATTCTGCCTAGCCATGCGAGTGGTAGGGAGGACCATTTAGTCATAAGAGCAGTAAGATGAGTTAGCATAGGAGTATAGTTAGCTGCATAAAGATCTAATATATTGGGGGTCAATTTGATACCCAAGAAAGGAATATGATGCTATGACCAAGGAAATGGTAGAATCTGTTTCAAGTGGGCCAACTCTGTAGGGGGGAGGGAGATATTAAGTGCCATAGATTTTTGGGGATTTATTATAAGGCCAGAGAGTGAGCCAGACCACTCGAGAATCCAGAGGAGGGAAGGAGAGGAAGTCAAGGGAGAAGTGAGAAAAAAGTAGGACATCATCCGCAAAGAGGCATAATTTGTGGTGAGAGCCACCTATCTCAAGTCCTCGGACATCCGGATTAGCTCTAATTAGAAGGGCTAGTGGTTCTATGGCCAAAGCAAAGAGTAAGGGGGAAAGAAGGCAGCCCTGCCTTGTGCCTCGAGAGGTTGAAAAATGTGTAGACCTGTGTCCTAGGTGTCTAATTCTGGCCGAAGGCTCTCGGTATAGTGAGAAAATCCAGGTTAAAAAGTGAGGGCCAAAGCCCCAACGGCTCAGAATGTAGCGTAGATACGGTCATGATACTGTATCAAATGCCTTCCGGATGTCCAAGAACAGGAAACAGGCAGGAATGTTGCGGGATTTAGCAAGAGAATCGCGCGTCTGACGTTATCTCCGGCTTGTCGAGTTGGAATAAATCCCACTTGGTCATTATGGATTAGAGAACCTATACACATATTAAGGCTTATGGAAAGAATTTTGCCAAGTAGTTTGATATCAATGTTGAGGAGGGAGATTGGCGTGTAATTGGACCACTGCATGTGATCCGAATTGGGTTTTGGGATCATTGAGATGTTAGCTTGTACTGTTTCTAGGTTGAAGGTATGGCCCGATAATATGGCATTAAAAGCATTAGTAAGGAAGGGCATTAGAAAGTGGGCAAATTTTTTGTATGTAATATGTGGCGGAAAAACCGTCTGGTCCTGGGCGTTTACGAAGCTTTACATTTTTAATAGCGTTTAAGGTTTCGGTTGGGGTGATGGGTTGTTCTAATGCTGCCATTTGGTGTTCAGAAAGTGTCGCGAAGGAGATGGGGGGCCAGGAGGGTGTCGGCCTGGGCGGGGTCAAAGGGTGTGGAGGGAGAATAAAGTCATGAAAGATGTTTGTGAAAGATTTGTGGGATGCGTTCCGGATTACTAGTAAGGTTGCCAGAAGAGGTGCGTATTCGAATAGGTCTAGTAATCTGATCAGGCCTACGTAGCGAAAGAGCTAGGAAGGTATTGGGTTTATTTGCTTTTGTATAGTATTTCTGTCGAGATCTACGAAGTGAAAGCTCCGCCTGGTCCGTGAGAAAAAGATCAAGAGCTAATCGAGCTTGCTCCAGAGCTTCACGGTTGGCTGATGTAGGGGTCGCTTGGAAGGCTTGATGGGATTGGTTGTAAGTTCGTTCTCGAGAGAGATGTCGCTGTCATTTCACTTTATTTAAAAAGGATGCTTTGCTAATGCAGAATCCCCGTAGAACCAGTTTATGCACTTCCCAGAGGAGGAGAGGAGAAATATCAGGTGTTTGGTTTAGAGATAAGTAATCTTTGAGAGCGACTTTGATTTCTGAACAGTGAGCTGGATTTGCTAATAAGTTGTCATTAATGATCCAGGAGGGGTCAGTAGGGGATGGGGCTAGGAAGCCATGGAAGTGAGTACGGCGCTATGATCTGACCAAGGGATTGGAAGTATTTCAGAGGTCAAGAGCCGGGAGGAGGAGCTGGCAGTTATGAGAATGTGATCTATCCTAGAGGAGGTCTTATGGGGGTGTGAGTAGAAAGTGTATTGACGCTTAGTTGGGTTAAGTTCCCTCCAGGTATCTATCATGCAATGACGCTGTAGCATGGGTTGAAGGATTTTCTTCGGGGTAGGGAGGGAGGAAGGTTGGGGAGATTTGTCAAGGAAGGGATATAAGGTACAGTTTGAGTCTCCACAGACAAACAGAGTACCTCACTTGTGGTGATCTATAACCGATAATAAGTGGGAAAGGAATGGTAGGGGACCTTGGTTCAGGGGAATAATATGTAGCTATGGTAACGTCCACATCCAAGAGTTGTCCTGTTAGTAGGAGATAACAGCCCTCTGGGTCTTTGATTTCATTACATAATGTAAAGGGTGTTGTGCGGTGGAAGGCGACGAGTATCCCTCTGCATTTGGTTGTGGCTGAGGCCGTGTAGACCTGTGGGTAACAGGGGCCAAAAAACTTGGGAGTGGAATTGGGAGTGTAGTGTGTTTCTTGCAGGCAGACTACATGGCCTTAAGTGATGCAAAAGAGCGGAAGGCTTTGTTGAGTTTCTGTGGCGTGTTGAGGCCCTGAACATTCAGGGTGAGAATATTTAACAAGCCCATAGGGAGAGTGTATGTTGTATTGAATAATAACGTATTGCCAGCTGTGAAGAGGCTGGTAGTCACTGTGTGAGATGGTCTGAATGCATAGGAGGTTGGGTGAGGTCATGGAGCCATATGAAGGGAAGGGTGAGAGGATATGAATAGGGAAAGGTACCAGGAAAAGGGTGTACAGGGCCATTCTAGGCCTGAGAAGTGGTCCCTGGGACCACCCAAAATCAGGGTGGTCCCGGGAGCTGTAATAGCCGAAGTGCTAGTAAATAAACAATAGCACAGGGGCTAATGGAGAGTGCACAGGTACGCAGACCGTGGGGATGACAGCATTTAAATACATGTATAGTAATGAGATCCCGGAAAAGAGTAGGTAAATATATTCCCAAACAATTCGAGGGGTCCTGAGCTCGGGCGGCATTGGGTGTGAAGGCGGACCAATTGGAATGAGGAGAAGTGGTATCCTATGCCACCAGAGCTGAGGCCTCTGTACACAGCGGTATATAAGGATCGACAGGCTCTCAAGGATATAGAAGAGACAAAAAGTTAAAGTAACCATCAACTTATGAGGAAAACCAAAAAGAAGGGATTTTCCAAAAACAAATACCAAAAAGAGGAGAAAAAAGGGGGCTAAACAAGCCCTGGGGACTAGGATAAGGATACATACAGTTGTGTCCAAAATTATTCAACCCCCACTGAAATTGAGTGTTTTGGCCAGTTTGACATTGCTTTTGATCATTCAGTCATCTTGCTTACATTTACATTAAAGAGGCACTTGTAGGTCAGACAAATATAACATAACAGTTATAATGAAATAACCACAAATGTCTTTTCTGTGCTCACAGCATTATCAGTTTTATTCAACCCCCAAGTGACATTCAATCTTAGTACTTAGTACAGCATCCTTTTACAGTTATAACAGCTTTTAAACGTGAAGCATAGCTTGACACAAGTGTCTTGCAGCGATCTACGGGTATCTTCGCCCATTCTTCATGGGCAAAGGCCTCCAGTTCAGTCACATTCTTAGGCTTGCGCACTGCAACTGCTTTCTTTAAGTCCCACCAGAGGTTCTCAATCGGATTTAAGTCTGGTGACTGCGATGGCCACTCCAAAATGTTCCAGCCTTTCCTCTGCAACCATGCTCTAGTGGACTTGGAGGTATGCTTGGGATCATTGTCCTGTTGAAAGGTCCAACGTCTCCCAAGCCTCAGGTGTGTGACGGACTGCATCACGTTTCCATCCAATATCTCCTGGTACTGAAGAGAATTCATGGTACCTTGCACACGCTGAAGCTTCCCTGTACCTGCAGAAGCAAAACAGCCCCAAAGCATGATTGACCCTCCACCATGCTTCACAGTAGGCAAGGTGTTCTTTTCATCATAGGCCTTGTTCTTCCTCCTCCAAACATAGCGTTGATCCATGGGCCCAAACAGTTCTAATTTTGTTTCATCAGTCCACAGAACACTATCCCACAACTTTTGTGGTTTGTCCACATGGCTTTTGGCATACTGCAGTCGACTCTTCTTATTCTTTGGAGACAGCAAGGGGGTACGCCTGGGAGTTCTGGCACGGAGGCCTTCATTACGCAGTGTGCGTCTTATTGTCTGGGCTGAAACTTCTGTACCCACATCTGACAAATCTTTTCTCAGTTCCTCAGCAGTCACACGGGGACTTCTCTCCACTCTACGCTTCAGGTAGCGCACAGCAGTCGAAGTCAGCATCTTCTTTCTGCCACGACCAGGTAGCGTTTCAACAGTGCCCTTTGCCTTGAATTTGCGAATGATGCTTCCTAAGGTGTCTCTTGGTATGTTTAACATCTTTGCAATCTTCTTATAGCCATTGCCCTTCCTGTGAAGAGAAATCACCTCTTCTCTTGTCTTCCTGGACCATTCTCTTGCCTTCACCATGTTTGTAACCACACCAGTAAATGTCTAGAAGGAGCTGAGTATCACAGTCATTTTAAAGCTGCCTAATTGGTGCTTATTATGCTTGATTGCTGCTCGGTGACATCCACAGGTGTTTTCAATACCTGATGGAAAGCACCTGTATGAACCTCTGTTCTTCAGAGTGGTAGTCTTTAAGGGGTTGAATAATTGTGGCAATGAAGAAACCACATAAGAACCATTTACTACTGTATTACATAAACAATTGATGTCATTTTAGTTGCATTTGGGTAGTTACAACGTCCTTGTAGGATTTGATTCTGAATACAATTCCAAATGTACACTATAGTCCCTAAACCCCTTTACAGCATTGGGGGTTGAATAATTTTGGACACAACTGTAACGCCTGCATCAGAGTGTGAAGCAGGGAAAGTAGGCACCATGGGTGGTAACTTCAACGCTGACTAAATGATAGGTAGTCTGGTGTATGTGGTATTGTAGAAGGTGAAGGAGAAGGACGCGGTTCAGTCCATGGTGTCTTGTGGAGATGGGCCCAGTGATCAGAAACACCCTCGTTTGTGGACACTGAGTTGACCATCGGTGGAGAGTGGGGATAGGATTTCCGTGTTGAGCAGGATGTAGATCTCCATTTGGAACTCTTTGAAGCTGTTGTTGAAGAGTGTAGCTGAAGGTTCCGCAGGGTGTCCAGTAGGTCTTCTGGGGTTTTGCAAGTGTAGTCTCGGGTCTGATATCGGTAACTCACTGTGAAGGGGAAGCTCCATTTATATGGTATCGCATGTTGCTGAAGCGCTTGCAGATGGGGCTTCGTAGCCCTACGTTTAGCGATGGTTGTAGGGCAGAGGTCTTGAAACAGTTGGTAGGTGTGACTTTGAAATTGCAGGGATTCCGCGTTGCGGGCTGCTTGTAAGAGCAGCCATCAGGGCTCTGTGGAGCTAATGCCCTATCAACCCTGTCCATTTCTAGTCGTTCAATTGGAATGGCTGGGGCAAGCTCTTGGAATAGCACTGTTACGGTTGATTGGACATTGACGATCGATTCTGGAAGGCCACGGATTCGTAAATTTGAGCGCCTTGCCTGATTTTCAAAGTCCTTGAGGCGCGTTAGCAGCGTTGCGTTTTTGTCATGCAGGAGGTCAAGGTCGTCAGCATGTGTCTGAAATGAGGCGTCAAGATCGTCTACTCTCTGTTCTAGGTCAGCAGTGCGTTGTCCTAGTTCGCAGATTTCTCTGGACAGTGTAGCGGTGATACGGTCAGAGGTTTGCTTGAGTGCTTTGTGTAGCATCCTCCCAAATCGTGCTAGAAGGTCAGGGGATGTAAGGTCAGGTGTTGGAGCGTGTGTGGGGGTGTCTGGTTCAATATCAGACTCACCTCTGATGCGCAGGGATGGCTGGGCTGTGTATCCTGCAGAGCTTCATACGATTTTGCAGCCTGCTTGCTACCTTGTAATGGAGCGGTGGCCATCTTGGAGGAGGCCTTTGCCAGTGCCTCCTTTATAGTCTTATGTCTTTAGAAATATTTCCCTTTATATTATTATATAGTTAAAGATCTACATTATACATGATTTGTCATTTACTATGATGCCCAATAGGAGTAGATCCAAACCATAATAGATAAATAAATATACAAATATAAACAATTCTAGAAAAGAAAAGACATGATCTAGTTAATCCATTAAATTACATAAATAAAAGTAAAAATCAAACACTGATAAATCACTGTATAAAACTATATATAAAATTCTTAGAAATTTCTAAATCAAACACTGATAAATCACTGTATAAAACTATATATAAAATTCTCTGAAATTTCAGAGAATTTTATATATAGTTTTATACAGTGATTTATCAGTGTTTGATTTTTACTTTTATTTGTGTCATTTAATGGATTAACTAGATCGTGTCTATCCTATTCTAGAATTGTTTATATTTTTATATTTATTTATCTATTATGGTTTTACATTGTGGCATTTTATTTATTTTGCTATGGATTATTATTAAATTTTTTATATATTTACCCATTTTTATATATACCATTAACTTTTCATATACACTAGTAATTTTTTATATATATCATTAATTTTTATATACATCAACATTTTCTAAATAATTTACCATATCACACGATTTACACTGTTTTACCTCTGGTGGTTTCCAATTATCTATTTATTTTTTTGGTACAAACCATTAACTGTGCAATATTGGCATGATTATTAATTATCTATCATGCCAAAGTGTATTGTTTACCAATTTTGTGTTTGGAATTTTGCTTAGACATATTTTGAATCATTCTGCATTCATTATGAGCTGCGATTTAATTTGCATATTTTACAATCTGACAATTGGTTCTTCCTTGCTAATTAGGGGTTAACGCTTGCTGTAGTAGTTATCCCTTGGTTTTTTACCTCTTTCCTGGTGTATATGTACTTATTTTTTGAGAAATAATGTCTTGAACAACTTCAACAGTTGTTTTTGCGACTTTAATCCATGGCAAAATGGCGTCCATACGATGCACATGCGCACTTCATGCTCTTTGGCAAAATGGCAGTGACGTAGTGCGCATGCCCCATTTTTCCTATGTAAGGAATCAGCGTCTGTCATGGCGGTGTTGGTCTCCCCTCTGAGGACTTGCATGGCACGAAAAGCTTTAGGAGGAGCCAACACGCCGTGACGTCACGCCGCCGGAGCCACATGAAGGTCCGGCGGCCATCTTTACCATTGGTCAGTGCTGCGTTCACTCTGCAATACTGTTATCCTTTTTTACCTTTTTAAAAAAATTTCTCCATGGAATAAAAGATTTTAATTACTACACTATGGGCACTTCTTTTGTGGCTCTTTTATGGAGCTATTAAGTTACAGAGCCTTCTCATGATTCTGACCCATCCAAGCACCCAGAGGAGGGAATCCCTGTAACACAGGCTGCAGACCCATCCATTCTTAAAGGGGACCTCTGGATGAGCAGACCTTTTATCCAGCCCAAGAAATTTCTGCTGTGCTGTTCCATACCTGGAAGGAAGTTTACCATACACCTGGCATATCCCGCTCCCTTAAGTGGACCGTGGTGGATATATTTATATGCACATATTCAATGCACATCTGGTGAGTGCGCAATTTTACTATTACTTCCAAGCACAAGCATCTGAGTTCTGCTGCAGTTGGGATCTTATATTTATATACATTGATTATTTATGAACTTTTATCCATCACTTTTATTTACTACTTTAGCGCTGCACTTCTTATTTAAAGTGTGGGAAATTATTTACATAGTGTAGAGTAGTCAGTACTCTGCATTGCCTACACCATCATGATTTACATGAGTGAGCATCATACAGTATACTGGATATCCAAATACAGAAATCACAGATTTTAGTGTGAGCAACACATAATGGGAATATGTTATTTCTTACCTAACATAAGGTATTAAGCCTAAAAACAAAAAAATATTATATTGCAGCTTACCAATGCTACATTAGTTTTTTTTATACTTTTTTTCCTCTATTGTCACCTGGTGATCCTTCCAGTAAGCTGTCTGGGAAACATGGCAGTGAGAGGATTGAGACAAACCATTTAGGACTGACAAGAGTGCTTACAATGGTCCTCTTTTATAAATTTAGGTGAAACCTTTATCCCAAAAGGAAAACTACTGTTTCTGTAACTGCTTAAAAATGTCAGTAGGAGCTTGGCAAATGAAAAGGTGAACTAAAATCCTGCTGAAGGATTGATGAATAAAATTGATCCGTGCTCCTGTCGCTGATCTAAAATCTTCTTTTTTATTTTATCAACCACAGTAAAAACATCACAGGTACAGAAGGTTGACGCATTTCGGCTTAGTAAGCCTTAGTCATAACCTAGATATAGGGTATGACTAAGGCTTGCTGAGCTGAAACGCATCAACCTTCTGTACCAGTGATTTTTGTACTGTGGTCAATTAATTTAAAAAAGATTTTAGAGCAGTGGTGGTAGTGTGGATTAATTTTATTCATCAATCCTTGAGCAGACGAGAACCTGTGGATGATGCACCTGCCCAGCTCTTGTGATGAGCATTAGACGAGTAGTAGCACCTTTTTTTCTCCTTGGACCTACGATCTTGCACCATTCCCACATCTCTGGTCCCTACTGTACTTACCTCCTTAGGTGATGTGCTGTCAGTGGCCACACAACTGGTGTAGCAGTGCAAGGATTTAAAATCCCTGCTCTTTTATCTCTTCTTTCTTCAGCACTTTTCAGATAAATCAGAGCATTGCTCTGTGCTGGTGCTGACCAACCAAATCATTATAATCCATCCTGGAAGCCCTTCAGAAAGAAGAGAGAGAAGTGCAAGGATCAAATCCCTCCTACACTGGCTGGTCACAGAGGTAAGTACAGCGAGGACTGGCGTGTGGTTGGGTATAGAGTGTTAGTTCACCTTTTCATGTTTTCTGAAAAGGTGAACTTATACTTTAATTTGCTAAATTGGTTCTAAAGTCATAAGGTTTTTAACTTTAATGCATTACCTGCATTAAGGTAAAATCCTTTCACAACCCATTTGCTCACACCCCCCCCCCCCTTTAATACTTACTTGAGTTCTGTATTGATCCAGCGCTGTGCCCACCTACAGCACCACTGCTCTCTCTCTTCCTGTATTCACAATGCAGATTGATAGCAGAGGAACTCATTGGCTCCTGCTGATCCTGGCAGTACTAGGGTCCTTGGTTCGAATCCTAACAATGGCACCACCTGCCTGGAGTTTGCATGTTCCCCCTGTGCCTGCGTGGGTTTCCTCCAGGTACTCCGGTTTCCTCCCACACTCCAAAGACATGCTGGTAGGTTAATTGGATCCTGTCTAAATTGACCCTAGTATGTGTATGTATGAATCTAAGTTAGGGACCTTAGATTGTACGCCCCTTGAGGGTTAGGGACTGATGTGAATGTACAATATATATTTAAAGCTCTGCGTAAATTGACAGTGCTATATAAGTACCTGTAATAAATACATCAATAATAAAACACTGTCAGTCAAATCCAGTGTGCAGGGAGCAGGGGGCTGGGCCACTATTGCAAACAGCAAGAAGAAAGGGAGCCAAGAGCGCCGGCGTGGGGCGCTAGAAGAGGAGTTTGTGGCTGTTCTGTTCAACATCAGTGCACATAGCAGGTAAGCAGAAACTTCTTTTTTATTTTAGGTATAAAAAGGAGGCTTTAGAAGCTCTTTAATCATTTCCATCTAAATCTGCTACTTCACCTAACTCTGCGTCTCCTCAACTGACATAAAAAATACTATATGCTATAACTATCAACTGTCCAGTTGTTTCTTTAAAGCATATATATAGCCAAACAGTTATTTTTATTATATGTAATTGGAATAGTACTTTATTTTGATAAACAAAATACAGAATTTGCAATTATTTGTTGTAGTTTAGTATAATAAATCATCACTTGTAATTAATTTATCATCTTTTTTTTTTTCACTAAGGTTCGGTCTAGAGGAAGTAAGAAGTATATTCACGTCTGCGGTGGGACGCTCATTCACAAGAATTGGGTTCTCACTGCAGCCCACTGCTTTCAGAAGTAAGTGTTTTCTTTCCATGCATTTGATAATGTCCATAAGGGATAACAGTATAATTATAGGGGTGAGCATGGTGTTTCTACAGTATAATGTAGATAGGACATAGAAAACATCTTTAGCTATCTATAGATTTATCCAATCCCTTCTCAGAACCTCTAAAACAGTTATAGATCCACATCTTAGCACCTAGTTTGCTATATCCTCACAATAAGTGAACCCCCATTCAGTATTTACATTCTTCCAGCATGTATGTGGATTTTATATCAAAAAGAGGAGTACCCTTATTCTGAGGGTTTATCAAAAGAAAGAAACAAAATGGCTAGGACCAGGGGTGGACTGACAACTCATGGGGCCCCTGGGCAATAGGGGATCATGGGACCCCTGTGTCCTTGCCCAAACTCAAAAAAAGCCTATAAAAAAAGGTACCAGGGGCATCTCATGGGGCCCCCTACTGACCCCGGGCCCTCGGGCAGTTCCCGAGTTTCCAAATGGTCAGTCTGTCCCTGGCCAGGACACTTTAGTGGGTTGGTTTTATCATTTTAGAAAGACACACACAGATAGATGTGGATGTCTCTAAAGAAATTACATAATAATAATAATAATAGAAGCGAAATCCACATAGTTCCTCATTAGCTAAACCTTTTGAAGAGAAATGGGGAGATCTCCCAGAAGCCCTTTTTTAGTTCTGTACTGCTCAAGTGCACCTAAAGTACACTGCCAAACATTATGGGGTTGATTTACTAAAGGAAAATAGGCTGTGCACTTTGCAAGAGCAGTTGCTCCAAAGCTTAGTAAATGAGGGAAAGCTCTGCTTATTTCCAGTATCCAATCATGTGCAAGCAAAATTGTTTTCTTTTTATTTTCTTTGCACATGATTGGGTATTCTTTGCAAAGTCAGCTTTACCTCTTTTACTAAACTCTGGAGCAACTGCACTTTGCAAAGCGCACAGTCAGTTTGCCTTTAGTAAATCAACCTCTATGTTTACCTACAGACGCTTTTGATAAATGTGCTTAAACTTGCACCCTGGAAAAAGAAACCTTTTTTTTAGGTTTTGGTAGAGTGCAGAAGGGTTAAACCCCCTGTCAGATGTTTATTACTCTGCATCTAAAACATCCTGTTATTGAACAAATCTTCAGAATGGGGAAATCATTTCTGCTGCACAAGAACTGCTTGATGCTAAATTGTTCTTGAGGGTCAAAGTTCTGCAAAACTTATTTTAGGCTCTCCTGGGAGCTCGCTCATGAGAAGGGGGTCTGATGTAAGCAGATACCAGTGTCTAGATAAAAAAATGTCTGTTTTCTTATACTGTCCACCTTGCCTTATTATAAAACTCGGGATAGAAGTGGAAAAAACAGAAGTCTCCTCCTCCGTGGCTTTTTGAAGACACATATCTTTGCACAAAATTTTTACTCTCCTCATGGCTCCTTCTCCAAGATAGTTCTTGGTAATAAAAAATTTCTTAGAAATGTCAGCTTTGTAAAATAATCAGTGACCTGTATAAACATAGTTATTGGACAAAAAACATGGAATTTCAGTTGGATCACCCTTCCAGACCTTTATGAGGTTAAATGTGTACCTCCTATAAAATCTGATTCTCAAAGTAGAATAATTAGATGAAGCTATGAGGAATTTCTCCTCAAAGTCCTTCATATAAAGGAAGGTAAAACTGGGTTCCCATTGCTATGCCCCTTAATTGAAGAAAAAAATGTATTGAAGAGGAAAACGTATATATGAGGATAAATTGGACTGCCTAAAGGAGAACTTCTATCTGTTTTCTAGGCATGAGGGGATGTACACTCCCAGCTCAAGGTCCTTCTTTGGTGTGTGGAATATATGAGTAAGATGAAGAGACATCTAAAGTTAACTAATGGTAGATGGTGGACCAATTGATGGTTTTCAAGTTGTTAAAGCTGAATTCCATCTTTTGTTCCAATTTACATAGTTCATTTGGTCCAGCTTGGCCCTCACTAACATCTGAGGTCGCTGCATGTGCTGTATAAACTGTATGTATGACATACAGAATACAGCACTCTGTTCCAGTCCGAGCGGAGACCTTCCTGTCTCACACCTGGAACACAATAGAGCGTGCCAGAGTGGCACTCAGCCATTCAGAGAAAGTAATGCATTCTATTAATGAATACAAAGCTTCCTCTGATTGGCTGAGTCAGAGAGTCGGGCTGATGATATCACAACCTAGCCCAAATGCCAAGCTGCTGCCAAGCTGGCCTAAACAAGCTATATAAAGTGGAACAAAAGATGGAGTTCAGTTTTAAGCTACGAATTGAAAACTGGCAGACAGGCAGGATTTTTAATACAGAAGAGACATGCTTTGTCTCATCTGCATTGAAGCTTCTTACTTGCCTGTCCACCCCTGTACAGTAAGCTGCCCAAGCCCAGCTCACTACACAAATTAGGCCGGATTCCAATGGAATTCCCGTGCATGGCTGGGAGTGAAGTCATTTCAGCGGCTGGCGATTGAGACCTAGAAGCAGGCTGCCATTAGATGTCAGTGGTCAGTGGGGAGTTTCAGGACAGCACATTGCTGGATTCAAGGTGAGTATAGTTCTGCTTTAAGTAGATCTGAAGTGTCCTTAGGATATAAGGGGAGATGTATTATAAATCATTATAAAATAATGTGCTGTGTTAGATTAGATGTAAAATGTTAATACAAACAATAATAGGTCATCCGGGTGGTTTAGAAAGAAATTTATGGACCTTGGGAAATGATAAAAGTATGGTATTTAGGATCTTTTTGATGATCAAAACATTTGTCTTCATTAGTATTAATATCCATTTCAAAACCTTCATCAATTAGGTCAGTGTTTTTTAAACTTTTTCTAGTCAGGGCGCCCTTGAAAAGTATTTTAAGTTTGAGGCACCCCACATGCTTGGTCCACATTACTGTGCATCGCAAAATGCATGCAAAATCACGCATGTTCCTGACATGCAAACACACGCAGTGCTCTTTAGCAGACATGCAAGGTTCCCCAGTAGGACACAAAAAAACTTTACAGTGGTTTTAACCCTACCTTACTCTATTCAAAATGGGAAAAAAGGGTTTTCCTTTAGTTCTACAATAAACACCTCTCAATATATTTTCTTTAGGATAACAACAAGTCATTTATTTTGTGGAAATAAATTTATAAGCAAATCCTGTAATAGGTAAATAGATATTAGCATTGAAAAATCGCTGTCCATCTTCTGTTCAGGAGGTAGCCTCTGATAGTCTGGAGGGGATGCCCTTGCAGGAACAAGTAGGAGGCAGAGTACCCTTTTTATAATACCATATTATTAATAAGGTCAAACACTGACATGTCAGGTGATACAGCATTTTCTGGAGTCAACCATTATGTGTGAACTCCCACTTTGTCACCCTATTCATGAGGATGATCTCCCCAAATTTTAGTGATCTGATATACTGGAAACTGTCCATTCCTTTACCCATATTCACCATAGAGTTCCTGCATGCAGCCTTTGGCTGTAGCACATTAGATTCAAAGTTCAACCCAGTTTTACAATGTATGTCAGGGCAAAAAAAAAGAAAAT
Organism: Staurois parvus; assembly: GCF_062004578.1. Taxonomy (NCBI): domain Eukaryota; kingdom Metazoa; phylum Chordata; class Amphibia; order Anura; family Ranidae; genus Staurois; species Staurois parvus. The sequence goes on from NW_028318030.1 coordinate 6,710,606, forward strand.
TAAAAAAAAAAAAACATATGCACATGTACATCTCTGCAGCATGTGCACATTCCCCCATATTTTAGCCTTTACAGACCCTGCAGGTACAGGAAATTACCTTGATGATCTTCTACACTTCAATGGGGCCCATTCATTGGAGGTATTTTGGTAGTATGGCTTTACCAGGGGCATGCCGCTACTTTTAAAGAAAGGGGAAAAAATGACTAGTTTATATATAAAGCACAGTGAAGACATCTACACATGTGCTTTGCATTTAATTTGCTTCAAGGCTCCAAAGCAAATTAAACCCTCTTCTTTCTCAAAAAGAGCCTAGTAGGAGCCTAGCATGACCCCATTAACTGCTGGAACCCACATTATGGTACACCATGGAACCCATACCTTGCTCTGCATTTTATTAAAGGTACATAAATATAGGTGCAGTGTGGAGTAGACAGCATTTTCTTTTTCATAAATGTGAGTTTATTTCCACTTTAAATTGCTCCTTAAAAGGACTGCAAGTAAAGTGATTAAAAGGAATATCCATAGATTAAAGTGGTTGTAAAGGCTCAAATCCTATGCATGAAGGTAAAAAAAACCTTCTGTAAGCAGCAAGCCCCCTCAGCCTCCCAGCCTCTGCCCTGGATCCAGCAATGTGCATGAGAGCAGCTGCTGTCCTGGGACTCTCCCATTTTGTTAGCTGAGACAGCAGCGGGAACCATTGGCTCCTGCTACTGTCAATCATAGCCAGTGAGCCAATGAGGAGAGTGGGGCCTGTGTGTGAATGGACAGGCAGAGCAGCAGCTCGGGAATGAGCCTGCTTGGGTGTCCCCCAAGGAAGGAGGGGCCAGGAACACCAGCGGGGACACGAAGAGAGAAGAAACAGGGCTGCTCTGTGCAAAACCACTGCACACAGCAGGTAAGTATAACATGTTTATTTTTTTTTGTTTCATTTGCCTTTATTTTTTCACTTTAATATAACATTGATTTTTATTTACATCTGTTATTTAGGGGTAAGGCAGAAGATGCCACCAACTGGAGGATCATCCTTGGGAAGCATAACCTCAACCGTACAGAACCTACGGAAAAAATTTACGATGTGAAGCGCATCTATAGACATGAACGCTTTCGCTATCCCCATTTGAATGAGCTGGACTATGATATTGCATTAGTCAAGCCAGTGGAGGACATACTGCCCACTCACTTTATACAGTATGCTTGCCTTCCCAAGAAAGAGATCACTCTACGTCCAGGCCATTTCTGCTGGGTAACCGGATGGGGAGACACCAGAGGTAATCTGTCCCTAAAAGAGCGCAATAGTCTAAGTCAACAGTGTTGTTGCGTCTCATTAAGTGTTCTTGCATGGCAAGACCACTTACTGTTATCTCACATATATATTCTTATTATTATAGTCAAATTTACCACCCTAACTCCTCCCACAGTTTTTACACTACATACACAGTAATATAACGAAACGTGCGGATTGTTCCTGATTTGTGTGCTATTACTTTGTGGAACGTTTCGCCGAATGGTTCACAAAATATCAGCGTTTTTGTGGTGAAATTGGTCACATAGAAATGAATGGCGGAGTGTTCAAAACTAGAGTGGGAGCTGACAAAAGCTAGAGTGTGAGCTGAAAAATCAGGACATGATATCTAAACTGCCACCACTCCCTCATTTTCAAGCCCACCTACACAAATCTTATATCAAAACGTTCAGCTATCCCTGCTGCCACTAAAAATGTCCATGGCTAAGCCATAGTCCTGATAGTTTTCACAATATGACCATTTGTTTGCAACTCACGCCCATTGCCCTTTTCACAATTACTCCAGCCACTCCAACCGCACAACAGTTACTCAAGCCACTTCACCCACTTACTCCGCCTACTCCAGTTGTAGACTACTGGAGGAGGCAAGAACACTTCACACAATTTCTCCAGAAATTGTAGCTTTTCTAGTTTAACTCATATTATGATATGAACAACACTTCTTTTTTTTAGACATTGAAAGATCAATTCCAGGCAAACATACAAAGCACAGATTATTGCAGCTCTGTAATCATTAATTATCTCTAAATGTATTTCTTAAATGCAATCAGTGTGAAGCCTTGAATTTGACTTGGTATCGGACTCATACAGTCCCTGAACTGCATAGCTCAGACTGAGAGAGGGAGAAGCAGCCAATTAGATGTTCAGCAATGCAAGGACCATCTGATAGGAGAGTGAAGTATGATGAGCTTGTCAGTCTGATGCCCCTACTTTTAGAGTCTAGCCACAGGCTGGTAGAGGACAAGGCCTGTAAGTGTTATTGAACAACAGTGAAGAAAAATCAGGTTTCCTCCATTGCCAGACAGGGCTGCTATGTGTGTCATAGGTGTGCAAATCTGAAAACTGGAAGGACAGCAATACAAATCCTTTGACAGGTAAAATCTCATATACTGTATGTATTTCATATGTGTATTTAAAGCAGAGTTCCAGCCCCGCCATCTCCCCCCCCCCAAAAAAAAATTAAAAGTCAGCAGCTACAAATACTGTGGCTGCTGATTTTTAATAGTAGGGCACTTAACTGTCGATGCATCCAGCGGTGTCCTCACCCTGAGCTGATTCTTCAATGAGCTGTCAGGTGCTGGCGCCACCATCTTGACTAAGGGAAACCGGCAGGGAAGCCTTACAGCTTCACCGCTGGTTTCCTACTGCACATGTGCAAAGCGCGCTACGCTTTGTGAATGCACTGCAGTTCTCTGGGACCTTAGAAGTGTCCCAGAGGGCTGTGGGGGGTGTCAAACTTTTGGCTCAGTTCACCGCAGGGCGAACTCAGCTGGAAGTGGGAGCCGGTACCTGTGAAAACCAGGTACCTGCCCCACCCCCAAAAGGGGGGGGCAGAAAAGCGGAGCTTCCCCTTTTGGGTAGAACTCCACTTTAACTGTTTGTCTGGAGTTCAGTATTAATGACAATTGGCTGTTATATATATTAAATGTCTTTTATTGAGTCATTATTTCAAGTTATCATTCATAAATCCTTTACCAGATAAAGTTAATTAACCTTTAGAGTCAATCAGAATTTGGATATTATTTTTTGGCATAATAAAGCCTAATACAGTATGTTCGCAAATGTGACTGAATTATCATTCATCTGTCAAACCTACTACTGAATGAGCCCCTAATTATGTTTCATTAAGATCACATGTAGTCCAAGTGATTAATCAGGCAATGAAAGTTGTTGATTTATTAGTACGCTGCAATTTATCTTCTTTCCTCCTTACTACTATAACTGTTAAAAGTGAAATTTGTTGGCTTCCTAACATCCTAGGATCAATATTTATTTTATTTTTGTCTCTATAAATATTGAAAGACCTGACAGAACCTTGACCCAAGAGAACTATATTGTAGCACTATGGATATTCCTTTTAAATCTACAGAAAAATCTGCATCCTTCAGAGAATTTGAAGTATTTGGTTTTAAAAATGCCTCATGAGCAAAAGCTTTAAAAAAGTTTGCTTCTGTTCTCGCTACATATTTCCCCGTGTGTAACTCGACATGCAGCTAAACCCTTGTATTCTGCAATAAGTCAGACTGAATGTAATCTTGAAGCTTTATTACCAAACAGGGTGGGTGAAACTATTAGGAAAAAGCAGATGGGAAATATATACAATCAATGTAAGAATATACAGAAAACACAATGAATAGTTAAGCTATAGATGGTGATAAAGGATTCTCACCAGTGATGCTGCCTTAAGGAGTACTCTGATAGCTGGCTCCTTCTCACACAATTTGGCTCCATCTAGTGGTCAGATTTGAGATTGCAGGCATGACAGGAAAATAGATTTCCCTGCTGGAGGCATAACAGGTTTATCCCATCCAAAATGTACTTTTTCATTAGAGGCTTCCAAAACAAAATGTGTGCTCTTATTTTGCTGTAAAACCATGTAAGTAGTAGATACCTGCCAGTAGCTTGGACTTCCTAATTCCCGATGACAGAGCTCTGCAGGCTGATCTTCTCTCTGCAGTGTTGCTACCCACCTGCGCATGCTCCAGTTCTGTCACCAGAATAGTCATGACTACACACAGCATTCCAGTATTTTTTGATCCCCTCAGCACCAGCCTTTACTCATACCAAGAAATTGTTTTACTTTATAAAAAGGTATTTATCATATTTGCAATAACAAGATTTAGGAATGGATTATTTGTGTTAGTCTTCCTAATCTAAATGGCAAATGGATTGCAGATGGATATATTGACACGCTGCTTGTACTGTAACACACATTAAAGCGCCTACCACTTCAACATGCTTTTTTTTATGTGTTTTTGATGCTTCAGTGATCTTTCTGTGATGCTTCGATGATTCTTTTTTTGAAGCTTTAATAAAGTTTGGCAAATACCCTGTATGTGTGTTGATTTTCAATTTGTTTTAAAGGGGCGCAGTAGAACCGCAGCTCAGTAATGACCCCACTCAGCAGATCTCCAGCACATTAGTACCCCTGTTCAGCAGATCCCCCAACTCACTGGTACCCTCATTCAGCAGATCCCCATCTTATTAGTACCCTCATTCAGCAGATCACCTGCTCAGTATTACCCCCAACTCTGCTGATCCCCCTCTCAGTAGTAACCCCCAGTTCTACTGATTCCCTGCTCTGTAGTAACTCCCAGCTCTGCTGATCCCCCACTCAGTAGTAACCCCCAGCTCTGCTGATCCCCCACTCAGTAGTAACCCCAAGCTCCACTGATTCTCTGGTTTGCTGATCCTCCTCTCTGTTTGGTTCCCACTCACTTTCCTTTCTATTGCTCTAATGCTGCGCACTGCGTGTAACATTGCTAGTTTCTCCTGCTCCAGTCCCTCAGCTTTGCTGATTCTCTGCCACTCAGTCCTATCTCTTCAGTCCCCGCTCATCTTCTGATAAAGTGTTCCCATATTGCACACCATGAGTACCCTCTGGTGTGCAATACTGCTCCGCTCCAGTCTGGACCTCGCTCACCTTCCTGCTGCTCCTTGCTGCACACCAGATGTGATGTCTGCACCAGACACTTCCAGAATATATACACATGAACGGAAGTGACTGCTGATGACATCTTTGTGGTTTACTTGTTGGTTTACCAGTGCATCCTGGAATATCTCATACTTGCAATACCTCCAAAACAAAGTGAAGCTAAAGCTGAATAAAAACCTCTCAACGGCTGCAGGTGCTGCAAGCGAGTTTTGTAATAGACAAAGAGTAGTAAAAAGCGCCTTAGTATAAAGAAACAAGCTGCTATGCACAGAATTAGGTACCAATAACCTATGAAATAGACAATGTATGTGACAAGTGCAGCGCTCGTGGATTTTATTTGGATTTAATTTGATTTATTTTATCCATTCACTTTATTGGTTACGAGCGCTGCACTTGTCACATACAGAGTTTTGTAATAGACTTCTATGGGGTCTTTGAAGACTCTTTGAAGCACCAAGAAAGCGACATTGTTTATAATGTTTGAAGTGAAGCAAAGCAAACACAACGTGTGAACAGGACTGTAAGCTTACCATTTTATTTAGTGACAGGGGCATTTATAGTGTTTTAAAAAAGCATGTCCAATGCCACATTTTGATGCAAGTGAAAACGAGCCCTAAGTGTCTGTTTGGACTATGCAAACATAAAGTCTACTAGAAAGAAAAAAATATAACTATGAGTTTCTTGATTGCTAGTAACTAACACAAATATTTTGATCTATTGTATAGACTGAAATTAAGACAAAAATATGTTATGTAATCTCTCATCTGTGTGCCTAAAGGTGGAAAGGAAAACTTAACGCTGTCAGAAGTCCTTAACCAAGCCAAGTTGCCCATCATTGACAACAAGACTTGCAAGCAGAAAAAATTCTGGGGAGAAAGAGTACAGGAGTCAATGATTTGTGCAGGTTTCCGAGACTTTGGAGGATCTCCTGCTGCTTGCCAGGTAACTAAACCTGAATTTTACATTGGTGGACCATCTTTAAATATGAAATATTTTTACACAACAGTAGAGATTTGATTTCACAACACATCTGTCTGTATGGTGGAGCTGAGTTGATGTTGATTTATGGTGGATTTTTGGATAATTGATATGACTCATACACTTCAGAAAATTCACTACATCATTAAATTGATATTACCATTATATAATTACCACTGTACAAATATTACCAATATTTAATTACAAAACAAATTGTAGGTAAATCTAGAATGAAGGTCAACACACCTAATGTTTTGTATACTTTTCAAACATTACTGATTGGATCTGCTAAGAATATCCATTTATAAGAAATTAAAGTGTTTCTAAACCCAGGACCCTGCATTCACTATATCTGGTCTCCCACAGTACACAGAACATGGAAATGCAATTATTTTAGTAAATATAATATTTATGTCTGTATGTATGTATAGATAGATTGATAGAAGTCACAAGACTGCTCTAACTGCTGATAAAAAAAGGTATCTATCTATCTGTGTCCAGCCAAGCACTGGGTAAAGCTTGTAGGAGGAGTTTTTATTTTGCTGTAGGAGGATGCAGAACCCCTGACCTCTGTTTGGACAGTGCTGATTGGCCCTGTGCTGATCATATGCAGTCTCCCACAAAAAAAAACCTCTCTAGCAATACACACCAAACTGGGCACGTGTAGAGTGTCTCCACGCGATGTGTCTTGTCAGGAAATAAGAGAGGGGCACTGGAAGAAGGGAAGGATCAGAGAAGTCAGGATCAAACATTTTTACACAATGCAGAGGATTAACCCCTTAGGTTCCACAGTGAGTATAACAAGCATGCTTTACTGCATATACAGCCTGATTTTACTGTTGTGGGTTTAGCAACACTTTAATATCATTGTTATCTGTGCAACAATCTGCATCATTAACTCGAAAACAGACATTTAATGTATTGCAACTTACCAGTCTTTAGATGTGGTGGATACATTAGTTTTCTTTGTTCTTGAATTTTTACCTAATAACCTTGGGTGTAGATATGCTTTAATCCAGCAAACAATGTATATACCATGTATGCGGTCTTTATTTTCACCTCCTTTAACCTCCCTGGCGGTATGATTATTTCAGATTTTTGGTGCTGAAAGCGGTACCATTATTTTGCATGGAAATATGTAGTTTTTTTATTGTAGGCTGTAATATTTAGGAATAACTCACTGAAATCTGTCCAAACAAGAGTCTATTAAACATCCCGGGTATAATAAAATTTGAAACACAAAATCATAAATTATAATTTAATAAATAATCATAAAAAATAATAATATAATAATAATACATTTAATTCAATAATATAATCAAACCAAAAACACTGAAATTTGAAATATAGCGCCATAATAAGTTCGCACATTGCTGAGCAAGGTCGCAAAATCGTTTTCAGTGTCTGATGACGAATTTCCCCACAAATCATTATCACTCAATTCTGCAAGTGGTTCTGATTTACTATCGCTGTTCTCTAGCTGATCTAAACCGCTTTTGACCTAAAGGGACACTTTTTGGATGCCATGGACGTTTCTCAGTTTCCAGGCAGAAAGAACAAACAAAATGCAGGCGGGGCACAGGACAAAGCACTCGGGACAAAATGTATGTGAAATTGGTTGAGACAGCAATGTTTTACTATGTAAAATGTAAAAAAAAAAAAAGACATTATTTAAATTTTTTAAATTTCCCGCCGGCGGCGGCGCCCGTACGTCCCGACGTCACAGGGACAGGACACAGAAGCCGGATGCCGGCATCGGCCGAAGGAGATGGCCGGGGACACTGCAGGGGACACATCGTGGGAGCGCAGGGTAAGGTAAGTGAAGAACAAATGCCGGAGCAGTGCCGCATGGTATTCCCGAGTGTAGCTCGGGGTTACCGCTCTTGGTACTGAACTGTTACCCCGAACTACACTCAGGAATACCGCCAAGGAGGTTAAACCTCAAAACTGAAAATCCTGCTTGGCTTTACCTCGGGATGAATAGCTATTACAGTGAGGAACAGAAGTATTTGAACATCCTGCGATTTTGCAAGTTCTCCCACTTAGAAATCATGGAGGGGTCTGAAATTCACATTGTAGGTGCATTCCCATTCTGAAAGACAGAATTTAAAAAAAAAATCAGGAAATCACATTGTATGATTTTTAAAGAATGTATTGTCTTGCACTGCTGAACATAAGTATTTGAACACCTTAGAAAATCAGTGTTAATATTTGGTACAGAAGCCTTTGTTTGCAATTACAGAGGTCAAACATTTCCTGTAGTTCTTGACCAGGTTTGCACACACTGCAACAGGGATTTTTTTTTTACATTCTGTCTCTTAGATTGGGAATGCACATACAATGTGAATTTCAGACCCCTCCATGATTTCTAAGTTGGAGAACTTGCAAAATCGCAGGGTGTTCAAATACTTCTGTTCCTCACTGGATACCCCTTATGGTAGTACTGATATTAAAGGACCAGTACTTTGCATCTACAAATCTGAGGACCAGGAGGTAAGTGTAAATAACACCATTAACCTCCTACACAGATTAGTCATTAGTAAGTTTCTTCTTTTAATACCTTTTTAAATATGCATTCAATTTTTTTATAAATGATGGAATAAGATAATAAGAGTTTTCTTCTACAATTCACTTGAGTGATAGCAGATCCATGATCAGTATAGTGTTTTCTGAAATAAAAATGTGACCGTTCCTACAAAAAAATCAATAAATCACAATCTGTAAATAAATCACAAGTTGTAAATAAATCACAAGTTGTCATATTGCTTCTTCAAAAGTGATCATAAAATTCGAACTCCTGTGATCATTTGAGCTTAATAAAATTCAGACTTCATTAAAACATTTTGTGAATTGACTTTTTATTGACAAAATGATTTTTGTGCAGTCCAGTCAGTTGAAATAATGCATTTCTACAGCTAATACTACCAAACAAATATCTATTTGTCTAATTCCTAATCAGAGTAATTCATAGCAATCAGTCAGAATCCATCTTTACTGGTCTGACTTTATCACATTGAATTCTAATATGTTGCTGTGGATAGAAACATTTTTTTTGCAAATGCCTGAAAGAAATGTTTGTTTTATACGCTTGTGTATACTGCACAAATAAAAATGTTCAACTGGTTAAATGAAGAGACATACGGCAGAAGCTTCTATTGCTCGGGAATCACCCCATTTCTTAATTTGATGTATGGCAGTCCTCTGCAACCTAGTAAATTGGCCACCTTCGAAACAGTTAGAGTGCCTAAACCAGCTACTACTAGAGAAAGCATGCATGTCTCTATCTAGCATCATATCAAATCATAGCAAATCCCAAGAATACCATTCTCTTAAATCTTCCATCATTGAACTTATTGTTAATGTTCATGCTAATTTTAGAATGGTTGAAGGTAAGATCTAGATAAAAAAACTTTCAACAATTTAAAGGGATTTGAATACAATTGAGACCTGGTGTTATCAACATATGTTCTAACGGTTTTAAATGATAGGTGTCCATTAATTGAGGACTTTGACATTTTCAAGAACCGGACACTGACTGTATACAGAAGCACAACTCTGGTTAATGAAATCAGGGCATTTATGGGCAGAGAATGATGAATGCTTTTACTATGACAGAAAGTTCCACCATTTATCACTCTAACATACTGGTTTTGACAATACATGGGTGGTGAATTGCTAAAACTGGAGAATGCAAAATCTGGTGCAACTCTGTATAGAAATCAATCAGCTTCTAGGTGTTTTTGTCAAAGCATAAGCCTAGTAAACACTATGAGAAAATTGGACGATAGATCGTATGAGAAGGACATATCCCTCCACTGGCTTTCCATTGCCCAACGGAAAAAAATTCAAAACATTAACAACAACATGTAAAGCCATTTAGAACTCCGCCCCAAATTACATCACCGATCTTGTCTCCAAATATCACCAAAACCGTACTCTCCACTCCTCGCAAGACCTCCTACTCTCTAGCTCCCTTGCCTACTCCTTCCATGCTTGTCTCCAGGACTTCTCCAGAGCTTCCCCCATCCTCTGGAACTCTCTACCCCAATTTATCAGACTATCACCTACTCTGCTCACTTTTAGGCGATCTCTGAAAACCTATATCTTCAGGGAAGCCTATCCTGCCCTCAGCTAATAATGGAATCTTCTACTCTTCCAACCAGTCCATCCCCCACAGTTACTACCTTTTGTACCACTAGCCCCTCCCTCCTAGATTGTAAGCTCCAAGGAGGAGGGCCCTCCTATCCCTCTTGTATTGAATTGTATTGTTGCTGTATTGTCTCCCATTATATTGTAAAGCGCTGAGCAAACTGTTGGCGCTATATAAATCCTGTATAATAATAATAATGGTGTAAGTGAAAGTGCATATCATGATATAGTCAGAATGCTATTGACTTGTAAGAAAATTATCAGCTGACAAAGGCAAACGTAGCTACATACTACTGTAGTAGAAGAGGAAGTGTAGGATCATTCTAGGCTTCTGATCATGCACATTTTTTTCTATTCAATTATTTTGATAAATATACACATGAAAAAAAAAAATCAGATGTTGTGATCACGTACAATAAAAAAATTATTCTAGCTTGTACCCTCAGTTTTTGTTGTCTAAAAAGTCAGAACCTGCTGTCAAAAGCACTATACTAATGGTCAAATAATCATTCCTCATACAGAACTTTTCGCACTATTTTCATATCATGTGTATGGGCCATTAATTGAACAAACTGAAGTTAGAAGTTGATTGGCTACCATGCACAGCTGCACCAGATTTAGCATTCTCCAGTTTTGGTAAATCAGCCCCATGGTGTTCTTGCCTACACATAGCAATTTAGAAAATTATATTTATCCAGAATCAGAATAATGATAAAAGTCTGCTCTCTAATTACTTTGTATACAATTTGCTTTTGTCAACTTGAAAATACATTTTAAAAAGCTATATTTAATTTATACTTTTACATTAATTATTAGACCTACTCAACATTTCTATTGTGGGAAGTTACACTATACTGGCATTTTAGTTCCCAGTATAAATAGCACAAGAATGCCCTAGTTAGGACTAGGCACTAGGCTGGAATGTTCATTCTATTATGTCAGCACTGAATCAGCAGCCTGAATCAATACTGTGCGTATCCAGTCCTAATGTGTAGAGGAGTCGTTTTATGTGTGATTCTGTGCGCTAGTGTTGGTGTCTCCACAATTCAGGCTTGGAAGGTGGAAAATGGATTCCATTATATAAACTTTGATCACCGCTTTAATAATACATAACATCTACATAAAATGTTATTCTGAAAAACTAGCAGGCCTAATTCATATAGAGAAACCCGTGTACAAAGTGCAGTAATCTACAGAGACCAGGTCAAATTTTAACTTTTGTTTACAGCAGATAGAATATTAGATGATATTGGTTTGTGTTGATTATAAAAAAGTTAGAAAATGTAGCTTTCTTTCCAACAGGCTTTCATCCTGACATTTCAGTTGTATAGAGAAAACGGACTACAGAGATGTATTTATTAACTGCAATGGCAACAACACTTAGAGATGGGTCCAATGGGAAAGATAGTCAATAAGAGCAAACAAAGTCACCAAGGATTTAATATTGATATTTTTACTACAATTGTTACTGCATTGGAGGATTTAGAATAAAAGGGTGCCAATTTATTGTGTGCACTATGAGGAAAATTAACTTCAGGCTGATACTTTATGGAAGAGATATCAGGGTTGATTTACTATTTGCTAAGCAAGAAAATTTGCACTTTGCAAGGGATATTGCCCCAGAGCTTAGTGAATGAGGTGAAGCTCTGTTGACTGCCATTGTCCAATTATGTGTAGGCAAAATGGCTGTTTTTTAAATTTTTTATTTTCAAACTTCCCTGCAAATTGCAATTTCCCTTGCAATGAGAACAACCTATCTGTCTTCACTTTATCAACTCTATTCTAATTAGTTCTGTGCTTAGGGCATAAACAATTCTTGTTAGACTTTTGCATGATTACTGTGTATTCTGTTGGATTTATTCCATATAGCAGTGATAGAGTTGTCACATAATTTTAAAAGTGTGTCCTCTTTGATTGCTACAGATGACTTTGACCAAAGGCATTCATTTTTTATCAGCTTAGTGGGCAATTCTGATTTTAGGGAGACATTGGGGTTTATTTACTATAGCTGGTTTACTCAATCTCGGGCCCCTGTGCATGGTAGCCAATCAGCTTCTAACCTCAGCTTGTTCATTTAAAGGATAAGTTCACCTTTGGAACACGTTACATGTTCCACCTGTTTTTAGGATGGAACATTTAATATGTTCCCATAGCTTCAGCCACGCCCGCTGCCCCCCCGACACCCGACAGTACGGGGAGCCTTCTCCCCTTACTATCTGTCAGATTTGAAAACCGTGTGGCCGTGTGGGGCTCCGCCCATGTGGCCGCATCACTCATTCATAGAGTACTGTGAATGGGTGCCTACAAGTCCCGGTAGCCTTAGCAGCTGTGGGATTGTAGTTGTCAATGAACTACCACGGTGCTGTGGAGCGCCGTGGTAGTTAATTGAAGCTTCCTGTCAGAATAGCTGCTTCAATGTACATCCTGTACAGCAAGCAGATATTCTGATAGGTCTGCAGGAGACCTGCATGGCATCAGCTATCTACCGATTGCTGGTGCAATGCTGTCCAGGCTCCTTTGGACAAAAATAATAAATGCACAGTTTTTTACCTGCAAAAAAAATGTGCATTTATTATTTTTGTCCAAAAGGTGAACTTATCCTTTAACCACTTCCCGTCCAGCCCATGTACATAAACGGCCAGACGGGAGCAGTGCCGAAGCGGGTGGCTGTTTATAAATGGCCCCCGCATTTACTACCTATGCACGCTCGCTGTACAGGACCTCTGTGTGAGGTCCCAATTCATGTGCTCACTGATTGGCCATTTAGTGATCACATGAATAGTAGTAAACAAGATGTCACTTCTGACATCATTGCTTACTACTTGTGAAATCTGTGAATGATCACAGAGGTCACATGGTACAAGGCTCTTCACAACAGCCTTGTACCATGTGACAAGCTGTGACCAATCACAGCTTGCACAGTATTTCTCAATGGCTGCCAGAGAGAAGGAGAAATGATAGCTTTTACAGCCTTTATGGATGTAAAAGCAACGAGTGTAAAAAAAAATCTTCATTACCCCCCACAAGTAGCACAGTGTCACTATGGTGACACTGTACTGCTAGGGTGACAGTATGTTAAAAAAAAAATAATAATATAAAAAAATAAAATAAAAATGTAAACATTTTTAAAAAAATATAATTTTTGGTTATAAACTAATTTGTTTTGTTTTTTTTACTAAAAAGATAGCTGAATACATTTTGGCCAAGATTTATGAAGAAAGATTATTTATTTGCAAAATTTTTTTTATAAGAAAAACACTTTTTTTACAAAATGTTTGGACTTTTTCCTTTATATAGCAAAAAAATAAAAATCCCAGTGGTGAATAAATACCACCAAAATAAAGTTTTATCTGTGTCAAAAAAAATGCTAAAAAATTCATATGGGTACAGTGTTGCATGACCGCGCAATTGTCATTCAAAGTGTGATAGCACTGAAAGCTCAAAATTGGTCTGGACAGGAAAGGGGTGAATGTGTCCAGACTTGAAGTGGTTAAGCTTTAGCAATAAAACCTGGAAACTAACTGGTTTCTATGCAGAAGTGCATGAGATTCTGAGTGAACCAGCTTTAGCAAATAAACTCCATTGAGACAAATATCTGTCTTCAGGTTTATATATGTATATATATCTAAAGTGTAGATAACCCCTAAAAAGTCACTGATTGTTATTTGCAGGGTGACTCTGGAGGGCCATTTGTCTGTCAAAATGGAAGAGAACGTTGGGAAGTCCATGGGATAGTCAGCTTTGGACCCATTGGTTGCACAGTGGAGAACAAACCCAGCGTTTTCACGAAAACTTCCACCTATATTCCTTGGATTGAGGCCACAAGAATCCGTGATTTCTTCCTACACTAAGCGGGAGCTCAAATGTGGCAGCTGTTCAAATCTTGGATTGTAAAAGGGATTTATGCTTATTCTTCATAGCAGGGATTTAGTCTTATCACATGGCACAGCTTGTGCATACAACATCTTCAGTATTGTTAGATTAGTGTGCAGTCCGGTAACCACTTGTTCCTGAAGTCAGCAAAGACAGAAACAGCCAGTTGGCACAGAGGTGAAATGAAGGCAGTATTCTGTGTTCTGCGCAGATCACAGATCTACTGTATACAGCTACATACAAATGTAGCCTTTCCTGTCCAATACAACTAAGGGGATCATGTCAATGCTAAAGTGACCTCAATCTGTGTACATCAAATGCCTACACCTGTTTTTATGCACCTTCCACATCAGATAAATACAATGATAAAACCTTCCAGGCCATTTTTATATTTTATTCCATAGATGAGGAGTAGAGGGTGACAACATTTTGCAGATAATAATGTTGTTGTTGGTATTCTAGTGTTCTGTATTCACCTGTAAATGTTGTTTCCAGAGGTTGTCACTTTGGCATTTACTTAAATCCTTTACATTGTGTTATTTATATATAGTGCAAAGATGATACCACAGCTTTATGTCAATGGACTACATGAGAACAACAGGGTAATTCTTCCACAAAGAGAAGGAAAATTGAAATGTATTATAAAACTCCATTCCTTTAAATTAGGACAATGGCCTGATTCATATGGATTTGATAGTGCTCAAAGCGTGCTAAATTGCTTTTTCAATCAGTATTATTACATGAGGCATTATTACTTGACATGTCAATTCACATGATGTAAGTGCTAATGTAGCTTCATGAATATTTCCATTCTTACCAACATTAAAGTCCAACTCCAACCAAAACTTTTTTTTGTTTTGGAAGGATTAGAACCATTGTCAACACTTGAGTGGCCTGTGTCTCAATTTGAGGAATTTACCCTCACTTCTATTTAATGATGGAACAGGGAGTGAAGCAACAGCTTTTCACTTTATGTCCAGATGATGGCTGTCAGAGAGAAGAAAGGAAGGAAATTCAGCTAACAGGAAAATTTTCTAGTACAAAAGGAGTTACAAGGGGATCTCTTTAAAGCGGAACTCTACTCACCTCCACTCCAGAGATGCAGAGTCCAGGAGCTCACTGCTATCCAGTGACTACTAAGGCCAGTCTTCTTCAGTGTCTTGATCTTCAGTCATTTTTATTGGAGGGGCCTAGATTTTTATCAATTCGGTGCATGCGCAGGAGTTTATACAGATAAAAAAAATGCAACAGGACATAGACCGCATTTAAAACGTTTCAAATTCTTACCTGCTTTATCTAAAACTAAAACAGAAAATTTTAACTCATGTTGGGCTTTAAGACCAAAGGGTCTAACTATACTGTCCAAAATAATTGAAAATATAAAACATATGTAATAAAATATGATTCAAGCTTGCAGTAATATTTTTAAAATGTGCTTCAAGTGTATCCACAGCCAGAATTTTTTTTTTAATAGCGTAGGGAACGTTTAGAACTGCTCTCAGGTTTTACTGCAGTCAGAGACTCTGTTGTAGAAATTTCTCCACTTTCATTCTGGTACAAAGGTTGTCACCAGGACAAGAAGTGCCAACAACACAGTCAGAAGTAAAAATACTTTTTTAAGACAGGTATGGGAATGCTAGGACCCTTGTAAGTGTTCTTTTGTTGTCTGTATCCCTAGTGCAGGCTTTCTCTAGCTCTCTGGTAAAACGTCCCCAGAACAGAAAGTGAAGGAAATATCTCTAATGGAGCCAGGGGTTTCAACCTTTCCCAGTTCTAACAAAATCTAAAAATAAAAGTTTGGGGTATATATAAACTATAAAGAGAAACCTCTGCCCCTTCCGATGCTGCCATTACGGTGGGTGTGCAGATGTGTCAAAGGGTTTTGCTGGGACTTCGGGTCCTGGCAGAGCCCTCAGCACATGGGCAGATGATTTCCTGCACATGAGCAAAAGCAGTCAAGTATTGAGGCTTCCATAATAGTTTTTTGCAAGCACGGGGGAAGTCGCACAAGTGTAGATGTGCTAGGAAACCCATGTGTGCACAGATGTGATGCAGGACCCAGTTGGGAACCAAAGCCCTGAGGCACATCTTACAGAATTCAGGTGGGGGCACATCATTCTCGCCTGGGTGGGAAATGCTAAAGTGGGAAACATCTTTTAAATAGGAAAAAAGATGTATCCAATTGTGAGAGAAAGAAATGGGGTAGTCAAGGTCTACTGTAACATAATTTGGAATAGTAGCTGCAATTGTGTATGTGTATATAAATTTAAAAAAATATATATATTTTTTTTTTTTTTCTGATTTTTTTTTTTCTCAGACTTACATAAATAATATGTTTGTGTTTGCCGTACAAACAGACATCAAGTTTCTTTGATTGCTAGAGAGGATGCTTTTCAAACAAATGCATTTGTAACATTTACGCATGCTGTCCTCTAAAACAATGAGCACATAAATACTATTGTTCTGTGTTGGGCTAATGTTACTTAGCAATTAGATGTTTCTATTGCTTTTACAGTAATTCTGATTATACGATGTATTCAGGTAACTAATGGTCAAGAACAGCTTGACCTTTTGACATATATTACCTATGGCATGCATGATACAATTTAGATCTCCAAGCCATGGACCTCAGACTTACCCTGCAAGCGGTTGCAGGAAATCAAGTGAAAGCGTCTTCAGGTTCCTTGGTGCTGAGTCCTCAACAGGCCAAATTGCTGACCTTTTTCTTTAGAAAGTTGCACCATCCTCACATGGGTGTGACCCCTCCTCCCTCCCCCACCCCTCTGAACACTGCTCTTTAATGGGAGAAACATTTCCCAAGTCAACTTCTAGATGGCATTGTTGTATCATACATGCGATAGAGCATATATGTAAAAAGATCAAGCTATGGTTGACCATGATTACAGAGAACAATAAAAACATCTAACTGTCAACTAAAATACAATAGTTCATTGTTCCCATTGTAACCAATGGCATTTGTTTGAGAGGTATATACTCAAACTCTTAAAGAAACCTGAAGTCTGTTTCTAAGCCAAACAAGCAAACATATTCTTCTATGTAAGTCTGAGAATAATCAGACACACACACACACATATACAGTGTGTGTATATATATATATATATATATATCTCTCAAATGCAACGCTCGTACTGCAATAAAACTCTAAAATGTATATATTCACTGTTACATATTTTGTATAAAGTAAATATAATGAAATGCTTGTTGCATACTGGATTAGATCAAACTATGCTAAACAAATTAAAGTCATTTTAAGTAGAGGAGCTTAGTTTATAATACCACGGGCTCATTGAGAATGGAGTGGAATTTGATCAAGATTTTGACACTTATTCATGGTAGCAACTTCCCTTACACATAATACCAATACTGCTGCTTTTCATTTTAATAAGTCTTACTTAGGTTCCAACAGTCATTAACTTTCCATCCGCTTAAGTCTTTTTACATTGTCCTTCAGACATTTTTGCATGTGGTTGAATTGCACGTGTATTTCACCTTGAAACCTACAAAAAGGCTGATTTAGCGCTTGTAGCCACCCGGATAAAGGCACATTATTTATTACACATACGGGTGCTATGCATCACTTCCTACTTCCATGTATCTGACTGTATACTACTGTGTGTGCATTGTTTGTTTTACCTAAAACCTATTAAGTTTGCTGTTTATTCAGACTAGTATATTTTTCTATAACACTTTAGAGTAAAATAAAATGATTCTATATTATAACTGAAGAAATTCAGAGTGGACATACAATGTGACTGAGCTGTACAAGCACAAAATGTTAATTTTCAAGACTTGGCTTTGGTCGTTCAGTACCCGACTTAATAAAATGATACATGCAATTTTCAGAACTTTGTGTGCTTTTTCTCCTAATAAAGTAGTATTAAACCCTTGGCGTTGAGCACAAAAAAAAAAAAAACAAACTAAAATGATTTGTTAAATTTCTTACCCCAGCACTTGCAGTTTACAACTTTCAATGCTGCTGACTCCTGCTCTCTCAGTGCTGCTTCCCTGAACTTCAGGCCTTCACAAGAATGAGTTA
Organism: Staurois parvus; assembly: GCF_062004578.1. Lineage (NCBI taxonomy): Eukaryota > Metazoa > Chordata > Amphibia > Anura > Ranidae > Staurois > Staurois parvus. The sequence goes on from NW_028318030.1 coordinate 6,728,621, forward strand.
CCAGTTGATGATTCAATCTCAGGCCAGTCTGTTAGTTTGGATATGCGGGGACGGGAGTAACAGGGGTGTGCACTGCCCTCCCAGGCTAAATAGCTGTGTGCTTCTATTTATGCACACAGTTTAGGAAGACACAATTCTAGTCCCTACATACAAAGGTCACTCCATAGGACTCTGCAAGAGAAAGGAGTCACCTTGAAACAAGAAACCTGGGGCAGCAGCTTAAACTGGAAGATAGGCAGTGATTGAAAGATGAAAGTGTTATCAAAGAGTAGCATTTATCTGTATACAGTTTTACAACAAACAGGTAAAGTTAGGTATTAGGGTTCACAACTCGATGTCTAAGGTGAGAGACCACAGAAACTAAGTAAAACCAAAATACCAGTGCACCTTGCTAGCTGCTAAAACAAGTGTAAAATCAAATACAAAATTATACAAATCCAAATGCCTATATATAGGCTGTGTACAATACTATTATTATTATACAGTATTTATAAAGCGCCAATAGTTCACTCAGCGCTGTACATTACAAAGGGGTACAGAACATGTGACAGAACAATACCAATACAATGCAAAACATGAGGGGATCGAGGGCCCTGCTCTTTCGAGCTTACAATCTAGAAGGGACGGGATAGTGGTACAGGAGGAGATGGCTGTGGGGGATGGAGTGGTAGGAAGAGTGGAGGATACTATCTGCCTTTTATCAGCAGCTTTACCCCTACTGCATATCTCATACAAATTAGCATAACAACATAAAATAACCGATTAGTGCAGAGCTTAGTAGAAATAAAATATGAATAAAAGTGTCATTAATGAAACCACACATTATCACCTCAAAAAACATTCTTGAAAGAGTCCATTTGCTTCAGTGTATGTAAAACACCTGTAGTGACACCACCCGTGTTTATAACAACTTTGTGCTGGAGACACCACCACTAGATGTCTGCTCACCTCAAATAAATGACCTCACAATGTAATGTTTGGTCAACAGAAGCCCTTTGTCCCTCAGTGGACCATATGGATTTCCTCTGGGGGCTTGGAGCACTCTTCACAGCTTCTGTTAAGTCTCCATGAATCCACCACTCCACCTCATACAAACAGACTTGGCATAGTGCTTTATCCTTAAAATATATTTATTTTATGTTTAAAACACATACATTGTGCTCTCACTTGTATCCTCACTTGTATCAGGTGCCCAATCACACCAAATGTAAACAGAGTATTAAAACTGAGAGAGATTGTCATTCCTGTGCAGTGCTGTCTCTGCTAGATCGGTATCCACACAGCCAGTAGAACATTGTGACGTTGTCCAAGGCCCCGTCCCAACGTGTTTCGTCACAGCCCACATGACTTCATCAGGGGAATCATGATTGGACCGCACAATGATCTCTCTCTGGTATGGTAGGCTTTATATAAATGTACAGCCCTGTTGTAGTTTACATTCCTCTTCTACAGTTATGTGGAACAGTTATGCACACTCAGGAGGCAGTATGGCTTTTAGGCATGAGGTCAAGAAATTGGGAGAATAGCAACTATTAAACTTAGGGTGAACTCTGACCTTAATTTCCAGAGTTTAGAATAATGCTCACACAAATGAAGGTGGGAAATAAAAACATTTCACAGCTATAGGTGCACAGTTACCATAATTTTAGATTGAATTTTAACATTCTTGCACTATCCAAATTGTAACAAGTTCTTTTTAAATAACTGTACCAGCTTTGAATTTAACCATTTCAATACTTTTACCCCCTTGCTGCCCAGTCCAAATTTGAGCTTTCAGCGTTGTCGCACTTTGAATAACAATTGTATGGTCACTGTACCCATTAGAGATGAGCGAAGAAATGAAAAATTCGATTCGACTGATTCGGCGAATTCGTGGACAATATTCGATTCGAGTCGAATAAATTCGCTGTGAATTTAACTTAAAAAAGGGTGTTTCTAGGCTTCAGAGAGACTTAATATTAGTGCAGAACACTGTACCTTTAATTTAAATGCCCTTGGAGTCTGCTGGGGAAGAGAAATAATACTGTCACTCAGTATGACATGCAGATGAGTGCCGTCGATCTTAGAATCACCGCACACTTCACTCATTTGGCCAGTCACGGGGCCAAAACCAGTGTTTGGAGCCACAGTGTGACGGTGGAGGCAGCAGCAATGGGAGGCCATACAGCAACCTATGACAAAATGGAAACCAGCAGGAGTGTGAGGAGACCTGAAAGTGGCACATGGCAGAGTGGGAGCAATGGGAGGCGGTACAGGGACCCAGGTCACACTGTGGGCCCAGCAGCAGCGTGACCAGGCGGTACGGGGGCCCATGGCAGATTTGGGGCCTGGCAGCACCTATGGGAGGCCTGTAACCTGCCAGCAACCTATGACAAAATGGAAAACCGCAGGAGTGTGAGGAGACCTCAAAGTGGCACATGGCAGAGTGGGAGCAATGGGAGGCGGTACAGGGACCCAGGTCACACTGTGGGACCAGCATCAGCGTGAACAGGCGGTACGGGGGCCCATGGCCGATTTGACCTCGTTCATCCCATAGTCCTGCCGACTCACGAATAGCGTGGCCTCCTCAAAGGGCCTGAGCAAGCGCAGGTGTCACGCATGAGCTGACAATGGCTGACATCTAAGTTACACAGGGAGTACCTTTATCCGCTTTTAACATCAGGAAATCTGTGATGGCCTTTCGCTGTTCGTAAAGGCGGTCTAACATATGTAGTGTTGAATTCCACCTTGTTGCAACGTCACAGCATGAGGAGTCGGTACGGGGGCCCATGGCAGATTACGTGCCTGGCAGCAGCAATGGGAGGCCCGTAATCTGCCAGCACCCTATGTCAAAAAATTGAACACACCAGCAGTGTGAGGAGACCTCAAAGTGGCACATGGCAGAGTAGGAGCAATGGGAGGCGGTACAGGGACCCAGGTCACACTGTGGGCTCAGCAGCAGCGTGACCAGGCGGTACGGGGGCCCATGGCCGATTTGGGGCCTGGTGGCACCTATGGAAGGCCTGTAATCTGCCAGCAACCTATGACAAAATGGACAACCGCAGGAGTGTGAGGAGATTTCAAAGTGGCACATGGCAGAGTGGAAGCAATGGGAGGCCATACAGGGACCCAGGTCACACTGTGGGCTCAGCAGCAGCGTGACCAGGCGGTACGGGGGCCCATGGCCGATTTGGGGCCTGGCGGCACCTATGGGAGGCCTGTAATCTGCCAGCACCCTATGACAAAATGGTACCCTGGGCTGGGGCAGGCAGAACCGCCGTATCTTTATCACGGTTTTCCCAGGCCACCGAATGGCGACCCTGCATATGCTGACACAACGCTGTAGTCCCAACATGGGCCTACTGGCCACGCTTGACTTTCTGGCCACATAGTCGACATACGGCTACGTTTACTTCCTCGGGCGGCTTGACGAAAAATTGCCACACCGCCGAGTAGGAAACTTTGCCCCCGATACTCCTCACTGGCTGACTGCTACTTCCTCCGTGCACACCGGCACCACTACTGGCCGTGGTGGTAGGCTGCAGTGGAGCTGGTGCTCTACTCCGTGGCCGTTTGCCTCCACTGACACTGCTGCGACCCTGCTGCCTCCTGGCAGCAGCAATGGGAGGCCGTACAGGGACCCATGAGAGACTCTGGACTTGGCAGCAGCATGAGGAGGCGGTATATAGGGGCCCATGGCAGATTAGGGGCCTGGCAGCAGCTATAGGAGGCCCGTAATCTGCCAGCACCCTATATCAAAAAATTCAACACACCAGCAGTGTGTGAGGAGACCTGAAAGTGGCACATGGCAGAGTGTGGCGATGGAGACAGCAGCAATGGGAGGCCGTATAGGGACCCATGAGAGACTCTGGACTTGGCAGCAGCATGAGGAGGCGGTATATAGGGGCCCATGGCAGATTAGGGGCCTGGCAGCAGCTATAGGAGGCCCGTAATCTGCCAGCACCCTATGTCAAAAAATTCAACACACCAGCAGTGTGAGGAGACCTGAAAGTGGCACATGGCAGAGTGTGGCGATGGAGACAGCAGCAATGGGAGGCCGTATAGGGACCCATGAGAGACTCTGGACTTGGCAGCAGCATGAGGAGGCGGTATATAGGGGCCCATGGCAGATTAGGGGCCTGGCAGCAGCTATAGGAGGCCCGTAATCTGCCAGCACCCTATGTCAAAAAATTCAACACACCAGCAGTGTGTGAGGAGACCTGAAAGTGGCACATGGCAGAGTGTGGCGATGGAGACAGCAGCAATGGGAGGCCGTACAGGGACCCATGAGAGACTCTGGACCTGGCAGCAGCATGAGGAGGCGGTATATAGGGGCCCATGGCAGATTAGGGGCCTGGCAGCAGCTATAGGAGGCCCGTAATCTGCCAGCACCCTATGTCAAAAAATTCTACACACCAGCAGTGTGAGGAGACCTGAAAGTGGCACATGGCAGAGTGTGGCGATGGAGACAGCAGCAATGGGAGGCCGTACAGGGACCCATGAGAGACTCTGGACCTGGCAGCAGCATGAGGAGGCGGTATATAGGGGCCTATGGCAGATTAGGGGCCTGGCAGCAGCTATAGGAGGCCCGTAATCTGCCAGCACCCTATGTCAAAAAATTCTACACACCAGCAGTGTGAGGAGACCTGAAAGTGGTACATGGCAGAGTGTGGCGATGGAGACAGCAGCAATGGGAGGCCGTACAGGGACCCATGAGAGACTCTGGACCTGGCAGCAGCATGAGGAGGCGGTATATAGGGGCCTATGGCAGATTAGGGGCCTGGCAGCAGCTATAGGAGGCCCGTAATCTGCCAGCACCCTATGTCAAAAAATTCTACACACCAGCAGTGTGAGGAGACCTGAAAGTGGCACATGGCAGAGTGTGGCGATGGAGACAGCAGCAATGGGAGGCCGTACAGGGACCCATGAGAGACTCTGGACCTGGCAGCAGCATGAGGAGGCGGTATATAGGGGCCCATGGCAGATTAGGGGCCTGGCAGCAGCTATAGGAGGCCCGTAATCTGCCAGCACCCTATGTCAAAAAATTCAACACACCAGCAGTGTGAGGAGACCTGAAAGTGGCACATGGCAGAGTGTGGCGATGGAGACAGCAGCAATGGGAGGCCGTATAGGGACCCATGAGAGACTCTGGACTTGGCAGCAGCATGAGGAGGCGGTATATAGGGGCCCATGGCAGATTAGGGGCCTGGCAGCAGCTATAGGAGGCCCGTAATCTGCCAGCACCCTATGTCAAAAAATTCTACACACCAGCAGTGTGAGGAGACCTGAAAGTGGCACATGGCAGAGTGTGGCGATGGAGACAGCAGCAATGGGAGGCCGTACAGGGACCCATGAGAGACTCTGGACCTGGCAGCAGCATGAGGAGGCGGTATATAGGGGTCTAAGGCAGATTAGGGGCCTGGCAGCAGCTATAGGAGGCCCGTAATCTGCCAGCACCCTATGTCAAAAAATTCTACACACCAGCAGTGTGAGGAGACCTGAAAGTGGCACATGGCAGAGTGTGGCGATAGAGACAGCAGCAATGGGAGGCCGTACAGGGACCCATGAGAGACTCTGGACCTGGCAGCAGCATGAGGAGGCGGAATATAGGGGCCCATGGCAGATTAGGGGCCTGGCAGCAGCTATAGGAGGCCCGTAATCTGCCAGCACCCTATGTCAAAAAATTCAACACACCAGCAGTGTGAGGAGACCTGAAAGTGGCACATGGCAGAGTGTGGCGATGGAGACAGCAGCAATGGGAGGCCGTATAGGGACCCATGAGAGACTCTGGACTTGGCAGCAGCATGAGGAGGCGGTATATAGGGGCCCATGGCAGATTAGGGGCCTGGCAGTAGCTATAGGAGGCCCGTAATCTGCCAGCACCCTATGTCAAAAAATTCTACACACCAGCAGTGTGAGGAGACCTGAAAGTGGCACATGGCAGAGTGTGGCGATGGAGACAGCAGCAATGGGAGGCCGTACAGGGACCCATGAGAGACTCTGGACCTGGCAGCAGCATGAGGAGGCGGTATATAGGGGCCTATGGCAGATTAGGGGCCTGGCAGCAGCTATAGGAGGCCCGTAATCTGCCAGCACCCTATGTCAAAAAATTCTACACACCAGCAGTGTGAGGAGACCTGAAAGTGGCACATGGCAGAGTGTGGCGATGGAGACAGCAGCAATGGGAGGCCGTATAGGGACCCATGAGAGACTCTGGACCTGGCAGCAGCATGAGGAGGCGGTATATAGGGGCCCATGGCAGATTAGGGGCCTGGCAGCAGCTATGGGAGGCCCGTAATCTGCCAGCACCCTATGACAAAAAATGGAACACACCAGCAGTGTGTGAGGAGACCTGAAAGTGGCACATGTTTGAGGCATGATTCATGGCGGATTTAGTCAGTTGTGTCAGGAACTGGTGGTTTGAAATCCAGACTAATCCACGCCTGATTCATTTTCACAAACGTGAGTCTCTCCACACTTTGGGTGGACAGTCGTGTCCTCCGCGGAGTTACAATACCTCCTGTCGCATTAAACACGCGCTCCGATGCCACGCTACTGGCCGGGCATGACAGCCTTTCAAGGGCAAATTCAGCTAGTTGGGGCCAAAGGTCAAGTTTCGTTGCCCAGTAGTCAAGGGGATTGTCTACCTCGGTTGGCAGGGTGCTGTCCAAGTAGGCCCAAGCCTGTTGTTTGAGCTCCTGCTCCAGGTCCACCTGATGCTGCTGCTGCTGCTGCTGCGGCTGGTTAGTAGTTTCCTCACTGCGCTGGTGAAGAAAGCTACTCATCATCGACTGCAGACTGAGGCAGCCGCTGCTGGTGGAGCTGCCACTGCTCCTACCACCCCACCCCTCCCCTGCTGCCATGGCAGCGGAACGCGAGCGCACAGGGCCCACAGTGTCTGAGGATGGACGTTGGCGCACAAAGGCAGAGACCAACTGACTACATAGGTGGTTTTTATAGTACGTTATTTTGGCCTCCCTCTCAGCAGGTGTGAAAAAGGCCACCATTTTTGAACGGTAGCGAGGG